>NW_004524706.1:4938078-4963891 GCF_000260255.1 Octodon degus
TTGAACATGTACTCTATTTCACCAAATATTTTTTTTCCAAAAAAATCTGTTATGCTATTTAGGCAATTTTAAAATGTGTGACGGGGCAGAAAGCACCTGACTTTCTTCCAGCTTTTGCCTCTTTTCTGCTCTTGCTACCCTCCGTGCTCCAGCTCTCTCTCTCTTTGGGGCCTCCCTAAGGAGATGTTTTGGAATCCAGTGGCTGGGGTGTAGCAGCTTTGTCCAAGGGAAGTATGGGAATCTCCACCTCATGAGGTGGTTTGAGAAACAAGTCAGAGTGCAGAGAGACCCTGGGGAACACCTGGCACTATCTGGTGCTGAAGGAAAGCTGTGGTTGGTGGAAATCACACTCCAAATAACACACAAATGTAAAGCCCGAGGCCCAGAAAGCTGCAGAACACAGCCTTTCCTTAGTGTGAGAGAAAGATGCTTTGGCTCCTACGTGCATTGCCCATAGGCTTGGTAACTTTCAGTCAACACTTTGTTCCCCAGAACCGAGGATTCCACCCAAGGTCTTCTGTGTGTCAAGCAAGTACTGTACCACAGAGCTATATTTTCAACCCCTTTATGTTTTATTTTGAGACAAGGTCCTACTAAGTTGCCTATGCTGGCCTTGAACTTGACATCAGCATCCAGAATAGCTGGAGTTACAGGTGCACAAAACACAACACATTGGTAAGTTAACATCACTCCCTTAAGCCTGTGACTATCATGACACAGCAAAGACCATGTGGCAGAGACCATCTGTGGCCCGTTATAGAAAAAGTTTGGGGAGCTCTTATCCACTGTGTAGTGGATTAGCAGGAGGGCACCGAAGCTCCTGTGGCAGCTCACCTACTTCAGAAGGAACAGCTGATTAGAGAAGAAATGATATACCTCACATGTCCAGGCCTGACTTTCTGCCCTTTATGGGGTGCCAACCCTCAGAATCCTGCAACAACAAGCGGGATACCATCGTTAAGAGCCTCTGGGAAGGGGGCCGTGAGGTAGGCAAGACACCTGTGGTGCCTCCCAGCCCGGAGTATGAGGTGGAGTTTCAGGGAGGGAAGGAAGAGTTTCACTTTCACAGAAAATCTCCCCTGTGAGTGGATAACTGTCCCCATTTTCAGTGGTGTACGCAGGCCCTAGAGAGATGGGCATTTAGCTCAGGCCACCCTGATGGTGAGAGGAGAACAGGGATCTGAGCCCAGCATAAGACCGCCCCTGTTGTGTCCTCTGCTTTGCCCACACAGTGTCCAGGAGCAGAGCTGGTCTGTTGGATGTGGGCCCCAGATTTCTCCTGGAACATCCATGATTCATCCGTGCCAAGGGCACCACCTGGGGAACTGTAGCACTAATCCAATTGCTCGTCCTTGACCATGAGACCTTACCTCTGGAGAGATGTCAGAGGGCACAGAGGCTCAGGATCTGTTCTCTGCCAGAGGGCCAGGCACCGTATTGGGTGCTTCACATGCTTATGTCTTTCTACCTTGTACCCACCTGCCACTGTATGAGGACAATTATCCCATTTTAAAGGAGGGAAAACCGAGGCTCAGGGAGAATGAACAAGACTATACAGCTTGTGAATGTAGGTTCAGGATTCAAAACCAGCTCCCACAAATTCTAAAGTCTACAGTTTGCCCCTCCTCAATGCCACCTCTTTTATGGGATGGGGAGTACTGCCCCTTTGTCTCTATCTGGGGCACTGTCTGTGGCAGTTGGAGCCATGTGAACAAGTGAGCTGCCTGCCCAGCTCCTGCCGGCTCTGTCCCAGAGAATCCAAGCCAGTCAAGTGTAGAAGGATTTGGTCTGCAGAGACAGTCTAATGAAGCAATTTAAAAACAATTGTTTGGAACACTCAGACATCTGGGTAATAATAGACTACGAGACAACTGACCAGTGAATTTTCTCAGGGCCACTAACAGAGAAAGATCTACCTTAGCACATGCAGATGGCATGAGACTGGCTGGACCATCCCACAGGTATTGCTGTGAGGGCTTGGGACCAATTCACAGTACAGGATCAGTGCATCCGCTCCTCTGGTGTGGCCTGGCTGGTTGCTTCATATGTGTGTCTAAGGGATGCTGTCATGCAGACAGAAACAAAGACAGAAAATGCTGCTTAACATTCTTGTGCATAAATGCAGCTCTGTGTACATCTACATACATGTGAAAGGGCCTCTGCATGTACACATTCTCACACAACTATACAGACCAACTCACGGGCACATAAAAACCCACATGCACATATGTGATAGTGGAATACAGCATTGGCCGCAGGCCCTGGTCTCTCCATAAGTCTCACCGAGGGGTACAGTATGTTGCCCTGTCCCTCGAGGCTGTGTTTGGTCCATCAGGTCATTTGCTTTAGCCAATAGAATAAGGCAACTCCAATGGAGTAGCAGCCCCAAGGCCAGACCTCAGGGGCCTCTTCCCCTTACGCCTACACCATGAGAAGAATGTACCTAGGTATCCATTGTCCTGGAAGGAGGGACAGTGCTGTTCCAGCTGCTCCCAGCTGTGCCCAGGTGTGTGGGCACAAAGAATGGGATAGGCGATGACAAAGCAAGAGTCAAGCACTCAGCACACCCAGACCCACGCTCACAGGGACACACGGCGCGCATCCAGACAGCCCTTCTATGCGCACATGTGAACACTCGCGCACATTCAGGCACTCTCCTGCACACAGTTCCAGACCCAAGCATCAGCTTCTCTGCCTGAGTTAAGTGCTTGGAGAGACAACAGCCGCTCTCACTGCCCTCAGGTGCGTGAGTGGGAGGAGTGTGCACCACTTCTAAAGACCCCTGTACCCAGCAGGCTTGCACCCCAAGGTGGTAGGGCTTTTCCAGAGTCTCCCCTGAGCAGCTCTGACTGAGGTCTCTTCTTTCTGATCACAGCTTCCTCAGAAAGGAGGAGTAGGCTGTCACCTTGTGACTCGGAGCAGGAACAAAAAGAACTACAAAAACGGCGTGGGTGGGGCAGGGTGGGGCTGTGCCACCTGTGGGGGCATTTGCAGGGCACAGTCCCTCAGCCTATCCCTCTGCCACGTGGGGCACTCTCCACAGATGAGCAAGTGTCTAGGTGCTCAGAGAGGCTTGCCCAGGGAGCACCCACTGTGACAGCTGCCCTGGTTTAGGATGAACCCTCTTCTGCAGAGCCTGGGTCTGCCTCCCTCCAGGGAGGGGCCATCTGAGTCTTAACCAAATGTCACAGATTTTGGACCCTGGCAGGTTGGTGTAAAATGGACCCAATAAGGTACTACAACTTAATGGTGGGAAAGAGAGTACCTGGGCTCTTTTACCAAATTACCTAGATTCCACCGTTCCTAGCCGGGCAAGTGTAGACTTTGGGTTACACATCTACAGAATGGAGACCATAGTGCCTGTGACTCAGGGCTTCAGAGGGGGTGCAATGAGATCACCATTGTCAGAGACCTTAACTCACTGCCTGGCATTGCAGTTGCAATAAATGGCAATTGCTGTTATGACTACTCCAGACAATTAGCTCCCAAGGGCTGCTGCTTGAACTTGGCTTTGTTCAATCTTGTACATGTGTAGCCTCAGGGCCTGACACAGTGTGTGTTCAATGAAAGTGTTGAATGAACTAATGAATGAGGATAGAAGAGCCAGAATGAGAGAGTGAATGAAAGTCTCCAGAGGATGTAGGGATGTAGGTCAGGGTTAGATCACAAAACAGATGGCATCTGCTGGACATCAGAGGGGTTGATGGCATGCAGTACCCTCTGTCTCTGCTCCACCCCCTGTGGTTTCCTTCAGGGTGAGCAGGACTTTGGAGATCATCTATTCCACTGAGAAGGAAATGACCATCTCCAGAACACATAGGGAAAAGCCCTGGTGTTTTTCTGAGCCTGAGCATCCTGGGGTGTAGGCCTGGGCTCAGCCGCACACATGCAGGCTGGGAGAGCACACAGTTAGGAATGGACTCCAGCCCTCAAGTGTCACTGTCCTGTGTATGTGTAAGATCAAAATGTCTGGGTGAAATGGGAAAGACCCAGTCACTTGCCCAAAAAGTATCTGTTAAGTTCCTATTGCATGCTAGTCTTCTATGCTAATGGCCAGGGTTGTAAAGAAAGATAAGACACAGATCTTACTCTCCAAGGGTCCACCATCTTGGAGGAAATGGAGAGAGGCTCACAGTGCAGAGAAATAATTGCTTGGTAGAGAATGTTGAACAGTGGAGGATGGGAGCTTTCTTACCCACCTGGACATCAGGCCAGAGAAGCCATCAGAAGCCCAGGAGTTTCCTGGAAGACTCATAACTCACTGCCAATACAAGGTGTGTCTGCTTGGACAAGAGGCCCAGCCTGCCCTCCAGGTCCTAAGCAATTCAGCTCTGTCCCACATTTGCATCCTCTTTTCTCGAACAGAGACCCAAAAGAAGACAGACTTAGCTATTATCCTTTCCCTACTAACAAATACACATTTGTCTTGCTGCTTCTCAAAAATCCTCCTGGGATTCTGCCTGAGAGTTCTGCTAGGTAAAAATTCCCCTGTGCCTGACAATTGCCTCTTCCAGCAAGGATTCTCAGATGGCAGCTTGGCTGACCCACCCCTATTCTGGTGCAGCAGGGAACAGGCCTGCAGAAGGTGACACCCAAGTAGAGTCCCAGAAGACGAGGAATAATCAGAGGACAGGCAGAAAGAAAACTCCAAGCCGACCTGTGGATGAGCAGGCGAAAGGGTAGGAAAAGGCCAGGCCTGCTCAGGAAACAAGAAGCAGGTCCCCAGTCCTTCCATAGAAAGGCAGAGCAAAAACCAGCAACGCCAGGGGACTGAAAATAGGGAAGGGGACCTGTCTGGCTGTTTTCAGGTGGAGGGAGGAGCACCTGGAACTCCTTGGGGTGGAGAGAACAGCGGCAGGACAGCTGTAGGCCTAAAGAGGATGGGGGTCAGCACTCCCAGCTTGGTCACGGGTACAACGTCCCCACATCACTCATTCACGTATTCCCTAGTGACTATTTGTGTTTGGAGACAAGATCCAAGCCATTCGATTATGCATGGCCTGAGGGCCACTGCAGAGCTTAAGAATTAGTTCTGAGCGATAGAAGCTACTGAAGAGTAGGAAAGATGGAGCGGATGGACTGGAAAGCATCATGTGGAGACTGAGAATTGGTAAGTCAGGACCCTCACCCTCACTCCAAGGCTCACTTCCTTTTGGCACCGACTTGGGGCCAAACCACAAAAAACAACTCTTGGACCTAAGCCAGGACAAAACCACAGAAATTCTCCTCTTGTTAACATCAAAAGTCCCCCACAGACCAGGTAGCCCTGCCAAGATTAGCTCTCCCTCGGCTGTTGCAGCCTGCAAATACCCTCCCCTAAAAATCCTACAAAAGCCCATCCTGTTTTGTTCAGGGCTGTCTCGGTCCACTAGATAGCCCGCCCGCTTGCTCCTATCTCCAATAAATCTGCTTGCGTAGGTTCCTACCTAACAAGAACGGACGGAGGAGAAGCCTATTGGAAACCAGCACCCTGGGGCTCCTTGGCGTCCAGCTATGGGGAGATGATGGGAAGCTTGCAAAGGTGGCTGACGGACCTCTGGAGGAGGCAGCCAAAGGCAGAGGGGGCTTTTAGGAGGAGGGCGGGGCCCACCAGTCTCCTGAGGCAGCTGAGGGTGAAGACTGGTGGCTGGCTTGGTGGCACAGGGTGGGGGAGGGGTGTGACAGGCAGGTACTGGTGGAAGGAACGTGTTGAAGCCTGATGGCCACGGGCTCTAGAAAGAATAGAGAGATGAGCTCCTGGAGCAGGAACATTAGCTCTGTTCTCAAAGAATTTTGCTGTAAAGGGCCTGGAGCCATCAGGTAAGCGCGGTGCGGAGAGGGGCTCTAAGGATGGGCTATATAATGGAGCATCTTGTGTATGGTGGGAGCCGCCTGGTCACAGTGGAGAAGGAAGTGGAATGGAGGACACCTGTAGGACTCCGTCCTGGAGCAGCTTGAGAAGATGAGGTTCACTGCGTACGTGTGGGGTGGCTCCTGCAAGGAGCCAGGAGGTTTTACTCCTCATCGAAGGACAGAGGTAAAGTCAGATACACATCTGGAGAGATGACAAAGGGAACTCAAGAAGTTCACTTTTGGTTGCTTCTGTTTCTCATCAGCTGACTCGAAGGAGCAAGGCAGAGGAGCTGGAAGCCGTGTTGCTCTGACCTGCTTTCCTTAGTGCTTGTGGGCTGGAGCTCACTACAGCCTCCCTGACTCCTGGAAGAGTTGATGCCCTGAGCCATCAGCCTCTCTGACACCTGGGCAGGATCCCAGAGGGCCCAGAGTGCACACTAGCAGCCCGGACTAGCTCAGCACTTTCCCAGCACGAGGTCCCCAGGGCCCAAGTGCTCTGCCTGTGCAGCCCCCCCAGTCAGTCAGCCCCTTCCAGCCCGGGCAGCAGGTGAGGGCAGTTGCCACAGTGGAGGAGGAGGTGTCAGGGAGTCGAGTGGGAATCTGCTGCAGGTGTGTTCTGGAGGCAGCGCCTGCAGCCAGCCCTGCTCACAGCCAGAGACAAATCCTGTACTCGGAGACTCTTTTTTGTTCCTGCTAAACTGTGTATTACACTTGTCAGACCCCTCAGAGCAAGGCAGAAAGACTTCCATGCCTTCAGGTGCTGCACGAGGAGAAAGGAGATGCAGCTGTCAGCCCAGGCCTCCTTCTCCCTCCCAGCCCTGGCTTCTGTGCGCAGCCTTCCACAACAAGGGGACAGTTGGGGACAAATCTCCCACCTCAGCCAGGGCAGCTCATGTTTAGGGAGCCAGGCTTCGCGCCAGTCACTCCACATCTATTCACTCACTTAATCTTCAAACAGCCGCAAGGCAAGTCTGACATCAGTGTTTTACAGTGATGATCTTGAGACTCAGAAGTTAAGGAACTTGCTCAAGTTCACCCTGCTGGGACACAGCCGAGATGAGCCCGGAAGCCATTCTCACCTACTGGGAAAGCCTGGACTAATGCACACCTGCTAGTCTGATTCTTACTCTGTCAGCTCCTCTACTTACCAATCTCTTCAACCTCCCTGGGTTTTTGGAGAGCCCAGAAAAGGTTCTACAGCACCTCTCAGCACTTTTCATAAAAGAGCTTTCCAGAAATGGATTCCCAAGGGCCCCCATGCCTAGTCTCATCTCATAGCTTTGGCTCAAGTCACACGGCCTGGGTTTAGACCCCATCTCAGCTGTTTACAAACTTAGTGACCTTGGATCTGACTCAACATCTCTATTTCCCATCTGTAAAATGGGCCTACAATAGTACCTCTCTCCTAGGGTTGCTACAATAGCCCTGGCCATCTTCCTCTCAATGCACCAGAATGTGCCACCAAAACTCCAAAGAAGGGCAGGGCCAGAGTAAGCCACACTCGCTCATCTGGACCCCAGACTCCTCCTGATATGCCCTCAGAGACCTGTGACTCCATTGGCTCAAATAAACCTTTTGTTCCCCTCTGCCTCTGGATCTTTTAAACATAAATATCTACAATGTAACTGGGCTTTGTCTTTAAACAAAGAGAATTGCCAGGATCTGGGAAAGAGGCCTTTCCTAGAGGCCCGGGTAGCAGTATGCACCTGATCCCTTTATGGCCCCCCATCAAATGTGTCCTACGGAGATGCAGTTGATGGGAGATGCCAAATGGAGTGGGCTGGAGACCAAAGGGGAGGACGCACAGCAGTGGGTGAAGGAGTAAGGCCTGGGTGGAAGGCCAGGATAAGGCAGGAAAAAAGGGCAGAGTCAGGGAGACACTGGAATCCAGTCCTGACAGCTTGGAAGAAACCCCCTGCTGGTTCAGGAAAAACTACAAGAGTGAGACCAGAAGGGTCTGGAGAACCCCATAGGGTGAGGGTGGGGGCCACACAGTGGGGCAGCTGTTCCTGAGCCCAGTCCAGTTAACCCACGCACAGCCGTGGGAGGCCAGGGATATCTTGTCCTCCTGCAGAGGGAGGACAGGAAGGCCACCTGGCTCTGTGCCTGGTGAGGAGCCACCAAAAGCCATTTGCCAGGTTCGTTGCAAAGTTCCCAAATAGGCAGCTCAGGATCTTCTGATTCTCTGTGGCTAGTGTACAGCAAGTCCACACTCACAGATGGACGAGCCCGGCTCCAGATCCCATGGTCCCCAGGACTCAGAGACCTCCTGATGGGTCTTTACCTCTCCACCCAAGCATCCCACCACACACTCCAAGCACTATGGCACAACTTCTCTTGTGCCTCCTGCCCCAAAGAGAGCTTAGCAGACCAGGAGCTGTAGACTGCGTGGGGAGTCTGGAATCTCTCCAGCAAGAGAATGGAGTTGATGGATGATGGTTTTAGGTGACAGTATACAGCTGAAAAGCCTTGAGACCCTGGCCCTTCCCACCTCTAGCAGCAGGAAAACTGTGAACCAGACTGAGCTCTAACGTGGAGGTCAAGGCAGAATGCTCAGAGAGCCTTAACCCCCCTCTCACAGCTCACTGGCTCAGGACCCAGTTAGGTAGCTATTTTGGTACATTGGAGACTAGGCCTTCCTATCTTCCTTTTTCATGGCATTGGCCACAAGTGGCCAGGATTTGAGCCCTGATCCCACGGAGGACAGGCAAGACAGAGATCACATCTGCATGTTCTGTCTTTGCTGCTGTGGCCACCAGGGCTACAGCACCAGACCCACCCTGGCTGCCCTTATGCTGCCCTAAAATAATCTTATCAAAGAATCAGGACTAGTTAGACCTGACTGAGAGCCTTGCCTGCATCCAGGTTTATGTTTCAGCAGTTGTACTATCATTTGAGCAATCCTAACACCCCTGGAGAGAGCACCACTGGGGCTTTTGGTGGCCCAACAGGGGCTCCCACTTCCTGACTCTCAGCCTCACTCTATTGGCTGCCTGGACTCACCCACCAGAGATGTGTCCAAATCACCTGCTGGACTGCCTGTCCCTGTGGCAAGTTTCCCATGGTAAGACCCCACCACCACCACCACTGCAAGGCCACTGGATTGTAACTGGGAGACTTCAGATAACAAGGAATATGTGCATCAATGTGCTCCCTGAAGCTGAGATCCAGCCCAGAAAACAGCTGTTAAGATGTAGAAAATGCAGAAAAAGATAAATCCTTAAAGGGACTGTAGCCAGCAAGACACCTAGAGGTTGCCCAAGGGGGCAAAGGTCAGCAACAGACATCTAGAAGTGCTGCTCCCCTGTGGGCAGCATTTAGACAGCTACATTCCCTCTTCTGTTCGAGAACTTGGAGCTGGGTTTGAACAGTCCTCTATCCTTGCCCATGGCAGACATCACTAATCAATCAGGGCACCTTGTATTGCTCAAGATGAATGTAAATTTCAACTATCTCAACCTGGAGTCCAGCCAGCCACTGCCAATTGAGCATAAGTTTATCTTGCTAGTCCTGCTCCAAAAACTCCTTTCTATTAAATTGTGTCTGAATGAAAATTCTTGACATTCTGCCTACTGGCCATAAAGGACCATGTTAGCATTTGTGTTACCATTCCATGGTTGTTATAGGGCACACCAAGCAGGATGTTCAGTTCCAGAAGGCTGGACATGCTGACATGCTGAACCACATGGGCCTGGTGGAGCTGGGGGCACTCTGGTTGATCGGTAGCACCCAAGTGTGTCCTGGGAGGACACGTCCTTTTTGGTATAACAGCTCCTCTTCTCTTCCCACAACCTGGCTTCAATGGGACTGCCAACCACAGAACCAATGTTGGGGCAACACTGACTCACTCGACATGTAGACCAAGCACAGGACTGAGCACTGTCCTCTTTGATGGCTAAAACTACCAATGGCCATTTCTTGACAGTTGTTCCTAGAGGAAGTTGATCTGAGGGTATAAGGAGAAATGAACAAAATAGAGAGGAATGGAGTGCAGAAGGTAAGAGAGATGAAGATAAGGGTGAGGAGGGAGAGAGAGGGAGAGAGAAAGTAACAGACAGACAGACAGACAGACAGACAGACAGACATAGACACAAAGACACAGAGAAGGACAGGGAGAGACAGAGAGGTGGAGAGATAGAGACAGAGACAGAGAAACCTGAATCCAGTTATTTCTAAGACTAAGCCATTCCTTTCAATGGTCACACAAATCTTCTAATAAAGTGTCTTCTTGGTTACATTTTCAAAGGACCTAGACAGTGCACAGCAAAGGTGCTCAACAGGATGATAAGGCCTGAGTGGATCCTGGAGGTGGTACTCCAAGCCCCTGGCTTACAATTGGGGCTGTCTTACAGGATGCAGGTAGCCACAGCAACAGGAGGAGCCTGACTTGGTGGGGAGCCACCCCTAAGGAAGTCTTGTTGTTGTTGTTGTTGTTATTATTATTATTATTATTACTGAGACCAAAATACCCAAAACCCAAAGTTAAAGGAGGAAAGGTTTTTTCAGCTCACAGTTTGTATAGGTATCAGTCCGTAGTCAGCTGACTCCAAGGCAGGGGGGCCTGGCAGCAGGGCATCACTCAGGAGGAACAGTTCATGGTGGGTAGAAGGCAGAAAAGCTACAAAGCAGCAGAGCATCAAGTCTGCCTTCTTTGTTCCCTCTGTATATATCCAGGCTACTTGTGCCTTTTGGGTTGCAAACACCCATGTTGGGCTTTCTCACCCAGAACTATGCTACACCAACCAGTGGACTGGTTTTGTAAGTGCACATCCTAGATACAGCCACCTCCCCAAAGTCCTGCCTATGAGTCTGTGAGGTTTGGGGAGAACACCTAGAAACAAACCATAACAGGAAAGGTCAGTCTGTACATCCTACTTCTTAAGAAGTTCATTGCCATGGGCTGGCCCTGGGATGTCACACTGCTTGGACCCACAGTCTTCCTGTGCATCATGGGGGCCAAAGGCTGTGAGGCAGGCTGGGCCGTGACCTATGCTTTGGTCCAGGAGTGAAGCGGAATCCTGGGCACAGTAAGAAATAAGCTCATTCCTAGGAAGGAGAGCCAAGCCTGGGCACTGGCTTCATACCAGAGAGCTCACCCTTTCATACTCTCCCTTGCAGGAAGTTGCCTATAAACTGCCAGGGCAGGGGCATCTCTGCAGACCTGCACATACACACTGGGGCTTCCAGCCTAGGTAGTGTGGCAGACACCTCCAGTACACACCAACTTCAAGGTCTGGCCCAGGCAAGACTCAGACAGCAAGGTGGAGAGACTTGGGGTTAAATAAGTACAGCTGTTTTTACCACAGACAGTGTAAAGGGGCTCTAGAAGCCCATGGAGGCCATGGTGAGTCAGCCTGATGGTTCAGAGAAGATGTCACAGGTAAGAGGCCCATGAGCTGAGTAGGCTCATTCCAAGGACAGGGCAAGGACTTACTTTAAATTCCCAGAGGCCGCTCACTGCAGCAGAAGTTGCACTCTCCCCCTTCCAGTATGCCTTTCTATACAACAGAGACTGGGAATCTACAGCTACCCCCACTCCCAGCCTCTGCCATCGACCTGGGTTTTATCCCACAGACAGAATGAGGAGGGTAGAGATGAGCTGTCTAGGGTGATGGCCATGGGGCAGTGAAGCCAGGTCCCAGCCAGGGATCCTAATGCCTGTGCTCACAGGTGGTGAGGGTGGGAGGTGGTAGCCATGGGGATCTTGGAAAACAGCTGTGATCTGGGGTCAGCACTGTTCTCCTGGCATTATCTCTTGACACCCCCAGCCACTCTGAAGGCTACCTGATTCCTAGAATAGCTTCTTTGCTGCTTAGAACTTTCTGCAGCCAACACCTCAAGAACTGTACTAGGGTTATCTGCTCTATCCTTCCTTCTCTGTAGCGGTGAGGTACTGTGGTTAGGAGCATTATCTCTGGCAGCAGAAAGGCACCAGCTTCAATCCCAGCCCTATCATTTCCTGCCTCAGAGACTGAGGGAACCAATGTTGGTTTCTCCCCCTGTGAAATGGTGGTGATTATAATATGGATCTCATGTATTGTAATAAAGCTCAAGTGAGATCATGTGTGTAAGTGCGCAGTGACGGGTCTACCACAAGCGCTGGGGAGAGGAGCAGCATTATTATTCTTACAGCTCTGGTTTCCTTGCAAGCCAACCCAGGCTTCACTCTGGCTATGAAAAGTCAATTTAAGAGCAGACAAAAGAGCATTCATGGCATAAAAAGGAGACCTTGACAATCTAGAAGGTGAATTGAACAAGATGAAATAAAACAGGAGTAAATGCAAGTGCTAATCTTAAGTAAAGAAAATCTGAACAAAGACAGGGAAGCTGAGACACAGATATATATATATATATATTTCAGATTTGTGGGATTTAGACAACTGATCAATGTGCATCAGTGATAAGATATGTCACCAAAAGCTAATACCATCTATGCCCATAAAGGTAGAGTTTAGTTCTATTTTCTTTTCTTTTATTTTTGGTAGTGGGATCAAATTCAGGAGCTTGAGCTTGCCAGGCAAGTGCTTATGCTGCTAAGCTATCTCCTCAGTCCATAGTTTTAATTCTTGGAGACAGGGTCTCGCTGCGTAGTCCACCCAGGTCTTGAAATCACTATGTAGCCCAGGCTGGCCTGGAACAATCTTTCTGCCTCAGCTTCTCAAATGCTGGAATTGCAGATGTGCACCACCATACCTGACAGAAGTGAGGCATTTGGAAAGAAGGAGACACAACGGTCCTAGTTTGTGTCGATCAGCTTACATTAACAAAGTTGACTTTACCTCTGGCAAACCTGAGTGTAAGAGAGGATACAAATCTATTAGTTGAATTCTGAGGAGCCAGCCAAGGTGGAGAGAGGCATAGGGTAATAGCTGACATTTAATGCTCTTTTTTTAATGTGCCAGAAGGCACTCCACACCCATTCTTTATTCTTTCCCAGCAGGATAAACTCAGACTTACAGAAGTGGGGCTGGGCTGGGTTGAGGAGAGTCACCAGCAATGACTGTGACAAAGATGACAGATGTGTGGCATTCGTACTAACATTATCCCTTTTCATCCCATGGCAGACATCGCTACTCAATTACGGGACTTATCTGAACTTAATTCCAAGGTTTCCAAATCATCCTCTACAACTAACATTTTTCTTAAACAAAGATGAACCCTGTAGTCTAATCTTTCACTACCTGGACACAATGGGTATCCAGTGACTGAGCTAAGAATTTGACTAATCTGAGAAGAGGTTGAATGTCTTTCAGAATGGCCTAAAAAGACATACAAGAGAAGGTGACAGGGTCTCCAAGAGGTAGACACAGCTCAGTCACTTGTTATCTCCCAAAGTACAGAAACTTGATACTGTTAATAGATCAAGCTCTGTACAGACAGAGACAAGGTTGCATGGTCTGCCTAAGAACACAAAGACTGCATTTCCCAGCATCCCTTGCAGTCAAGGTGGGTCATGTGACTGTGTTCTGGCCAATGGGTGGTGAGAAGAACCTATATGCTTCAATTCTAAACTCCTGGAGAAGTGTTTATCCTGGCTGTTTCTTCTCATTATAAATAATATGGAGGCCTTGTGCCTGGAATGACAACAACCTCAGATAGGGTGGACGTGCACCCTCAGTCACCAGTAGAGGGAAAGCTCCAAGGTTTCTGAGCAACCCACATCAGACCAGGGTATGCACAAAACTAGCTGCTGTTATGTTAAGCTACCAAGCTGTCAGAGTACACTTATTCATGCAGCAGAGCCCAGGCTGGGCCAACTGCAGCAAGGTCACACATCCACTGCTTCTCTGGGGTGGCTGGGACCCCCAGCCTTAGCATCATGCAAGAAGCCTGTAGTCTGTACTGCTGTACCCGTAAGTACTGTAGTCTAGTGATTGATATTCCCCCAAGGTTTCACAACTGTTCACTGCTCACAGGAGGCAATTCATCATTTCATAGAGTGAAACAGAAGCGTGAAGCAGAGTGGAACCCTGGGTCGGCTGGCCAGGCTGGCTTTTACCATGGACAAGTGGAAAGAAACTGAATTCCTGTCTGAAGATGGAGCCCTGGACTCTACTCCAGGAAGTGGGAAGGAGGATCTCACAGGGTTTGAGCATGAGCCACACTGGTCTGAGATTCCAACGGCTGCTTCCGGGGTGATGTGCTGCACAGACCGGACAGGCACCTCCACCACCTTGTGCTGACCCTTGAGCCCACTCTTCTGAAGCTCAGAAGAGCCCCTCCCCATTCAGGGCCATCTAATGAGCCAGGTGATGCTGTGAGCCACCCAAGGAGTGTCACACCCAGTGCTGGCTGTCTTCTCACTTTTGGCTTCCAGGCTGGGCCGGACTGGGCAGGGCAGGGATGCTCCCAACCATGTCTGCCATGTGTGCCGACTCTTCCCAGGGCTCCTGCTTCCAGGTAGGTGGCAGCGGCTTCACTGCATGCACCACGTAACCTGCAAGTCCCGTCTTGCTGCTTGCTGAGTAGATAAATTGAGATATCTCTCTGAACTGTGGTTTCCCCACCTGTCAAATGGAGAGTGAGGAAGAGCCCACGTTTAAGGTCAGAGACGTCTTGACTGCAGAAGTCAAGTATAAGCAGTGTGGCCTCAGTTTCTACTTCTACAAAATGGAGCAAGAATCCCTCCACCACAAGGTCACTGTAAAGATTAAATGAGCCAAGCAATTGGGAGCTCTTAATGCATATGTTCTGGTGCATAGATATGTTAGTATCTGTGCATAATAATATAATCTTCATGTTTACTGGGTGCTCTTTACAAGCCAGACATGGTTCTAAGCCCCATACTTAATTCCTTCAACCCTCACAACACTCTACAAAGCAGATGTCATAATCCCATTTAGCAGATATGGATATTAACCATAGATTATGCAAATATTGAGCAGAGATGTCATTCAAGGTTTCCATTTCCCTCCCATCTAGTCCCTAGCTGTGCTTGTCTCCATCTGCCACTCCCACCTGTGGCTGAGAGGCGGACAAGGGACAGAACAGTACCTGACAACTCAGCAGCACCCCATGCCCCAGGATCTGGCCTCCTGGGAGCTCCATAGTGTTTGGGGGTGAGAAGAGGGACCTACAGGAAGAAGCAAAGGGACTGGGGTCAGCTCTGCAGAATCCCAAGTCCCTGAGTGCCTGGCAAGGTTCTTGAGCCCAACATCACTAGTTTTGGCCTGGCCTGGTATCACTGTGATTTGAGGAGTACACCAGGCACCCGATGAAGTCACAAGAAGCGAGGTTGTAGCACTGAGTCCCAGAGCTTTCTTGTGGGGATTCGCCCACAAACACACACATGCAAAAGCCCCTTTGCCCTAAGCACAGGGAGACATGGTGGGAATGCCCACAGACGCCGTGACCACAGTCCTGGCCTGGATCCACAAGATGGGTCCTAGCCACTGTGAAGATCACGCTGCACTAGGGATGAACGAACAAGTGAGCTGTACAGTCAGTGGGGAGCGATCACAGAAACAGGAGGTTGGGTGGAAACATTGTAAAATCAATGCCGTTCTTGCTTACAATAAAACCCACAGATGTTGTTTTTTAAGGAAAACAAAGAAATGATAAATCCAATATTTAGATGGAGTTACCCTGGAGAGGATAGGGGATTATAATTTGGGAAGGGTACCCCAGGCTTCCAGGGATTCAGGGATGTTCTAGTTCTCAGATCCTGACAGACATTTGGAAGTTTATTTTATTACCTTTAAGAAAGAATTAGACTTTTTTTTTTATTAGATTTTATCCGGTCCTGCTCATTTTGCCTAATTTTACAAGGAAAGATACCAGACACTTGAATAGTGAGCAATTTCACATGATAGTACAACCACAGCCCCATTCTGATGGCCAGTGAGTGGAGCCTGACCATCGTAGTGACCTCATCAGTGCCCGGAGGCCCCCGTGCTCCAGGTCCTGCCAGGAACAGCTGGCAGAGATCAGCACACTGACTCTCCATGTAAACCACAGGATATGCGAGACTGTTATTATCTGCACTTTGCAGATGCAGAGAGCAAGTCAGATTGTGACCATGCACCCACCACGGGCAGGCCAGGACCCCAGGGCCACTCACCCAGATCCCAGCTCCGGGCTGCTAATCGCCATGCAACACAGTCTTCCCCAGCCTGGGCTTTGCCTGGATCCACCCCTTTGGTCCCCACCGGTGGTGAGTCCCACCTCCTAGATGGGGAAACTGAGGCACAGGCACAGTATACATTGGCCTCTGGAAGGCAGGACCACATTCATGTGCCACGCCCCTCTCCTGGCCATGGTAGCTTCTGATGACAAGGGCCATTTAGGCGTCCTCAGGTAGGTACGACTAATCAGAGTTACCCCGTACCAACATCTTGACAGCCCCTTAGCATTCGCCAGCCTTGCTGTTGCCGGGTTGCTCCTGGTGCCGATGCCTGTGTCTCCTGGGCTGGGCCCCAAGAACTGGCACTTCACCTTCCCAGCCTGCACCAGCAGACCTCAGTCAAACCTATGATGCCCCAGGCCTAAGGTTCCCCAAAGTAAGCCGGCCACAGCGCCGTATGATCTAGCCCATGCCTTAAAGAACCGTAGCTGTTATGTGTGTTTTCTGCTTCCCTGGAATGAAGAAGCCAATTGCAGTCCAGGAAGATTTGGGGGCACCACTCACCTCCCACACCCCATGAGCCTTCCCTTCCATTCCAAGCAGCTTGAGATGGCAGCACATTGCAATAGATATTAATTGCTACATTAAATTCTATGATATTGCTTAAGAGAATGTTCATTTAATTTCCCTGTAACTGTGGTCAACCTAATCTTTAATCGAAACTGACAGACACAATTTAAATCAGGTAGCAAACTCCCCACTCTTTAAAGGAGCCCAGAATGGCATGAATATTAAATGGGTCAAGACAGTTGGCAACACTAATACAGTTTAAATCAGAACAGGCCTCAGCTACAGCTTTTAATTATTCATGCTCTCCTGGTAAGTCGGGCCCTGACAGCAGTGTCACCAGGAGTTCAGGAAACTTCCTCAACGTGACATGAAAGACAAGGGCAGGGGTAGGGTTGAGGGCAGTACGGGTCAGAGTCCTGAGTTAGGTCCAAGTTGTAGGAGGGTAATCTGGCTTGGAGAGCACACTCTGGGGTTGTTCTTTGCAGTCAGTCTCTAGCGTCACTTAAATGCAGTATGCTAAAGAGTGGAGAGACAGAAATACAGAGGCAAGTGGACAGAAAGAGAGAGACAGAGACAGACAGAGACAGAGACACATACACTGAGAGACAGACAGACAGACAGACAGACAGACAGAGACAGAGACAGAGACAGAGACAGAGACAGAGAGACAGACACAGAGACAGACAGAGAGACAAACACAGAGCCAGAGACAGAAAGATGGGTGTACAGGACATAGATTCAGAGTCTAAGCTCAGGAAGGAAATCAGATTTACACCTACAGAGAAAGATAGAGAAATAGGGAGACTTGGAGACCCAGAGATGAAAGAGAGACACAAGGAGACATCTGACCAGAGACATAGAGAGACAGAGTGGGGACAGTCAAGGACAGACAGACCAAGGGCAGCTCAGAGCCTAGGCATCTGTCTATCTGTGACAAAGGAAGATCAGGGTCTAGGAGAGCAGGTGGGTACCAGGGTGCAGCCCAAGCTGTCCCAAGAAAGCAGAAACACCTGAATGTACCCTGTAGTACTGGCTCCTGGGGCAGCACAAGTTCCAGGCCACACTTCTCAGGCCAAATCAGGTCCATAAATCACTTGGGGACTGGGAAACACTTTTTCAGCCTTAGAAACAGCACCTGGGGGAGCACAGGTGAAGGAACTGAGAGGGGCAAGGAACAGGCCCGTGGCCACACAAACTGGACCGGTCAGGATTGGATGAGCCAGGGAGGAAGCAGCAACTCAGCCAGAGAGGAGTCAGAGAGGCCAGGAGAGCAGGGAAAGGCCAAGAGAGGCGCTGCAGGCAGGGTGGCTGGGGACAAGGCAAAGGTACGGCCTCAGGCCAGGGGCAGGCCAAAGTGAGCTTCCTTTCCTCTCTGTACTGTCTCAGGTCAGGTGTAAGTTGCCCTTCTCAAGAAGGGTTTGCCCTCTACAAAGCACCTCCCATCCTCTCTGTCGCTCCTTCCGCCCCTTCCCAGACTCTCCCACTCACAGCGTCTTTCCAGCTCTGCAAGCCCAGCCCAGTGCAGGCTGTTCCATGAGCCCTAACAGTCCGTTACCAGCCATTAAGCCACTCTCCTACTGGCTTTCTGCCTCTGTCACCCCCTGAATTGATGCAATGCGTGGTGCACAAAGCAGTGAAGGAGGAGTCACTCCCGACCTTTGGTGCCTCAGTTTCCCCATCTGCTCTACCCTGGAGGATGGGTGAAGTTTGACTGAGCTAACCTGAGATAAAGGACTATGCCCAGGGGAACAGGGGAAGGGGCCCTCAGGAAAAGGTAGGATGTGGAGTACAGGCTCCCTGGATTGAAATGTCTGTCCTGGTCTTCCGTAGACTCAGCCTTGGCAGGGACAGTCCAGTCCCACTCCTCCTGCTGCCACTGGGCCTGCAAAGCACCTTGCACAGCTCCTTGGTATGGCCCCAGGTGCTGGGCTGGCTGACCTCTGCCAGGGAACATAGATGGAAAGGCGCAGCTCACTCCAGTGTGTTTGCCCTGACAGAGCCTAACATTTACACACGGAGGAGGCAATCAGGCACCCGAGGCAGCCGGATCAGCCAAGCGGGAGCGAAGTCATTGCTGAGCCAGGTCAGAGGACTATCTGAGGGCTTTCCAGTTCAGCTCTACTTTCCCTAGGGAGGGGCCCACATCCATCCCCCCTTCCCCCAACACCAGCACCACTTAGCACAGATGGAAGATGCAGCGCCCTTATTCAGCAACTAGTAAGGATTTCAGGTTGGTATCAGAGCATTAAGCCAAGGATGAGGACCTTCTGAATGCTGGGCCCTGTGACAATAAGCAAAGGGCAGTAACAGAGCTGGGGGCAGGCTCAGGAGGACCAGCAACAAGAGCTCTGACATGGACTCGAACAGATCCTAATTGTGGGGCACAGGGCAGGTTACTCCCCTTCTTTCAGCCTCAGTGAACACAAGAGCGTATTGGCCTGGTTCAGTGACACATAGCAAGTGGGCACAGTCCTGGTACCCAGCAAGGGATGGACCCTGTTCTCTTAAAATATACTGACAACTAAGAGCAAAGCCAAAGATGCACACAGCCCCACTTTCGGGGGGTAGGGGGGTATCGAGGCAGGGATTAGGCTATATGGTGGCCGGTGACTTTTCCCCAGAACTGGCCCTGCAGTTGAAGTTTTGGGTGTGGCCGAGGAGCAGCCAACAGGGTCACCACCACGTGGGGCTCACAGGGGAGGTTCTGCCACAACAGAGCCGAAATCTAATCTGCTCTAATAAAAGAATAATTGGGACAGTGTCCAGGGACGTTTTGGTGAAAACTCGCTGAATGCAAACAACGTGAGGTGCTTGGTTTGCGCTGTCTTCACCTCTGTGAATGTGGTGAGCCACACGTTTCAAGTGGAGGAATCAAGGGCAAACAGATTGGCCAAGGTCCCAAGACCAGGCGAGTGGTGTTTATTCTTTCAGTGCGTGAGTGGCAAGTGCCTGGGCCCCGTGCCGAGGGAAACTGTGGCACACCTGGCAGCTTTGCCTTCCTCCCAGTGGGGAAATGATGAGACGGCGAACAGAAGAATCAATAAGGCAGAATAATAGTGCTTTAATTAAAGCAAAAAGTGGGGAAGGATGTTAAAGTAAGAGTAGCAAGATACTATGTGTAATGGGCTCTAAGTCGGTGCCTAGCACGTAGTAGGCACATGGTGAGTATCTTGGGGCTAAAGGATAAGGGGGGTCAATGACGTCACTTTTGCTGACTCTTGAAAAGTCAGAAAGCACTTGCCAAGCAAGGCATGGTGGGCTCCAGGTGAAGCAAACAGCAAGTGCAGAGGCCCTGTGGTAGGGAGAGCTTGGTGTGACAGAGAAGCCAGAGGGGTCTGGGGAGCAGCACAGGAAGTGAGGAACAGAGAAGCAGGACATGGAATGAGAAAGCTGGGCAGGGGTCAGCACCCTGGAGGACACCAAGACAAAAGAGTTGGGGAACCCCTCCAAGGGCCAGGACACCAGAGAGGAGAACAGCAAAGTGAAGAAGTCTGGTTTCCATTTTTTAAAATATATATATTCATTTATTTTGTGATACTAGAGATTGAATTCAGGAAGTGTGAAGCTCCACCCCAGCTCTCTATTTATTTGTGCATGAAGTAGAATGCAAGGTCTTTGTGCTGAGCTGTAGCCCCAACCTCTTTGCATTTTAATTAAAGTGGAACCCTTTTTAAAATTTTGAGGCAGAGTCTTATTGAATTGCTTAGTTTCCCAGACTGGATTTGAGTTTAAGACCTGCCTGCCTCAGCCTCCCAGAACGCTGGGGTTATAGGCATGCACCACAGACCCTTCTTTTTAATTTTGAGACAGGGTTTCAACAAGTAGGCCAGGCTGGCCTTCGGTTCATGATCATCCTGCCTTAGCCTCCCAAGTAGCTGGGGTTACATGCCCAGCCCTGTTTCCATTTTAAAGAGGTATGGGAGGCTGAAGTGTGTGGGACAGAAGGAACTGTCCCAAGGAACTGGCTGCCAGTTCCTTGTTGCTTCTCCCGCTGACGGGCAGAGCTCTTTCCCTCCCTCCATCCTGGCCCGTGGACTACTGGACCAGGAGGGTGTGGCAGAAGTGACCATGTGGTTCCATGGCTGGGCTTCTGGGATCTTCAGCCCTGCATGTGCTGCTGGAAGGGCCCCGTGGACACTCAGCAGCAGCATCTGGGAGAGGTCAAAGCCAGAGGAACAGGCATGTGGACAGCAGGATTTCCTGGTGGAAAATTTCCTGCGCTTCCAGCTGCCAGCCGGGGCATATGAGTGCCACCCAAAAGCAGAAGAGCCCTCTGGGTCGGCCCTGTCCCCCAGGCCCTGGAGAGGTAAAAACTGCTGTGGACAGTCTCTGCATTTGGGATGGCTGTCATACCCCGACATCCCCAAACAGCAGGAATAGATGGGAGGAGGGCAAAGGCAGGTGTAGAGACTGCCTCCTGCCCAGAACTGTGACCCCATGGTCTCCTGTCCCTCCACCATTTGGTGCCATGGACACCAAATCCCTCCAGTTCCTAGTGCCCTGCTTCCACTCCCTTGCCCACCTGCCTATTGTCCTGCAACTTTGACTGCGGTCAGCCGTCGCCCGGTCCTGACCCTTCCCTGGGAACCCGGCTCAGCCGAGGCCCTGAGGCTTCCCATCCAGATGCCCCTCCCTGCCCTGTGTACCCCTGCCACCCTGCGCCCTGAGCTTCCTCCTTCCCCGTGGGCTCTGGGGAGCGGCCGCGCCCCTCCACCTCTCCCCTGCACTCAGACGTGACTCACTGACCTTTACGAGTCTGAGACTTGATGGGCCTGGTGTTTTATTAACCTAATAAAAAGGCAGACTGGTTCAGGGGCTTAACATTTCTGGAGAGGAAGGCTTGCCCCCTGGGGCATTGGGAGGAAAAAATACTGTCTCAGGTTGGCTCCCCCAGCCCCTTCCCAGGGACGTCTTGGAGGGAGGCAAAGAGCAATTCATTGTATTCCCCATCAAACGGCAGCAGCAAGCCACAGAGCTTAATTTAATTTTGTAATCAGTGGAAGCGCAGGCAGAGGAAGACTGCTCACTGTTTTTTTCACTTTGCTTTTTAATAGGGTATTTGACAGTGCACATAATACAGTGGCTTTATGCAATAAAGAATGTGAACACACACGCATGCATGCACACGTGCGCGCGCGCGCGCACACACACACACACACACACACACACGGCAAGGCAACCATAAGAGAGTGGAAAGAATCCGGGATTTGGAGTCCAGAGACCGCCTCTCTCGCTCACGTTGTGGCTTCGGGGTGAGGGGCCTCACAGCTATCTGCCTCTTTACCTCCTTAGTTAGCACGAGTATTTCCTTGCTTTTCTCAGAGTTAGTGAGGGTAATCGCTCATATTTGGTGCAGGCTTAGTACAAACATGAGGGAATATGCAGTGTCTCAGTGAATCTCAGGGACAAGGCTGCAAAGTAGCATTATTGTCTCCCTCGTAGTGGAGAGACTGGAGGCACAGAACAGTCAAGTGGCTCGCCCAAGGACACACAGCTAGGCAGTATCAGGGAGGCATACAAGATTTTAGTTGTGAGCGACCGATGCTGATTTTAGATTCTTATGCTGGAAAGATGGCCACAGAAAACACGGGCAGAGGCCCTGAGCTTTTGAGGCTGAGCTGTGGAACCCAGGTTACAGAGCAGGCCTGAGAAGGAAGCTTCTTCTCCCCACGGCAGTCTGGTTGAGCTGGCTTAGGATGGCACCGAGCACCTGGCTTCACGCATGACCTGGAGTCCCTGCCCGGCCAGGTGTGGGATCCTCTGCTCTGCTTCATGTCTCCCACCAGAATGTCAGGAGCAGCACCAGCAGCACCTGGGAAGGCTGGGAAGCCAGGGGTGCCTAAACTCATCAGGCCGTAGCTCAGGCCTGCTGGGGTGGGGGGTGGGGTCTTCGGGAGAATGGAAAGCTCAGTAAGAAGGAGGCAAGAAGACAGGACACGGAGCCCCTAAGCCTAAGTGAGGACCATCTCCCCTCCGCCTTCCTTCCCAGAAGTCCACGCTTGTCTTCGGGCCAGTCTGCTTCTAGCTTCCAGACAAGCCATCTCCTGTCCTTCGCTGTCTCAACGCCCTCCCCCCTGCCAGCTGTTCTTGGGTCTGCCTTCTGGCCCTGCACCCTCCTATCCAGACTCACTATCCCAGAACATGGCCTCTCCCAGCTCTGTGCTCCATCCTGCCTGACCACTCAGCTGTACTCACCCACCCTATCACCCTGCTCACAGCAGCATGGACGTGACAGTGTCTTCAGGGTGCCGCAACACCTCAGCCTCAGCCCAGGGAGCGAGCCCTCTGCGACGGAGCGGAGAGCCTCACCAGGGCAGTAGGCACATCTGGTCCAAGACATAAAACTAACAAGTGTTTACAAAGCAGCTGCTAGGGCTTTCCCAGAGGCAAGAGAGGGCTCTACCCTGGACCGTACCATCTTGCCAAGGGTTGAAGGCATTCCTAGAAAGACAGAACCCCCATGTTCTCAGAAAGCATCCTGGAACACAAAGACCCACTAGGCTTGGAGCATCCTCAAAACCAGGAGGGGTCATGGAAACAAGAGGGTTCCAGCTGGGGTGTTCACTCAGCAAGTTTTGGGTTTCAGAGGTTGCTGTGTTGGGGTGGCAGTGAGCCCCAAACCAGGACTGACTGTGAGTAATGAAAGTAGTTTACAGCAGCAACACTCACCGGAGCCAGAGCAAGCTTTTGAGAGTCACCTGCAGGATGGGCTATTGACAGATGAGGAAACTGGGACCAGAGAGGGTGGGAACTTCTCTGGAGTTGCACATCTTGAGGAGCAGACCTGGATTGTGGACCCAGTCACCTGGCTGCAGTGCTCACGTGCCTGACCACTCAGCTGTACTCACCTTCCCAAGGCTGGGGCTGGAGATGGGAGGGGACAGCCTGGGCTGAGGACAGCTCAGCACTGCAGCTTCTGTGTAACAGGTAAGCAAGAGGAGCTGGACCTGAGCGGAGCCAACTGGGTGCTGCTGGGTATAGGGAGCACGGATTCCTGTGAGGTGCCAGAGGGCTATTGGGCCTTCCAAACTAGGCAGCCATGGCACTCAGAGCTGTTAAAGATGCTTCACAAAGCAGGGCAGGAGCAGGGCTTGGAGCAGGGGCAGAGAGAGCAGGGTAACTCTGGAAAAGCCCCATCCAGCCCTTCTCCCCAGATCCCAGCCACTGCTCACACCCCTGATCAGCTTCTGGAATGGCCTCTCTGTCCATCCATAGAACAAGAGGAGACTGCAAGGATGAAATGAGGCTAGGGCTGTCATGACCAAGTGAGGTCCTATTCAGCAAGTGCCACTTCCATGCCCGTGTCCTTCCCCCACTTCATCCGCGTGGCTGCTGAACCCCTGTTCTCTGCCTTGACTCTCCCTGCAGGCAGTCACCAGTATTTGAGTAGCAGATGACTCTGTATCTTTTGGAGATGCAGGCAGGACCATAAATACTAAAAATAAATAAATTAATGCATTCTCAGCCCTGTTTTTGCATTCTGTTTGGCTTCTGCCTCTGGCTGCTGACCCTGTATCCTTCAACTGTGCCCTCTCTCTCTGTTAACCGGCTGTGCGCCAGTTTCTAGAGCCCACGGGGGCTTTTGGCCACTCCTTGCTGCCTGGCATTTCTGTGGCCTGCCCAGTATTCTTCTCTTCTCCAAATGAAAGTCCAGGGAAGAGACTGCAAGGAAAGCTCAGAATGGGAAATTGCCGACTGCCCACCCTGGGGAGGCCAGAGGCCAGGCTCTGCCTGGGTCTGGATTCAGCTGCCTGGAAGACAACAAATATCCATGCAGTGAGCAACTCAGGAAAACTGGAAAAGCGCTATCAAGCATGGTGTCCCGTGGGCTCTGGAGACACAGACGGACAACAGAAAGTGTCCCAGCAGAAGCCATCCCTGCAAAGAGAGGCTCCTGTTTCAAGGCTAATGTCCCTGCCCTCCTGGTCCAGGTTGCTTAACATTGGAAGTTAGCTATTGCTAAACACATACCACGATATAGATATACCACCTATGATACCCATTCATGGACAGGTACTAATCAAAGCCCCGCAATGGGCTAGGTACCACGCTAGGCCTGCAGATACAGATGTGGCTGCTGCTGCCGGCAGGGTAGAGTCTGGCTGCAGCTGTAGGGACACAAGCCTGGGTTTGGCTACACGTTATTATTTGACCTTTTCCTCTTCTTTTTGGTACCAGGCATTGAATTCAGGACCTTGCACTTGCCAGGCAGGTGCTTACACTGCTGAGCTATCTCCCCAGTCCCTGGCTACAGATTGAGACACTGAGGAACAGAGGATGGATGTGCTGGATCACCTGTAGAGGCAGCCCGGTCTGGGATGAAGGAAGGCTTTGCTGAGGAAGAGACTTGACCTGCAGGTCGAGACTTAAAGAATGAGCAGGAGCTGTGTACAGAAGGAAAGCAGGGAAGCCTGCCAGCAGCGAGGCCACACCTGCCGAGGCCCCGAGGCCAGGAGAAGCTCCCAGTGAGGACCACAGAACCAGGCCCATGTGGCCGCAAGACACTGAACAAAGGGAAAGCCCAAGATGGCAGCTGAGTGGGAAGCGTGGCCAAGCCATGTAGGATCTTAGAAGTCATGAGGATTTGATTTGATTTGATTTTTTAAAATAGAGAATTAAAAAGTTTAAAAGAAAAAATAAACCGGGGCCAGCCAGATAGCTCGGTGGATTAAAGCTCCTACTTAGGCAGATGCAGGGACCAGGGTTTGATCCCCAGCATGCAGTGCTGACCATGCCCCTGTGATACACTGAGATTGGGTGTGGTGATGCACATCTATAATCCCAGCGCTTGGGAGGTTGAAAAATAGGAAGGATCACTACAAGTCCAATCTGTGTAGTGAGACCCTGTAGACCCTGTACAAATACATTTAAAAAAAAAAAAAAAGACCAGGAAAAAAAAATTACAAATGATACAGAATTACAAAATTATAGAAATTCAACAACAATGGTTGCTATATTGCATATTATTGTCTTCAAATTAGTTATGCAGATTACCAGATATGGGCATGCAAAATTGGTCCAAAGATTTTTGATTTTACTGTTGATATTCTGGGGAGTCACTGGGAGTTTCAGTGAGGGATGACGTGGTCATATCCATGTTTCAATGATCCCTGTGGTGAATGGAGAAGAAATTGGGGGCCTGGGGAGGCGGGAAGGCTTGATGAGAGGCACATCATGGTCTGATCCTTGTCCAAATTAATTTTGGCTTAATTCTCTCAACAAGCACTCTCCATGCCAGCCCTACAACTCCTACTCTCCCTGAATGGTGCTCTTTCAGGAAGAAGCGCCCTCTGTCCACACAGAGGCCCAGAGACTCCAGGGCACAGCCCCTTGCCTCTGTCCTGCCCA
>NW_004524706.1:4966671-4974056 GCF_000260255.1 Octodon degus
GGGAGAGGTGTGAGGGCTGAGTGTGTTCAAGGCTCCTTGGTGGCTGTGAGAGGGGCTGTGAATTTCAGAAGTTGAGCAGGAGACAAACTGCCTCCTCGCTCCAAGTGCAGCATGCAAAGGAGGGTGGGTATGTGCAAGGGAGGATGGGTATGTATGTGCAAGAGAGGGTGGATATGCACAAGGGAGGGTGGCCATGTGCAAGGGAGGGTGGGTCTGTGCAAGGGAGGGTGAGTATGTGCAAGGGAGGATGGGTATTGCAAAGGAGGGTGGATATGTGCAAGGGAGGGTGGGTATGCACAAGGGAGGGTGGGTATGCACAAGGGAGGGTGAGTATGCACAAGGGAGGGTGGCCATGTGCAAGGGAGGGTGAGTATGTGCAAGGGAGGGTGAGTATGTGCAAGGGAGGGTGAGTATGTGCAAGGGAGGGTGGGTATGTGCAAAGGTGGTGTTTTGACAGGTGGGTCCTGTGTGCGCATCTGTGAACACTCCAGACCATCAGTGGTGAGAGTCCCACCCCGGGGCAAGTGGCATAAACACAGCTGAGCTTCAAACAGGGCTCCAGGTGACTTTGGTGGCAGGCAGGGTGACAGGAAGCATGGAAGGACGGGCTGCTGGATGGAGAAGAGAAGGCAGCGAGCACACACGCTGGGGCTGCAGTGAGTTGGCCGCCTTCCACCACCCAGCCTTCCTGAAAGCGGTCCCAGCCAGCCGAGTGACAATCACAGAGCAGCCCACAGACCAGAGCCAGGCCTTCCCTGGGGCACTTCTACACACAGGCACTGATATTTTATTGATTATGTAACAGTCTGGAGGCACTTGTGGTCGGGGCATTGCAAAAGCAGTTTTCTTCTCTTTCTTCTCCTGCCTGGCCTGCCAGACCTCCCCACTGAGACAAGGCTGTCCCATCTGGGTGGCAGCTTTGTCTTGGTCCCATGACAGTGCAGCCATAGCCCCTACACTTGTTAGGAACCCTCTTCAGATCCCCCTAGGTACCATGTCCTGCCATGGGGACATAGCACTGGTGGGACAGACACAGGTTAGTCTAAGAACAAGCGACAGGAGCCTGGTCAGCCCTCTTGGTCAAGGTCTCAGAGCTGGGCAGCAGTCCTTCCAGCCTTTCAGCTTGGGACTGGAATAGTAAAAGCAAGTCCGAGCCCTCAGGGACCAGAGGCCAGGACCACAAAGGCAGAGACCACACGTGGCACTGAAGCCAAAGTTAGTGGGTGCCAGCTCCTTACGGTGGTGGTTACTCCCCTGGCCTTCACTTTCCTCTTTCATGCAATAGGCACGATCTCATTTGGGACAACTGGGGGGGGGGGGTCATTCCCTATCACCTGGCACACAGTAGGAGCTCACAGAGCCCAGGGGTGAATAGCAGAAGTGAAGTAAACACAGCTCATCCTCAGCTGTCAATAAGTGGGCAATTACAGGATCCCAGCTTCCAGCTCAGCGAGGCCTGGAGCACAGGGACTGGCAGGAGCAGTGTGCAGCATGGGACCAGTGCTCGGTGAGTGCCTGGAGGGAGCTGCTAAGGTATGAGCTGTGCACACGCTCCACAGGAGTGGGGTGCAGGCCCGAGAGTCAGGGGGCTGGAGCAGCACAGGAGCCCGGGACCTAAAAGCTCTCACTCGGCTGCCTCTCACGGAGACTCTTGATGAGATGAGCTGTCCCATGCAGGAGGGGAGGAAGCGAGCAGGGCTCAGGACCTAGAGAGCACATTTCCAAGGACACCGGGGCCAACTATTGCTGCTCCTCCTAGAAAATCCCATGGAAGCTTATCATCCACTGGGAGTTGCTCTAAATGCTTTTTGTGAAGTCATTTATTTCCATTCTCTGGATATACACTCTCAGTCGAGCCATTTTACAAATGAGAAAGCTGAGACATAGGAGTGAAAGTCACAGGGCCACCAGCACATGGGGTGAAAGGCCACAGCCCAGCAGCCCTTCTCCAGCAGTCCAGGGGGCATTCCTGGTGCACAGAAACTGGAGGCATGAACTCACATGAGGTGAGGGCAGAGCAGGGGCCCTCAGGGGTCCTTGGGAGGGGCCTGAGCAGCACACTGCAGCTGGTGGAGAATGCGTGGAACACTTTGCTCCCATGGTGTACACGGCTGTGGACTAGAGAAATCGGGCCCGGAAGCACAGGTCGCAAGGTAGGCAAGAGTCACAGGGACTGGCAGGAGCAGTGTGCAGCATGGGACCAGTGGAGGCAGCTTTTAGGCATCCCTTTGCCACATAGGAGCCTCCACGCTGAACCCACGCACCTGGAACAATCAGGTGCCATGCTGCTGCTGCCTGTCAGATCCTTCACAGCCATCAGAACCCAGGCCCACCCCAGGAAGCGGAAGTTCCAGTGCCTGCTGCACAGGGGGGCTCACTGAGCTCCTAGGCCTGCTACACGACTGGCATCTGGCAGACCCTGGCTCAGTCCCAGACCCTGTAACTCTAAATGCTCTGATCTGCACACTGCCTTCCTCCCTCGGCTGCACCCTCTTGGCAGGTCGTGTCTGTCTGATCCCCCCAGTAGCTGACAAACCCCTAATAATAGGTGCAGAATGAATAAGTGAGGCCAACACCCAACGTGCCTGTGCCTCTTGGCCACAAATGGTGGAATCTGAGATTGCACCACAAGGAGGGCAAGCCCTTCCCCCTCCTCCATCAGTCTAGGGCAGATTCCTGATACATGGAGAACAGGGTAGGTGAATTCATGAAAGGTGAAGGCAGTGCAGGAGCCAGTACTCCCCGCTCCAGTGACTGGAGTCAGGGCCCCGAACTGGGCAAGCTGGCCCAGCTCCTCAGCTTCCCTAACTCCCAGGCAGGTGAGGATTGCCAGCCAGGTGATGGGAAGGACCAGGAGCTAGTCTGAGAAAGTGCTGGGTGACTCCAAAGAGGGGTCCTTTCACTGAGATAAACCTATTAAACCTATTAGGGATCGAAGGCACAAGATATCCTGCATTCCTAAAGTTTGGGGAAATCTCACTCCCCCAGGACTGCTGTTCTGGAGGAAGCGGAGATGACTCGGAAACCCGTCTCTGGGAGAATACAAATGGTGGAAGTGCTCTTTCCGAAGCATTTTTAAAATAAGAATATATATATATATATATATATATATATATATATATAGAGAGTAAGACAGATGGATGGGGTATTCAGCAGAGTATTTTTAATCCTGGAGTCAGGATTATGTAAGGATGGGAAGAGAAATGAGAAGGCAGGTGGTGAGTCATCCGCAGCAGGCAGGGAAACAAGTCAGGCCCGCACCTCCTTCCACGCTCTGCTAGCATCTGCAGATGCCAAGACCTGCAGGGCCACAGCAAGGAGGCAAGAAAGGTGGGCCCAGGGGTGGAGAAGAGCTGCAGTGTGCGTGGCCCAGGGGCTGACTTTTGGAAGGTGGTGGCAGGTTTTGCAGGAAGAGGAGAAGTGGATAGGACCCAACCAGGCCCAGCTACCAAAGCTGCATCTTGGAAACACTTGTAGATTTCCAGGAAATTGGAAAAGGCCTTGGAGATATTTTCGAGTGAGTTCTTGGCTCTGCACTGCAGATTTCCTGTCATCTTTGCCTTCCTGTTATTTGCTGAAGTGGGGGACTGGTGAAGGCACAGTGTGGAGCACATGCTGACACCTCCTTGGGCCCAAGGACCCCCCCACCAGGTGGGAGGAGCCCGGGCTGAGCTGGCAGCCCTGTGTGAAGGCACAAAACCTTGCAATGGGACATCAGGAAGTATGTCTTGATTGCACAGGGCGGAGCCAGAGATGGGCAAAGAGGGAGAGGCTGGGCTGTCTGCTCCAGAGAACTTCTGGAAGAGTACCATCTGGCTGGGGGAGTCGCACCGTCATTGGCCTGAGGTGGGGGCAGGATGGGATGGCCCAGTGGAGCTCCCACTCCTGCTGGAATTCTTATACCCTGGATGCATTACTGCTCAAACTACCCATACCCACCATAGAGCTAGCCCACCTTCAGCAAAAGAGTGCCTGTGGACACCTCTGCCTGCAGCTACTCTTCACTGAGAGTTCCTGCAGGCCCAGGCAAAGCACTTAGTTTAGTTTATTGCATTTAATCCACTAGCCATGGTATGGAACACAGGCCATTGTTTCCATTTTATAGATATGGAAACAGAGCTGTAGGGTCAGTTGGAAATTGGGATTTTAACCCAGCTTGAGACACTTCAAATCTCACTTAACCTTGACAGCATAGAGCTCCAATCTCACGGGATTTACTCTTCCACAGGTGGCCCCCTCCCCAGAAACTGAACCTTTGTTATTTTTTTTGGCAGAAGCCAAGTAAGGCAGATGTCCTCCCCAAAAGGATGGATACCAGTGCCAGGAACAGTTTTACTCACCTCTGAGCTGTTGTACAGGCAAAGCAAGAGAGCAGACCCCACCCCACCCCCAAGCCAACCAGGACTGGGGCAGCTCCTGGCACCATCCAGGGCTTCTCTTTGAGGTTCCTGTGAGCCCAGAGGGATGGGGCCTGCGCACTTCAGAGGTGTCCTTTGCTACCAGAGAGCTGATGCTGTTTGCTTCCAAGCAAGTGAAACTTTTCCTTCTCTGATCCTTGTGGGAAGGTACCAGAGAAAGGCCTCATAGGAGGCTGTGTGTGAGGCTCCTGCCATGGCCCAGGCTGCCCTCCAGATCCATCTCACACTGCTGAGAGAGCAGACAGGTGCAGGCAGTGAGGGACAGGCCAGGTTGCCATCATAAAGGGTCCAGGAAGGGTCCGTAAAGAGGAGCTGGAGACCTCGAGTCACCCTGGCAGGTGTTTGAGCTCTCAATACAGAAGAGCATCTCTGGAAGCTCAGGCGCTCAGGCAGACTCATTAGGCAGAACCAATTACACACTCCAAGAGGAAGAGCGCAGGTGCTTGAGAGGGGAGGTGCATTATAGTTTGGGTTGTGGGCATTTATGTGGTCTTGGAGTGTCCTCAGCACAGATCATCCAGAAGGTATATCTTTCAGTCGTCATTGTTTGCCTACTGTGCCTGTCAGGTTACCCACTAGTGGGCTAAAGCAAAAACTGACTTTATCAAGTAGATTAAAGTTCAAACTATTTGCATGTGTTTGAAGTTCAGAGATACAGTGCCCAGGAAATACTGCTATTTCTTCAAGGGTGGAAATCTGAAATTTGTAGATTGAGAGAACTGGAGGGAAAACATGGGCCAAACATATGAACTTGCTATATCGTTAAAACTCTTGGGAAATTAGGAGTGAGGAGCTGGGAAAGTGAAACAAGCCTGGGGTAAAGAAAAGGCATCGTAACCTTGATTGTGTCTTGAAGCTGCAGTTTTCTCAAAATCATAATTTTAAAATTACAATTTCTTAGTCTTCTCTCTACTTGACTTTGTTTCTTCTATCTTACCTCAGTCAGTCAGATGCAGAGAGCAGAAGGAAAAGTGACAAGTGACAGAGAAAGACCATGGCCAAGAAGGCCCGGCATGAACAAAGAGAGGCTGAGGCCACAGAGGCTGGAGAGCTGTGGAGAGAGACAGGCAAGTAAACCCCACACAGATAGAGTCCACCCCGCTGCCAAGGCTTGCTGAGCCTCCAGGCAGTGTTCCAGGTCTAAGGACACAGGAGCGAGACACACTCTGCCTTCCCCAGCTTCCAGTCTACAGAACAGAACAAAGGGGCAACAGAGATGCAGAGTCACAGGGGAAAGCCCCAGACACAACAATCCCAGGTAGCAATGGGGCAGTAAAGTGGGATGGTATTATAGCAAAACTGAGTGGCCAGGGCCCTCGGATGCCAGGGAAGCAGTGGAAAACATCCCAGGATCATTTGGTAGACCAAGGGGGAGGACCTAAAGAAGGAAAAGAGACACGATGCCGGAAACTAGGAGATGCAGAGGCCTTGAGAGAGATGCTAGTTAGGAACCGTGAGAAACCGAGAGAGAGGAAAAGAGGAGCTAAGACCAAGGGAAGAAATGCCTAGAATTGAGAAGGCACAAGGTAGAGATGGGACTGCGATGGTTTGCCTAAGCAGAGAAAGTCAGAAACATAGGGAGGCAAAAATCAGAGAGAGAGAAAGAGAGAGAGAGAGAGAGAGAGAGAGAGAGAGAGAGAGAGAGAGAGAGAGAGGCGAGAGGCAGACAGAGACAGAGACAGACAGAAAGACAGAGACAGAGAGACAGACATAAAAAGAAACAAAGACAGATACAGAGAGGAAGACAGAGACAGAGACACAGAGAGAGAACAGAGAAAAACACAGAGAGAGGCAGAGAGAGATTTAGACAAACACAGGCACTAAGCAAAGACAGAGATAAAGGCCCTATTGCCTTCTGTTAGTGTGGGGTTGGATTTTTGAGACCTCCCCTAGCTTCACAAACTTCAACCTTCTCCATTGCCAAGGGTTACTTTTATTATCTTCCCTGATGGGCCCTAAGGTTTGAAAGATATTTGTCTACCAAACAATCTGCATTTCATAAGTAATAATTAATTCGCCTTCCCATTTTTTATTCATCAAAGACGTCTATGGCTGGCAATCAGCACTTCAGATCAGCGGGAGAGATCTCGAGTTGTCACACTGAGATGCTGTGCTCCCGGCCCACAGCAGAGCAACCTGCCATTGGAGTCATCAGACCCGCGAAGCCTGATCACAGGTAAATGCATCACTTGGGTTACGTGTGGGGAGATGCTGACAATAGTTCAAAAGACATAAAGAGTGGCCCTGCTGCCTTTGCAGACCCCAGGATCTGGGGCCCTCTTTTCAGATGACAGTCCCAGGAAGTCCCTTCATCTGCTGGGCACCAGCCTGCATGACCTGAGTGGAGGTCCCGGTTAGGGGAGGCTCTCTCCTTGGGAGCGTATGGCCAGAAATGAGCACATGCTATCTAGCCAAGTAGACATTTTTCAAACAAACCATAACCAAGGAAAAGATAATAAATCTCTGGCCAAGCCTCTGGCCATGTCTTGGTACTGCTCTCCTCCACCCCCGTGCAGCCATGCTTATCCAGGGCATGTGGGGTTTTGCCTCTGATCTCCTATAACTTGGTTCACTACTCTTTTATTATTAAACAGTTCTCTGAAAGACCCCATTGTCTTCCAAACTGCCTGAGCCAATGGCTTCTTCAAGTTCAAGTCCAAGTCTCTTTAAGTATTGTGGTCACTCCTCCTTCCAGGAGTGTTCAGATGCTGGACTCAGGTCCAGAAGCCATTAGTGTGAAGGTCAGTTGTCTGTAGTCCAAGAGGTGGCCTCAGGGCTCTAAGAGTAGCACACAGCCTGCTGCCATCCACTCCCACTCATCCCTTGACCTGGGGCTCTTGGTAGTTTGCAAGAAATCTGAGCCCTAGAGGATTTTCTGCCGAGTTCCGGGAGCCCCCAGACCCAGTCCTAGCCCAGGCACAGCTCAGGCCTGGCATATGCGCCTGAGGTGTAATCCTGCAGCTGCAA
>NW_004524706.1:4979619-5014627 GCF_000260255.1 Octodon degus
TTTTTTTTTTTTTTTTTTTTTGGAACTGGGGATTGAACTCAGGCTCTTATACTTGCGAGGCAATCGCTTATTCTACTGAGCTATCTCCTGGCCTCTGCAAAAACATGTCTTTAAGGAAGCATAAAATCAGGAAGAAAAATCCCAAACCAGAAGAATAAGATGCCCAAAAACCTCACTGCAACAGACCAGAGATAAGAAGAGTGTGGCACAAAGTAAGAAACTCTCCCACCTCCTAGCCAGGGCCAGAGCTCCAGAACAGAGTGTTAGCCATGGCAATGGCACACAAGTGGCCACCAAGGGAGTTGAAGGCACAGGGTCGGACTGTCACTCGGGCTGCATGATGCCTCCCACCTCCCCTGTCATCTTGATAGCTGATTGACAGCTCCCTGCCCTATCTGTCTCTGCACATCTCCACTCTCCTCTGTATCTCCCTCTCCCTGTTCTCCCGGAGCACTTCATCTTATCACCGTTTACATTTCACTTATGCTTGCTTTGTTCACTTGTGCTGTTTTTCTTCTACTGAAAGCATCAAATTTTACAAATATTGGTGACATTAGCTCCCCAACTGTATATTAAAATTAGAAGAAAATTCTATTTGAAGAAAGACTTAAATTAGTGTAGTATCTAGGGATAGATATATTCCCTTCTCACTTTCAGGCTTGCCCATAATTAATTTCTACTTGAAAATCTTGTTCATTTATTTATTCAACAAACTTCCACTGAGCTCCTCTCATACACCAGGCCTGTGCTAAGAAGGTTCTGCTAAGAATCAGGGTAGCATCCTTGCCTTCTAGGAGCCTGGGGCAAAGCAGTGGCGTCAAGGAAATAAACAGCTGTAAGGCAAGGTGGTGAGCACTTAGGCAGGGACATGGGCTGAGTGTTTGTGGACCTTGAAGTGAAGGCAGTTGGTTGGGAGTTAAAGACCCAGTGGTCAGGGAGAGTGATATCTTGTCTGAATCCCAAAAGACGTGTGGAGGTTGGAGGAGAACAGGAGGTAGAAAGGAAGTTTCTGGTTAGAATGATTAATTCAGAGAAAAACGGAGCATGAGACAAAAATCAGTATAAGGTCAGGTTGTTGAGGATGTATAACAGTGGGGAGCAGCTTGAGGAAGAGGGAGGGAAGAAGGGAGGCTGGCCTCATTCAAGGCTAGAGATTGGAGAATTTTTAAGTTTATTTGCTTATTTTGAGGTTTTGGAGGCTGAAGCCAAAGCCTTCACACTGAGCTACATCCCCAGTCCTTCTGTATTTTGAGACAGGGCTCACTAAGTCACTACACTGCCCAAGCTGGACTTGAACTTCCAATCCTTCTACTTAGGCCTCCCAGAATTTTGGGATGACAGGCATGCACCCCCATGCCGGCCGCGCTGCAGCATTTATAATACATTCCTATGTCAAGTGAAGTCTCTGCCCCTTTGAAGAGATTGCAGCAGAGAATGGTATGAATGCATTTGGGTGACAGAGAGACCCTCCTGGCCAGTGTGCCAACTGGAGAAGAAGATTCTGCACTCATTCAGAAGGGATCCAACAAGGTGTGGGAGGGGTGAGGAGTGGAGAAAAAGACAGTAAATGTAAGTGATACACGGTAGAAAGTGTCTGCAGTCTTCCTGAACTGACTGGGTTGCAGATTTTCTCCTGCTCTTCCTGGTGTCAGCAGCCTTGCCAGGTTGGCTTGTCTCTGACCTTGGCCTTTGGCTGCCAGGGCTGATGTGCAACAAGACACCACCCCATTCAGCAGACAGCCACCCGGCCTCTGAATTCACATGCGCTGGAGTTGATGTTTGCTTGCTTGTGGCTTTCTATGGATTGGGAGTCCTCCCACTTTCTAGTTTTCCCAGGTAGGTTTGTGCCAGATTCATAGTTCCTGAAGAAAACATCAGCGACTAAGTCCATGTTCAAAATCCTTCCCCCCTTCTTTCTTCTTCTTCTTCTTCTTCCATTACTGTCTTCTTCTCACAGCTCCAAAAGGCACCCATGACAAATACGGCTGTTTGTAATTAATTCCACCCTTTCCTTGACTATTTTTGCCCAATCAGGATCAAGGTTTACACTAGTTACTAAGGGGAACCATGCTATTAGATATCTATTCACCCATTTTTGAAGCTCACCACCACCATGCAAGTTACTTTGCATTAGATTCTAAGGGGGTGCTCATTAACTTGATTATGCTGGAAGAAACAGTTCTAATGCAAGCTACACTTCAGAGAAACTTTTTTCCCTTTTGAATATTTTAGACATATTTTATAAGTAGAATTAATTTTTAAGGGAAATTACATATCATTTTTCTCACAAGCAAAAATAGATTGAGGGGAGAGGAGAGGTGGAGGAAGAGAGAAAAAGGGAGATGAAGGAGGAAGAGAGGGAGAGGGAGAGAGAGAGAGAGAAAGAAACAGAGAGAGAGAGTGGGAGAAAGGGAGAGGGAGAGAAAGCGAGAGTGGTGAGAGCGAGCGTGTGTGAGAGACAGAGAGAGAGAGAGAGAGAGAGAGAGAGAGAGAGAGAGAGGAAGACAAAGATAAACAGAATAAATATAGCAGGGACAGGGGTGGTGTGGTCACAGATTACTTCCTATTGGACTTTCCTATTGCTGGTTGCTATCATCTTTAAGATAGTCTACAAAACTACAAAAGCCAAGTTTTACACTTTATGAAATACACCAAGATTGTGACAACTGCAAATTTTAAAATGACACCATCACCAACTCTTGGTACTACCATTCCTCACTCCTGGTTAAGTGCTCATGGAAGTCACCATCACCTAAGAGTTCACTTTCTGCCTAATGTAGGATATGTCTAGCTGCTATTAACCAAGATCATAATGCAATCACAGTTGACACATCTGCCTTCTTTGCCCCAACCTGTAATTCATCCTAATTCTCTTTCTTGCAAAAATTCAAAAATTCTAATTTAAAAAAACCTTCCATGGATGAATGTCAGGTTGACCTTGATAGTATAAATGTAACTCCATAGGGACAGGGCAGAAGGAACACCAGTCCCACAACTTCTGGAGGAATAGCCTTCTGCTTGTGTGCTGAGGTGGTTCAGAACCCTGGACAGCGAACATCAGAGCAGCCTGGCCCTCACAGTAAACATTGGAGTCTTGCAATAGTGGGCTTAAACCCTTAGTACCCAGGATATTATGGAGGACGGATTGGTAGGACGTTCTACAGAGCCAAACTGTACTGAGAATTTACATTCTATATCTGGTTGTATCAACTGCATTTTTACAAAACTAGGGCAGACCTGTGTTCATTCAGTTAGTAGTAGCTCTGGAATTCTGATCCGCGTCTGTCTGACTCCAGAGCTGCCTGCTCCTAAGTATAATTTAAAGACTATGTCTGGAATCCTTCTACATGAAGGAGTGAGCATCACTAGTCTAGGGGTTTCCCCTTGGGGGAGTCTCTGATTCTAACCTTGTCTGATCTTACATTCAGTATGCTCTATGCCAAGCCTAAAAGATAACCTCAGAAGGTTAAAAAAGACTAAGCAAAAAGAGGAAAGGAGAAGAAAATCATTTTGAAAGAAAAAAAACTGTCTATAGTGCTTTCACCCAGACACAGCCATTTTTCATGCCTGTGTATTATCTTCTAACCTTGTTGACACACTGACATATTTTTCTATCACTGCAATCAAAGCAATTGTAGTATTTGTATTGTCATTTCACTCAGTGTCATATCATAAACCTGTCCCAAGTTGCTATACAGTCTCTGTAATGATCATTTCTAATGTTTGTATAATGTTCTCACAAATGGATACACCATAATTTACTAAACAACTCCCTAATTGTTGAACATTTAGGCTATTTCCACTTGTTTGTTTCATAGGTTGGGCTATGATGAGTGTTTTTATGTGAAACCACGTGGGATGATGGAAAGAGTAGGAGCTTTGAAGTCCGGAAAAAGAGAGTTAGAATTCACACTGCAACTTACTGTGAGTGTGTTGAATGAAGCCTTTAGAGGCTTCATTTGGGAAGAGAAGCAGGAGAAATAGCCAGGCCAGAGGAGCAAGGGCTGTGAAGCCAAAGCAGGCAACTCAGAGGAACACTCAAAAGGTGGGGCTGGCTACTAAATTTGACAATGACTTTGTTTCCTCAAACCCAGGGTTGAGCAAAAGCTGTTTAGCCTGAGTCTCCCTTGCTCAAATGTTCTGAACCTAAGGCCTGATCCAGGTGATGTATGTATGGGAAGAATCTCCCCTGAGGAGCTAAGATGAGAAAAGGAGGTGGAGAACCACCTCACAGGGCTTCCTGTGGGTTCAACACTTTGAGGTGAAAACCTGGGAGTCACTTCTTTGCCCCAGACAAACTTCTCTGAGCTCTTCCTACCTGTCTGCAAAGCCACAGACACATCCCACTTCTCCTGCCTTCCTGAGCCCCTGATGTTCTTGTGAGCCCTGAGCACAACAAGCAGTCAGGACTCAGTCTCCCCACCTCATTCTGCCTCTTTCTCCACAAGGACAAGCTCATAGGCCTCTTTAATCCTTACTTCTACTCAGTGAAGGTAAACAAGCCTAAAAGTTATCAGAGTTCTAGACTCTTCCATAGTTTCAGTCATTGTCCTTGCTTTACAAAATCTACATCTTGATGGGATACTATCCAGGCTCTGAGATGATCTCTTTGTGTTCTCCTCACCTTTTAGGCATGAACATATCTGTGTAATTTGGAGAAGAATCTAGGTAAGGCCCATAACTAGATCCTATTGGACATTCAAGTGTGCCAAATTCCAGCAGCTTCCTCTGGAGACCTCCAGCCTGAGCTACCCATTCATGAGTATGGTCCTTTCTCCACAAGTATACAGTAATAGGAAGTCATTCTCCTACAACTACTTGCAAATCTCCATGGTAATCCTACTTGAGGTGCAGGGGGTAGGGCACAGGATAGAAGAAGAAGATAGGCTGGTGATGGCCTGACCCACCAGATTCCTTCTGAGAGCAGATTCTCCCCACCACCTTTGAGGCACCAGCTTCACTCTACTGCCAGTCCTAAGTGGTTCCCAGCACTGGGCTGGATAAGTAGGCAGAGCTCATGGCCCTGAGGAGCAGAGAGGTCTTGTCAGGGGAAAGTTGCTGACCAGCCCCTTCTCATGGGCTGTCAGGGCTAATCAACATCAGCACAGTTAATGGGGAACACAAAACCTATTTAAAAGCTACATTTACCACTTGGCTGGTTCCATTACACTGTGCAATATTCAGGTGCCACACTTCCTCTCAAAGTGTCTGTCTCAATGCTTCTGCGAACTGTCAGGGTTAGGAAGTCACCACCCAGAGTCACCTGAGGAGGACTCCCCCAACCCTCACCACCTCCACAGCATGCTGTCCTGCAGGCTTAACTACAAGAAATTCCCCAGCCCATGAATCCCTGAGAAGAAAGGGTTTAGAGCAGTGCACAACAGAAGACCCTGCTGGCACTTGGCTTCTGTCCCCTCCAAGTCTAGGGGACATCTCACTCTCTGCTGGGGTGGCCCTATGCTCCATCCACATCTGAGCTCCTAAGTGTCAATGGGCATGACCTAGTGGGCAGAGGCACCTGGCTGCCCATTCCCTCTTAGAGACCCCCATTGACAAGATGATGCTCACACCCAGTTCCTATGCCTGCACCTCTCTCACTGAGGATCTATCTGGGTACAGAAGAGAAGCTTCAGATTCCACCTGAATAAGACCTGATTCCTCTCTTCCTGAGCTCTTCTGCCACCCTCAGCTCGACCGTTGATGCCACTGTGCCTCACTCCTCCCATGCAAGCATTTCCTGGCCCTTAAGCAGAAACTCATCATCCACTTGCTCCTGACAAGTCATGGGAAGTGCCCAAAGTGGAAGAACACACTCTTATGCTAAAGCTTTGAGGGAGTTCACATAAAAATCACTAACAGTGGCTCTTTTTATTCCAATAAATCAGGTATGAGTGTCTACCAGGCACTGGAATTGGCCTAACACAGAGTGAGAAAAACGTGTAGTTTAGAAGTAGGCACACGTAGACAGCAAAGCATTGCAAAGGGGCCTATGGATGCACATGCCGTAAAAGAAGAGCAGAGAGAGCCTAAGAGCAAATAACAGGGCTCCTGTGCTGGACCAGGGTCAAAGAAATCTTTAAAGGCACCACACAGGGATGCACCTTCATCCTCCCTTCCTCTAGTGCTACTGCATACCTACCACCAGCCTGTCCGTGTTTAAGGAGTACTTCTTGACACACCTCTGTGACTGTCTTCATCACCAGCTCCATCCTTCCAGCCACTGTAGCATCCCATCACTGTAGCCAGCCTCAAGCCTTCTCTTACCCAAGTAGGGGTCAGATTATAGATCCTAAGTGGCTGGGTATATTCTTGCAATGCACCAAGAAGAAAACTGTCACCTAGAGACCCACAAAGGTCCCCTCCCCTCCCCTCCACCAAGGCTCTCAGTCCCATCCTCTCAATGCTCTCAGCCAGCTTACACTTCTCTGGAGGAGAAGTGGTGGTGCGTCAGCTCTGCAGGCCTCCCACACTGGCTGCTGGTGACTTACCCGTGGCCATTCTAGGATCACCTTCTTCCAGGGAATATAGCAGCTGCTGCTCATCTTTACAAAAAGCAAGCCTGTTTATGCTGGAGAAGTGAAGGGTGCTAGAAATGTTTACATTTTCTATAGCCTTAGTTCAAGTGGTTCTTGATGGCAAGAGATAAGAGCATGTCTTTGGAGGGCATCTGGTTCCCACACAGCCAGTCACGCCTGGCGGCATCTGCAGTGGCTTCCCCCATCCTCTGCTGAATGCGCATCTACCTCTCTGCATGCCACTGGGTCACAGGATAACCAGAAGGCCTGGCTTCTTCCTGTGCAGTCACATAGAGGCTGCCAGAGCTCTGCTCACACAAGTACACAACCCCAGGCAGGCTGAACAAACTCCAAACACATACAACTGGGTCAGGAGGCAAAGGGCCCAGTCCAGGGAGCTTTCACTCATGGTGTGGTCTTAAAAGTGGTCTTCTCTCTCCAAGTTTTGGATTTCCATGAAAAGGGCACTGGGACTGAGTGAAGGGCCTTCACTGGGACTGAGTGAAGGGTGGTTCTCCTGGGCCCAAGAGTCCCCTGAAGCTAAAGGGAAAGCGGAGGTGCAGGGCTTTCAGTCAAGGTGGCATCCGTTGTATGTGTTTTGTATATGGAGCTTCTGCAGAAAGTCTTCACTCAAAAAGGGAAGTTTGTTGCTAAAAGCAAGTTGGAAAATGACTGCAGCAATGGTCCCTAAGGGCCCTTCCGGCCCTGACATGTCATGATTTAACAGCAAATAAAATAACATCTATGAAGGAGGCTTGGAACATGGAGAGCATGGCAGGACACAGCGAGAAGACTCTTTTTACTGCTCTGCTCTTTCCTGGCCATGAGAGCTTGTGACAAGTGCTCAGCTGAGATGGGCACCATCTTCTGACCTTTGAGCTGAGGAACCACCTGAGAGGCCTCTGTGGGATGTAAATGGATGGAGACAGGAAGAAAGGAAAGAGAGTGCACAGGGAGGGAGGGAGGGCCAAGAGGGAGGCAGACGAGCCAGAGTTGGGTCTGGGACCCTTGGGCACCCAGCTGCTGACAGAGGGGGCATGGATGCCACCCCCAGCTTCCACTGCATCATTTAGGCCTCATGCTCTGGTTGCCATGGAGACAGGGAAGCATGGGCCCAGGGCCCCCGGCCTCTCCACCAGAGGCAGCATTGTGTGCTCCTGTTGATCTCAGTCTCTTGAGGAAGGCGTGGAGATGGAAGTCTATGCACTCATCTCACCCTGTGTCCTCCACCTCACTGCCCTCTGCTCACTTCCAGACTCATCCCAGAAGCCAAAAGCCAGGTCCCTTCTGCTCAGAGGGCTGGCTCAGAGCACAGGCTCACGTGTGGATGGAGCGCGTGAGGGGAATCGGGCTACTGCTGAGTAGACAGCTTGAGGAGTGCTGTGTGTGGAGGTGGATGCCACCTTGTGAGCAGCAAATGACAGGGCCAGAGTGAAGAGGTGGGTCTGACAGGTGCTGCAGACATGGATCACAAGGCAGAGGCAGCGGGCTGGAGATCATCCAGGCAGGAGGCTGCTGGAGCTCTTCCAGGGAGGGACAAAGGCTTGGTGGAGGACCAGGAAGCACTGGGCACAGAGGATAAGGAGAAGGAGCCTGGAGCTTCAGGGTCAGCAGAACACAGGTTCACTCATTGGATCTAAACCCTCAAAGCCTCAGAGGACAAGGCTGGGACCACCACGTAAATGCTCTACATGAAGCCCTGCCTGAGACGCCAAGCACATCAGCCAAGCAGGCTCCTGGGGGATCCACCTGGCTTTGTGTGTTCACATAGGTCGGGCTGCGAAGGACTAATTTTAACTCAGCTTCACCACACTTTTTTGTTTGTTTGTGTGTTTGTTTTTTACCATAGCAAGACAGAAGTGGGGGCAGGCCCAGGGCAAGTAGAATTGTCTACCACCCCAGGGCAGGAGTCCTGGGGATCTTGATGCATCTGCTGTAGCTGGGGTGTTAATGCTTGCTGTGAACAGGAGGTGCAGGGCATGGATATCCTGGCCTCTCTCCAGACACCACTTGCAATCAGTCAGATAGTTTACTCCATCTATGACCAGTTGTACCGGCTTCACCTCCGACTTGCCCAGCCAGTCTAAGTTCACCTAGGGATGGAGGACCACAGTCCAGCAGAGAGCTGAACGTGCAGAAAGACGAAGTCAAAATGCACTGCAGACTGGGCAAGAGAGAGAGAGACAAAGCCTCAAGTGGGTGGAGAGCAGGCCAGTCCAACCCTGGGGGCAGGGTTGGAGATGTCAAAGATGGCTGCCTGTGGCAGCAGTGTCCTCTCCTCTGGCACCACACTTCTGGAGCCTCAGGTTCTTCAGGATCCTTGGGAATCAGCCGTCTTTACTAAGTAGGGGTAGTTTGACATGCACTCCTGCATGACCTGGAGTCCAGTGCCCAGGTTAGATGGACGGGTCAAGATGTATCCCAAACACTCATTCCACATGAACTCCCAGCCACGCTCCTGGATCAGCCACTCCACCTCCTTGAGGCCCTGGCAGAATCTTTCAAACACTCTATTCATGTTGCTGCCCTTCTCCATGGAGATGACCCTTGTGTGGTCCTCCTCATTCACCCAGATCAAGGAGCTCTTCCGTTGTTGTGCCAGGTTCTACGAGCACACAGAATGGCCAGTGTCGAGCCTTTCCCACTGCAGTCAGCAATGGGGACATGGGCTTATCAAACAGGAAATGATCATCAATAAGCTGCTGCTGCTCTGCCTCCATCATCTCACTGAGCCTGTAGTAGCCATGTCACCCTTCAGGCCACTCAGCACATCCACCACAACACGTTCCACTTCTTGCTGCTCGGGCCAGGAGCAGACTGGAGGCAGACTGAGTGCCCAGACACTCTGGCCAGTTCTGACTCTTGAGGACAATACATACCGCTCACCAAAGAAACCAGGATGAATCTTACAGGCATCCAGGTCAGTGGTGTGCTTCATGGTCCAGGGATCCTATCCAGTGTGTCACTCTTGAATCACAGGGTCAAATACCTCAGCAAAATACCTCACAGGTCTCCTCGTCCCCGGCCACCATGCCCACAGTCTTGATGAAGGGGTGGCTGGCTTGTCCACTCCAGTCTGGATGCACTAATCTAGCATCCAACCGGTGGGTGTGGTCTTGTCCCAGAGCTGTGCATAGACTGCTGGGGTCAGGTGACTTGCCATGTAGTTGCTGTGCTTTCAGAGGTCTGGGTACTCAGCGCTTTTAGGATACAGTCTCTGGCACTGCTTGCGAGCTGCTTCCACAGGTTCTGGGTAGAGTAGAAAGCCAGCAGCCAGAGACCCCACTCTAGCCAGAGCCAGGAGCCTGAGCCTGGGGCGGGAGGATAGCAGACAGGAGAAGACACCAACTGTGGCTTCCTGGAGCAGGACCTTTGATCCTTTCTTTTGTCCTTTCCATCTCAGACCCCTTGGCCTCTCCAGGACTTCCTCTAAGCAGCCAGCGCAAGCTTGCCTACCTGTTGGTTACACTCACTGGGTGTGGGGCTGGGGTTAAGCAGGGAATTGTTAGCTTCCTCTTCCTTCTCTTCTGCCTCTAGCCTTCACCACACTTTGTATTTGGACCCTAGAGCCCCCCTGTTCCTCCTGCTTACCCCATTCAGAACACTGGGAATTGCCAAGCCCAGCTCACATAGAAGGCAAAGCAGGAGGAGAAGAGAAGATGCCAGGCTGTGCCCCAAATAATCACATCTGTGACTCGGCAGTCCCACCCGGGGGCACAGGCCTAAGGCACAAGTTCTCAACATGGAAACAGCTATGTGCTTGAAGGAGTCACGTGGTTTAAAATACCTGAAGTGTCAATGACAGGGATTGGCTGAGTAAGCCATGGCCGGATTCTCTGAAGGCGCTTTTCTTTCTTTCCTTTCTTTCTTTCTTTCTTTCTTTCTTTCTTTCTTTCTTTCTTTCTTTCTTTCTTTCTTTCTTTCTTCTTTCTTTTCTTTTTTCGGTACCAGGGATTGAACTCAGGACTCTGCACTTGCCAGGCAAGTGCTTATCCTACTGAGCTATCTCCCCAGACCTCCTGATGGCCCTTTATGTGAGATGATTTCAAATAGTTGTAGTTGCATGGGAAATCATTTCAGATGAAATGAATTCTAAGAACTGTTTTGAAAAATACAATTATGGGGAAAAGAATGAAACATGTAACAGTTTGCTTTTGTTTTTGGCAAGAGAGAAGTTTCTCTGAATGATGAATATAAGTTGGGATAGGAGAAATAAAGTTTCCCCTGAAGGAGGCAGCCATTAGCATGCGCATCCAGCTTCTGTGAGTCTGGTTAGACGGAGTCCGTTCTCTGAGTCTTGGTCCCTGTAGGCATTGCAAGTAGAGGGACCTGTAAGGCTGCAGCCTGCTAGCCCTGGGGAACTGTGGTCCTGATGAGACCTGAACAGAGACGACACGTTCTCATCTCACATTCCCAACTTCAGCAGGCTCACGAGAAGGAATACGGGCCGGGGCACTTGATTCAGAATCCCCGAGCTGACGTTGACAACACCAAAGTGCTCTGTCCCTTCGTGGGAGCTCTGCTTGAAGCCAGCACTCAGCACAGGAAGGGATCCGGGGGGTCTGATAGCCTGGGCAGCCTCCCTGCGAAAAGCATGGCGGCCAGGCCTTGGAGCTCGGACTCCCTTGAGCAGTCGCAGATCCAGCGGGTGGTGGGGTTCCAGGGGCCAGGGACCAGGGCTCCCAGCCGTCTGGTTTGGGAGAAGGTTAGCGGTCCCTGCCAACACCCATGCCCATATTTTGCAAGTGAGGACACTGCACTGGCCAAGAGGGTGGTTTATAGGGCTCAGTGGCTTTGTATTTCTGGAGTGAGGGAACAGAACCACCGCAAGACACCGTCGCTTCCCGCTGTAATTGATGGCCCTCGCTCCTCTCTGCTGTGAACGCACAAGCTGCAGTTGTTTTTCTTTTTTTAACCAAACGCCGCTGAATGGGAAACATTGATTTTTTTTAAACTGTGTTTCAAACTGAGAAATGTCTTGATCCTACACGTCAATCAACTCCGGCGTCATAGTAACTCCTTTGGGGCTGGCATACAGCTGGCAAGGGGCCAAATGCCCCAGCTGAGAAGACACTCCCTCTCCTCCCACGGCCACCTCCGAGCACACACAGGATCTGGCACCCTGTCCTCCCAACTCCCAGCCCATTCCCCACCAGGGAAGAACACATTCAGAGCCTCTATTCTGTTTGGTCACGGGAGTACTGCATACGGTTGTGCAGGTGTTCACTGCGCAATTCTAACAAATACGTTTCCACCAGGGAGGTTAGCCTGCTCCTGAAATCAGCTCCTAGCAGCTTCCCATTGCCTGGAGGTAGAAGCCCAGCTCCCGGCTGCTGCCCCCAGGGTTGGACTGGCCTGCTCTCCACCCACTTGAGGCTTTGTCTCTCTCTCTTGCCCAGTCTGCAGTGCATTTTGACTTCGTCTTTCTGTACTTTCAGCTCTCTGCTGGACTGTGGTCCTCCATCCCTAGGTGAACTCTGCTTTTGCTCAGATTCAGCCCAAACCTACCCTCCTCCAGGAAGTCTTCTACACTGCCCTCGCTTCTGTCTGCATATCCGTTCCCTTTCCCCGTCACAGCCATCCCTGTTCACCTGTCCAGTGATTTGCAATTGTCTGAGTTGCTCCCCTTTGTTTCTCTAGCCATCAGCACAGTGCTTGACACATAGTAGGTGTTCTATATGCAAATGAATCATACATGGATGAAAACCCAAACCAATCAGAGCTAGGTGTGGTCATGCACACCTGTGATCCCAGCACTCAGGAGACTGAGGCAAGAGGATCAAAAATTGAACTCAGCCTAGGTCACATTGCATGTTCAGGACAAGCCTGGACTACATAGCAAGGCCTGTCTCAGAAAAACAAACAGAAGCAGAAAGAAACTAACTCTCACACTTATTAGGTGCAAGCAACAAAACCACAGTGCAGAGAAGCAGAAGGCCGTGGTGTTGAGGGCTATGGGGTAATTCATGGAACCATACACAGCTCCTTCCAAAACACCAGGCTCAAGACCACGCTGCAGAACAGCAGCCCAAGCCCAGGGCTGCACTTGTTTGGAGAGGGCACCACTGCCACCTTCCACAAGAGTCAGACCCCAAATCCAGGACCACTAGCATCTCCAGCCATGGTCCTTTGACCTCTCCTGCCCCAGCACAGCTCTGCTCCCTGGTAGTCCAGCCCTGCTGCTTCTTTGTGTCATTAGCTATTGGGGGGGGGGGAGAGAGAGAGAGAGAGAGAGAGAGAGAGAGAGAGAGAGAGAGACTGAGGTGAGGCTGGGACCTATCCACAGAGTCATATGCTCACAACCCAGCTCCAGAGAGCCTGGGCAAGGGGGGAAACTGTCAGTGTTCATTTTCTTGAGTAAGTGGTGGACTCTGTTCCCCCCCCCAGAGTCATAAGCTAGGTGACTCCTAGGAATGGGGTACATGTACCAAAGAATTAAATAAAAAGGGAACCATCCACAGCAGTGACCAGCCAAAGGCTTAGGGCAACATGCCTGCTACCTGCCCTTGTCTCCTTTTGCCCATCTACCAAAGAAAACATGCTCCTCTCCGAGTTCCTCTGCCATTACCACTCAGGTTCTGCCTTGAGATGCTCATCCTCAATTGAAGAACTATAGTAGAGCACCCAGCACTTGTCAGTTATTATGCTACAGACATACGATGGTAAACAAGACAGAAAAGGTCTGTGGGCTCTTTGAGCTTGTATTTTAGTGGAAAAGAAAGAAAAGAAATGGGCAGGCAAATAATTAAGCAACATGTGTCCTAGTGGTGACTGGAGCTATACAGACACCAGTCAGAGTGGGGCAGCAGAGTGACAAGTGTAGGGTGAGGGGCACTGCAGTTGTAGTACCCAGCCAGAAAACCCCTCTTGAGTGACATTTTAGCTGCAAGCTGAGCTACAAGAAAGCAGAAGAGCAAGCCAGGCAGAGGGAAGAGGCCAGTACAGACTGTAGTAGAAGCCAGAATGGCTGGAAACATGTAGGAGTTGAGGTCCAGGGTCCATGGACTGTGCCCTGGCCAGGAATCTGCATTTGATTCTAATGTCTTGGGAGAAAGAAAACTGACTGGTATTTGTGTCTATAATTCCTACAGGAGTCGCCAAAGTGTCCTTATCAGTCACAATAGGGCAGGCTGCACCATGGTAACGCTTGTTCTCAGGGCCCACAGCTTAGTGCAGTTCCTTGCTACGCTGCGACCTGAAGTCTCCTCCTCAGCGTCACTCAGGGACCCTGGCAGATGGCAGATCCACAGGGCAGCCTGGGCGTCCTGGTCACCAAGGCAGAGCAGAGGCAGGAGTGGAGCGCTCGCACACTGTCCTCTGAATTTCAAGTCATCATCTCCCTCTTCTCCTTGGCCGTGCTTGCCACGTGTGTCCCCACAGCACCAAGAGAGCTGGGGAAGTGAAGGCCTCAGGGTGCCTAGAAGGAAAGGGGTGGCACACGTACAGCCCTAGTGACCTCTACCATGGGCCTGGACTCAGAAACAATAAGGAATTGGAGGACCGGCCAAAGATGCCGAGCCATTGTTCTACTAGAATATTCAGTGTGACTTGGAGACAGGAAAAAGCATGGATTTTAGAATGACTATGGATCTGACTGGCCATGTGGGGAGGAGCCCCACCTCATCGTGGTGTCACTGCGTCTCCAAAGGCCAGCAGGGTAGCTTCTTGCCGAGGTCTGTGTAGGTGCGTGTAGATCTGAGCAAATTGCACAAACCTTTGCATGATAACGTGCGCTTAATACCTGACAGGTGTTACATATATATTTTTTTTATTTCTCTAATAACATCATTTTTCAATAATAATCATAGCTATGCTTTTATAAGGGTATTCCAGGCATGTCGCATATCATAGCTAATTTAATCTTTAGCGCATTCCTATCATGTGGGTATTATTAGTATTATTCTACATGTGGGGAAACGGAGGCATGGGTTGTTTTTTTTTTTTTTTTTATATATAAAGCTTACCTAAAGTGTAAAGGCTGAACGTGAAAGAGTTAAGACTGCAGCCAGCAGCCTGGCTCTGGGCCCTGATCTCAGACCCTGAACCACATTGCCTGTGATACAGAGTAGGCCCGAAGGCCAGGCCAAGATGCAAGCTTGCTGCATAGACCATCCATGCCCCAGGAAGGGGGAGCTGGGATGGAGAGCAGGGGTCACATTCTGAACGGAGGCCTTGCACCTTCAAAGGACAGTGGGCTCTTGTCGCACATGTAAGCAGCAACTGCCCAGGCCAGGGTGTGTACACAGCAGCAGGCCTCCGAGCCCTCGGGCACTGCCAGTGAGGGACAGAGCCAAGAGAGCCAGAGAAAACAGTTTGGAAGCTCTCATCTCTCTGCCTTCCTGTACTCCGTGGTTTTTTGTTGTTGTTGTTTCTTTCTTTCTTTCTTTCTTTCTTTCTTTCTTTCTTTCTTTCTTTCTTTCTTTCTTTTTTTTTTTGTTTTCAAGAAATATTTTTGGACATCTCCTACAAAGATGGCACTCAGTTAAGGCTCTCAAGGCAAGAAGCCTAGAAGTAGAAATCATAATCTTGTCCTCCAAAGTGCTTGGACCTAGTTAAAAAAAAAAAAAAAATCAAATGTCAAACGTAAAAAGAAGAGACGGCAGTCGGTTCTGGTTCCATCCGGTGGTAAATAAGGGCCCAGCACCTGGTGCTAGAGAGGAAGGGTTGGGGCTGCTAGAAGCGTCACTGAGCTGGGCCACAAGAAAGACTTCCAGGGAGAGGTTGAGGAAGTGCTTTCCTTCTTTTTGTTTGTTTCCCACAGTTTTTATTAGTACTATAGGTTATAGAGATGAATGGGTTTCATTTTGGCAGATTGGTACTTGCACATAACTGCTTTAATCATTTCCTCTCCATCTAGCAAGTTTTAAAGGAGTGAGCTGATACTAGGGATGGCTGCCCATGGGCCTAAGGCCGTGCTGGCCCCACCAGTTCAGCCATGGGGCTGGAGGCCCCTGGGCAAGGTGAATGCACACAGGCCCAGACCAACACCTCGCAGCTGTTCCTGCCCTCAAGGGAGCCCCACTGAGCCCCTGGACAGACTCAGAACCACCAAGCTCAAAAACAAGGCTCAGAAACAGGCTGGGAACAGGAAGCAAACAAGGAAGTGGGAGCATTGAAGCCACAGGCTCTGCTGAGCCCAGGTCTGCTTCCTAAAGGAGTCGCCTGCTGGTCTCCTCAAAGTCAGACTCAGTTCCTTGGCTGCCTGGATATCTGGAGCAGCCCCAGCGGGAATGGTCAGGGCTAGGAGCACGTGTTTTAGCTACAGCTTTGAGGTCACTATCTTCCAGTCTTTGGAAAAATGTGTGTTTTTTATATGCACCCCCCCAGCCCCCATCCCCCACCCCCTCACACATACTCAAGCAATCCAACAACACAAAACCTGCACATTTCCCTGTTGCATGAGTCAGAACCCCCCCACTTCTCTAATGCATTTTAAGGACAGCATAGCCACAGTGACTGCCTTCACAGCCCCCAAGAAGCCAGAGTGCTGCTCCTCTGTGCTGCCAAGAGCCAATCATGTGACTGCCCGCTGGGAATGTGGTCCTGCTTTGTCCCAGAGCAGTCCTACGGGCCTGGAGCACAGAGTGCCGTTCTCAGACTGTTGTCACTGATGCTGCTGAGAGCCAGAGGACTCTCCTCCACCCCACCACCCCCCCACCCCCGTCCTTGGCCAGCGGCTGGACCTCACATGGTGACTCCTCCCCCAGGCTGCTCTCTTCTGATCGGAAGCTCTCAAAGGTGCAGCAGGTGAGAGGGCCACAGGGCACATGCTGACCAGTAACTACCAGGAGGCTGAAAAAGTGAGCTTGGCCCTCTGTCTTCAGAAGGTAGCACTCATACTGGGGATAATTACCAGGGCAACCACATATTGGTGTCTCAGGAGTCTCGGTGTGTGCCTGTTGTCCCAGTGAAATGATTAATAGTACCCTTTTTATTCTCAAGAAAACATTCTCGTTTGGATCATAAATTATATAGACACCATAATAATTCTCAGTAATGATTCTTGGGCTAAATTACCAGGAATGTCCTGATTTCTTTTCTCTCCACGTGCTGTATTCTGCTCCTCCCAAATGGGGAGCAGGTCCTGGTTGTGCCAAAAACCTCCACCGGCTGCAGAGCAAAAGTGAGTCTCCACTCTCTGTACATAGGAAAGCCACCAAGGTGTTACAACAGACATGCGCCCACCAGAAGAGAAGCTCTCCCTCTGGAGGTGAACCACCCAAATGAAACTCAGATGAACAAAAAAAAAAAAAAATCTGAGAATGTAGCTTCCCCACCTGGCTGGTTCAGGTAGGGATTCAGGGTGAGGCCAACTCAGGACGCACTCAAATGTCAAGGATGATGTTGGACTGTAGCCCTGGAAGTCAGATATTTGGAAGGTCTGACAACAAAGGAGTAATTGACCTCGTTCATGCTCCTGGGAATGGCAAGTGCCAGGCAGATTTGAGTTTAAGTTATAAATTGATGGAGTCGGGGACAGAATAGAAAGCTACTTTACTTCTCGAAACCTCCAATTTCTCAATTGTAAAGTGAAGAAACTAGAAGCCGCCTCTTGAGATGATTGTGGAATGAATTAAAATGTAAAGTTCTAGCCACAGTATACAAACCCACTGCAGGTACTTGACACATGTGAGTTGCCACAGGTGATGCCAAGACATCACTTCAGCGAATGTCAAACATTCTATAGCAGAGTGTGCAGAACAACAGGAAATGGAAGGAGGCTGGAGGCAGGGGGCAGAGGAGAAGTGGGTGGATGGTGGAAACGGGCGGATGAAGGAGCCTCTCCCGGGAGCTCAGGGAAAGGACAGACTCAGGCTGCCAGCCAGCCTCCTCCCTGGGCCAGCGGTGACAGCCAAGTCAAGGTGATGGCAAGTGGCATATTTACAAAGACTTACGTGGCTGCTCTAGTATCTATTATTCCCTCCTCCTGCTTATTTTGAGTTTCCTTTGCTACTTCCATAAGGTGGACCTTTAGCTTACTAGTTCACGATTCAACTTTTTTAACATGGATGCTAATAACTATAACTCTTCTAAATCCTGCTTTAACTACATCTTATAAGTTTTGTATGTGTGTTTTTTTTTAATTCATTTGGAAGTATTTGCTAATTTACCTTGTGATTTATTTTTCTTTGAGCCATTAGTTGCATAGGGATATGTTGTTTAATTTTCACTACTGTGAATTTCTGACACTCAAATTTTAAACTCATTCCATGTGATCAAAGAACATATGCTACCCGATTTCAATCCTTCTGAATGTATTGAGTCTTTCTTGTGGTCTCACATATGGTTTACCTGGAGATCAAGGTACATGAAAAGGCCGTGTTCTGCTCTCATTGGTGGACTGTGACACATGGCTCCTGTATGGCGCTGTTCTGGTCTTCAATTTCCTTGTTGAGCTGCCTAGTTGTTCTGCCCATCACTGCAAGTGGGATGCTGACATCAGCATCTCTGGCTGCCCTTATCTAAATGACAGTCTCTCTCTCTCTCTCTGTTCTTCTGTCAGGTTTTGCTTCATGGATTTTGGGACTTTGTCAAGTACATATATGTTTATAACTGCCATGTTTTTCTAGTGGATTGATCCTCTCATCATTGCAAAATGCCCTTCTTGGTCTCTACTAGCAATTTTTGTCCCGATGCACATTAGCAGAGTCGCTCCAGCTCTGTTTTGCCACTTTTTGTGTGGTATGTCTTATTTTAGCCTTTTATTTTCAATTTAATCATCTTTGAATCTGAATTGCATTTCTTAAAGGTGGAGTATAGTAAGAACATATTTTACTTTTTAATTCACTTTGCCAGTCTTGTTTCTATTATTATTATTATTAGTAGTAGTAGTAGTAGTAGTAGTAGTAGTAGTAGTAGTAGTCGTAGTAGTAGTCTTTTCACAGTATAATTACTGATAAGGTAGAATTTTCACTTGCCATTTGCTATTTGGTTTTGCTTATTTTGTTGTTTGCTTTTGCCTTTGTTTTGTGTTGTTTCCAGGCAGGGTCTTGTTTTGTTACAATCTTGCAGCAGTCTGACTTCAAGTTGTGATCTTCCTGCCCCAGCCTCCTGAGTAGCTGGGATTACAAGTGTGTACCACCTTTGCTGTGCTATTTGATTTCTATATGTTATGGGCTTTGCTGCGTTTGTTTCTCTATCCTTCTATTACTGCCTTCATTTGTGTCAAACAGATACTTTTTTTCTGGCCCACTATTTTAATTCCATGTTGTTCTTTTTTTTTTTTTCAGAACCAGGGATTGAACTCAGGCCCTTGTGCTTGCCAGGAAAGTGTTCATTCTACTGAGCCATCTCCCCAGCCTCCATGTTGTTCCTTTTACCATATATTTTTAGTTATTTTCTTAGCGGTTGCCCTGGGAATTACAATTAACATCTTAAGACAATTTGGTTTGGGTTAATTAACTTATTTAATTTCAGTAGCATGCAAAACTTCATTCCACTTCATCTCTGTTCTCTCCTCCTTTGTAATGCAGTCTCACAATTAGGTCTTTATATATTGTAATTTCATAACACAGCTGTATATTTATTGCTGTATGCAGTTGTGATTTGAGCCATACATGAAAGGAAAGACATTACAAACAAAAATTCATTGATGCTGTTTTTATATTTACTTATAGAGCAAGTTAATTTGAATTCTTTTTTTGTTTGTGTGGTTTTGAGTTTCTGTCTAGTGTCCTTGCATTTCAGTTTGATGGACTTAAAGGGCCAGCGAGATAGCTCAGTGCACTAAGCACCTGCTTAGGCAAGCACAGGGACCAGAGTTCAATCCCCGGCACCACATGCCAGGCAGGCCCCGCCCCTCGGTACACTGAACTGGCCACCAAAACCAGGCAGGGTGGCACACAACTGTAATCCCAGCACTGGGGAAGCTGAAAACAGGAGGATCACTATGAGTCCAATCAGTGTAGTCAGAACCTGTAGACCCTGTAGGCCCACCCTGCACTAATGCAAAAAAATAAATAAATAAAAAGAAAACAAAAGGGTCAATCTGATGGACTCCCATTGGTACTTCTTGTAGGACAAGTCCACCTGCTACCAACCAATTCCTACTTTTGCACATCTGAGAATGTATTAATATCTCTCCTTTTGTTGTGGTGACTGTGGTACTAGAGATTAAATCCAGGACCTTCACACTGAGGTGTATCCCAAGCCCTTTTCTGATCCTTTGTTTTGAGACAAGATCTCATTAAATTGCCCAGTTGGGGCTTGACCTCGTAATCCTCCCTTCTCAGGCTTCAGAGAGCCAGGATTAAATACATATCATTGCACTTGCCTTCCCCTTTGATTTTTCAGTATGCTTCAAGTGTGGCTCTACGGACATGTTTCAGCTGGTCTTCTCTTCCTGCCAGCACCTTGAGTGTGCCATTTTGCAGTCCCCAGCCTCCACACCTTCTGATGGGGTGTCAGCTTTTTCTCTTACTGAGGACGCCTAGCCTGTGATGAGTAGTTTTCCTCTTGCTGCTTTGAAGAACCTGTCTTTTGACCATCTGACTATTATGTGTCTAAGTACAGGTGTTCTACCTGAAATTTGTCGAATTTCATGGATAAGTAGGCTAATGCTTTTTATCAAATATTTAGAGACGTTATTTATTCCAATATTCTTTCTGCTTCTTTTTTTCCTTTCCTAGCATTTATTCCCACTATGCTTATGTTAAAATGATTGGTGATATCCCATGGGTCTTGGGCTCTGTTCATTTTTTAAATGACTTTTCTTTCTCTGCTTCACATACGCAGAAGGATTTTTTTTTTCTCCGAATGACTTCAGGGCAGTTTTGGCTGGCTTGAGTTGTGGGGATCGAACCACAGCAACCTGAGCCTGACTGCTTTGTTGAAGCAGCCACTTACAGAACTGAGCTAAGGGGCAGGCCCCTTCTCTTCTTCACATAGGGTAATCTCAGTTGATTTATTTTCAAATTCACTGATCCTTTTATTCTACCAGTTTAAATCTGCTATTGAGATTTTCTAGTGAATTTTTTAGTTCAGTTATTATACTTTTCAACTCCAGAATTTTATCATCTCTATCTCTTTCTTGATTTCTTGTATTTGGTATTTGATGAGACATTGTTCCTATACTTTCATTAAATTTTTGGATGTACTTTAGTTCTTTTTATGTATTTGGTTGTTATAGGGTCTCATTATGCAGCTTGTGCTTGAGGTGATCTCCTACTTTCAGCCTCCCACCACTGGGATTATAGGCATGAGTCACTATGCTTGGGCTCTGGCCAGCTCAGCCCACTCTGGGGGCAGGGCTGACATGGCATATGGTTTCAGGGATCGAACTGCAGTCCCTGTGCTTGCCTAAGCTTGCCTAAGCAGGCACTTTAGTCCACTGAGCTATCTTGCCAGCCCTCCTAGTTCTTTTATAACAGTTTCAAGCCTTTATCTAGTAAGTTCAACATCTGGACATCCTCAGGGATGGTTTTAGCAACTCCTTTTTTTCCTGTGTATAAATGATGCTTCCCTGGTTTTCTTTGAAGGTTTCATAATTTTCTGTTGAAAATTAAATATGTAACACACTACGGTGTAGCAGCCCTAGACATCAGATTACTGCTTTCCTAATTTTGGTGGTGGTGGTGGTTGCCATTGTTTATTTTGTTGTTGTTCTTGTTGCTGCTATTTATTTAGTGACTGTTCCAGCTAATCCTGTGAAGTTCATGCTTATTGTCAGTTAACCAAGGAGATTTCTGCTCATTTAACTCAATGATTATCTAATGATTAATCACTGACTTTCTAAAGTGCCTTTAATCAATACCAACAAGTTTCCCATCAGCCACTGTAGGGCTCAATGTGTGGCTAGGGCATACCTTCAACTTTCCTATGGTTTATAACTCTGCCTGAGCCTTTATTTCATGCCTATACAGAGCCCCAAGATCATTCACAGGTGAGAGATTATAGCCATCACCAGTTATATGCCATGTATGTAACCTTAGAGTCCCAAGAATAAGTTAAATATTTTCAAAGTGCACTTGGAATATTTCATTTACTAGATTTAAGGTTTTGAAGCCAACCTCTTGTTTGCTAAAATAGGTATCTTACCTCTGGTAATTGTAATGTTAAAAAATTGCCTATGATCATTTCTGGCAAGTGGTCCCCAGATAGAGTGTCTCACTGAGCGAGCATCTAGTTAGGTCAAAGACAAGCCCAGTGCACTGGGATTTTCCAGACAGCTGCCGGACATGTGCAATAGTGGCAGTTCTTGAGACATAATGCTTCCGGGAGAGCCCCAAGCTTTTCTTCCTCATTCAGTGATTGCTAGGTTACTAGTTTTGAGTTCCTGTGACTGTGAGACTGCTGGTTTTTAAGGCTACTGCAGTGCTGGGGATAGAACAAGCTAAAATGTACATTGTTACAAAGCCCACTATTCGCACTGAGACCAAAACCATTTTTCTTGCAAAGCACCCTTTGGATTGTTGTGAGACTTTGATTCATTTTCAGTGTTCTGAAAATGTCATTGGCCATTTCCCCATGTCTCAGTTACTTTTCATTCACTGCTGGACAGATACCCAGGACTCAAAATGAAGGAGGGAAAGGTTTATTCAGCTCACAGTTAGTAGAGGTTTCAGTTCATACTCCATTGACTCCAAGGAAAATGGCAGCAGTTCATGGTGACAAAAAATGACAAAAAGCAGAGGAGAAGCAGCAGCTTCGGTGTCTGTCAAGCCTCTCTCTCTTCCTTCCATGCGACTGTGAAGACCAAAAACTGAAGCTCCTCCAAGAAAGTGGAGGAGATCCAAGCTCCTCCAAAGTGGTGCAGCTGCATTGACAGAGCTCCTCCAAGGAAGTGGCATGCACAGACGCCTTTCTCAATCCCTTTCTATCCCCTTTATATACCCTTTGTGTGCTGAATGACTTGAGAGTGGCCCTCCCCACCCTAGGGCGGGACTACCGCACCCCAGAGTGTGGCATCACCAAGCCAATCCAGCCAAGATTCTGACATCTCAGGTTGATACACTGTCGACCACCACACCCTGGTGCTCTCATTTTCATTATGGAGGAGATCATTGGAGGTTGTTTCTTCCATCACTCTGGAAGCCCTCCCCTCTTGTGCAAGTCTTCTTTCTTTGGGACCCAATATGGTCAGGCCTTTGTTTTCTAAAGATCTCTCTGGACACAGCATTGAGAGCACTGAGGATCTCTCTGGACACAGAAAGAGGAAGAATGAGGTGTGTGGCAAGAAGTCAGTGAAGAGAATCTTGCTGGGAAAAAGTGGCGGCTGAAAGAGCCAGGTAGTAGAGGAAGCATGGCTTGGAGCAGTGGATCATCCAGGAGAGTCTTCTGCTCAGGTACCTTTCAAGAATGAGTTCTTTCCCCTGCTTCAGGTAGTCAAGTAAAGGATGAAATGGAGCCCAAGGTCTATCAGACAAGCTGGTTCACGGAAAACTGACCGAGACACAACGCAGGAGTGGAGGTTGCTCACTCCACTCTGGGGAGCCCAGCAAGTCTTTGTAATGAGTGAGATTTGAGATCTCTAAAGAAAAGGGGTCATGGGACCTGGAGAGGGGCAGCGAGGGCCAGCAAGGGGAGCTGGACCTGGTGTGTTCCTAGCTGGGGGTCGCAACTGTAGCTTTTCCTCCCAGAGTCTTCCAGGAGCCCGGATTGTGCACTGCTCCTCCCTCTCCTGCCTCTCCAGAAGCCGTGCCTGTGTGCATTGTGTTTGCTCCAAGCCCAGCGAAGAAGCCAGGCGAGGGGTGAAGTGGCTGCTTTCTTCTTCCTGCCTTTCTCTCCCAAGCAATTCTCTGAACAAGCTTTTGTAAGTCCCAGATGTTCCCGCCTTTGTTCAGATTTAATCCTTCCTATTTATCCCCGTTCGGGTACCTGTTTATTATGTTCCATTTCTCTTTGGGAGCTAGGGCTCAGCGGATCTGCCACGACTGATCTTATCTGCACTCGGGCAAACACAATTGTGCCCATGCCTTGTCATCCAGCACTTCTATAAAAGGCCCAGAGAGGGATAAGAATTAAACCAGCACCCCAAGAACTGTGAGCCCAATGAGATTGTAAAATAAACATGAAAGCTGCTTCGGCCCCGCTTAAAGGTGCATGCAAAGCCCTTCTGCAGAGACACAGTGGTAGCTGGTTCACCCACCCTCACAGCCCGTCCCTCTGCACCTGGAATACAGAAAACATGCGGCCTTGGCTTTTGACTGCTGCCGTCAAGAGGGACTGCGACCATGCCAGGATTGTGAAGACAATGACTCAGAGTCTGTCCTACTCAGACTCAAAATAAGCTGATGGGGACTGTAGCCTTGGGTCTGTGACAGAGTTCCTGAAGCCCTTGAGGGGCAGCTCCAGGGCCTAGTGGGGCAGGTACAGGAAGGGTTGGGACACAGGCCACCCTACCCCCCTAGACCTCTTTCTCTACTGCATGCTGCACCTGCAGGGCCTGCAAAGTGCAAGCTTCCAGTCACAACAACAGCAAAAGAAAAGAAAACCACAAGAAAAAACAAGATTTCATTCCTACTGCGCTTGCAAAACAGATCTATGGAAACCAATCAACCAGATTATGCTTAGCTGTCCTTTAATCCGACCTCTGAGAATACCCTTAGACCTGGAGCCACCAGGGCCTGGCAATGCCACCTCTGGGTACAAGACAGACAGGAGTTGCAGGCATACAGGTTCTAGTTGTTCACTGGATTCTAAGCCCATAAACCCAAGACAAGAGCAAAGCCTTGGAGACAAGCCACTGCCAATCCCACCCTACTGGGGGAGGTGTCAGGGACTCTCATAATACACACTCTTCACTCCCACATCCCCACCTTAGGCTGGGACAAAAGGAAAATGGTTATTTCCAGTGGAGTTAGGGACAATCCCACCCAGGAAATGTAGTGTGTGTGTGTGTGTGTGTGTGATCAAATTAATTTTATTGGTACACTTTGATATACATAATGATCACATTCATCATAAGGAATTTGTACCTGTACATAAATATATCTTGATTCTTATTCTGGAAATGTGGTTATTCTGTAGCTCACTGTATACTTATTCCCTTAAGCTTCACCTCAGCTCCCTAAGACAGACATTGATAGCTCTGTTGTGGAGATGAATTGCCAAGACTATAGGAGGTCACCCAAGTAGCCTGGGGCAGTTCACAGAGTAAAGAACTGGCAGCTCCCGACTTGGCCCCTGGCGCATTGGGTCCGGACCTGAAAAGTGCCCAGGAATCTCCAGTGTACCACGGCTCCCACTAACTAGTCCTGCAGGGTCTGTCCCTTCTGATAACCAGGCCAGACCAGCCCCAAACCTCCAGTGCTAGGTGGAGGCAGAGGGCCCCGGGCACTGTGACATTCTGGTGCAGCCTGGTGGCTACCACAAATGACTCATTTTTATAGTCACAACTGTGGCAGCAGCTCCAGGCGCCTTCGCCTAGCAGAATTGACATCAATCCTCATTCAAATCAAACTATCTGAAACATGCTCCAGTGGAGTGGAATTTTCTGCTAAATAAGGTGTTATTAACCCAGCTCCCAGCTCCTTGGGCCCAGGCTGAGCTCAGCAGCCACCACCACCACTCCACACTGATGAACCCACTTAAATACTGATTAATAGGCATTGCAGTGCTGGCCCCGGGCAGGCCCCATGATCCCAGGCTCCTCCATGCTCCTTGGGCCATGGCGCCTAGAAGGTCAATCTCATCTCTCCTATTCTTATTCCAGCCCTGTCACCAAGTAGTGATTGGATGTTCTGAGGTCTGAGAACAAGCCGATAGATGTGAGGACAAATGGGGAAATATTTATTCATTTCTTGGGGATCCTTCCTTTTCAGGCCTCAGTTCCGAAGCTTCCCAGAATGGGGGAGGACACAGGACAAGCCCTGTCAGGAAGGCAGTGTAATGTCTCTGCCCTCCATCACCTGACAGGGAGGCTCCTGTCATCCTGAGTGGCTGTCCAGACCTTAGGGTAGGACCAGAGTCCAACAAAATACCTCTCTGAAGTTTGTGCAGCTCAAAGCATGCTTGATGCCCCAAATCCAATCATTTTAGCTCCCCACAAGTTTGGTTCTTATACACCTCAGAGTTTGAGCTTTCACAGCTGAGAAAGAACCCTATAGAGTTCTTGGTCCATGCTCATTTTACAGCTGAAGAAGCTCAGGACTGGAGAAGGGCAAGGTCATGCCCTAGGTCACACAGCCAGTAAGAAACCAAGCCAAGGCTCACACCCAGCTCTCCAAGTTCCCTGTGCAAAGCCCACAGCATCCTTCTGTTTTTCTCCCTCCAAAACTACAAAAGCATCATGGACAGCTAGAAGGAAATAACCATGACCACATGATTTTCCAATCTACATATAGCCATGGGTAGCAAATTTGTTCTTAAGTGCTATGTTATTAAATAAGATCAGAGAACATAAAAATAGATTGCCTAACTACGATAACTAAAAATACACTCCATGCAGTCATCTGGCTTTTAGGCAAGTGCTTACTGGGTACCTGTTGGGCCTCGTGTGGGTATAGGTTCTATAGGGATGAATGCATGCACGGTGGTCCCCAGCCTCACCATGGGTAGGAAAGCAAAAAAAAATCATTCACACACAAAAATTGCCCGTGGTCTCATGCAAGGAAACACCAGGAAAAGAGTAGGAGGCCAACAGAGAGCCATGGTGGGCAGGAGGGTGTCCTGCTTTGTGTTGGAATCAAAGACAGCTTCTCTGTGGAGGTGACATTCAGGCCCAGACCTGAAGGATGGGAAAAGGCCAGCCATGCCAGAGAAAGAGGAGTGATTCTAGCAGAAGGAACCAAACTCAGATTTCCTCTCATGGACAATGAAGTGAAAATACTTTCAAATGAATAGACACCTGTTATTTTAGAGACAATTTTCTCACCTAATTGCTCAGCTCCTTGGTGAGGGTATCTTTTGATCAACTCTTTGCTGGTGCCGTTTGTGCCATATGTTCTTGGGGTGACTGAGAAGGTCCCTTTTAGAGACTTGGGTGATTGTCCATTTCCCTTCCCAGACCTGGAACATGGTATGCAGAGCTGTTAGCTAGGTTAGCTGCTACACAGGCTCCATCTCTTCTCAAGACAGCCTCCATTTCCTCACTTGTGTAACTGAAGATAATAAAAGCAAACTCTCAGGAGGCTGTTATGAGGCTTAAGTGAAGTTTTGCATCTAGTCATTCATAGATGCTAGCCATTAGGGTGGCCACGACACACATTCACGCAAGTTCAACTCCCTTATATATAAAAAGTGGATCCCTTTGCAATCATAACCAGGGGCCTGGGATAACAACTAGATGTTCCTTTCAGGCAAGCAGACTTCTGTGGGGTAGGGAGTACCTCACACCTGGGACCACTGTTGCTTAGAGTAGAATCCCAGGAACAGTGTTCACCCTGGGAGAGATCAATATAATACCATTTACAGTACAAAGAAAAAGCAAGGACCTACAAGAAGGAGGCCAGAGCAAGGCTGGCAAAAGCCACCTGCTTAGGACTCCAGCACAAGCAAGTAGAGGCCATAAGATTCCGGCCATGGTGGAAAAATCTAAACCAGATTTGGAGAGCACCAAGGACCCTAGAAAGCCCCTTGGTCTGGCAGGTGCTTCTCCTGAGAGTCAGGATCTCTATGCATCAAAGATTGGGACCTCATCTCTCCACCCATTTGGAAGGATTTTCCATCTGTGTCTGAAGAAACAACCATATCCAGTAAGCAGGCTTGGAGTTTGGCCAGGAGAGCTTCAAAGAAATTCATTAGCTCGGATGTTTTTGACTGATCTTTGGAACCTATTTTCTTCTTCCTCGCAAGTCCCCACCTTGTTCCATAGCATCTTCCACGCCATGCCTGAGACTCTCTCTGACTACCCAAATCTTGCCTCTTGCCACAGGGACCACTCTAAGTTTGTCAGAAGCCTTTGCATTTGTCACTCCTCCTTCACTGGCCTCCAGATCCAGGCTGAAATATTCCAAGTCCAGTTTATCTGAGCTGCTCTCTTGGAGTCAAGTGTAAGAAAGGATTTCTGCATTAAATAGAAGGCTCAGTTAGCATTTGCTAGGTGTCTACTTACCCAACTCTCTTGCCCTGCCCAACACACCAACCAACTCCTCAGGCAATTCCATCACGCTCTGAAACTCCTTAGAATGCCATACGAAAATTATCTCTTTGATCCAATGTCTTCATTCTGCCCCAGAATAAGTCTTTTCCTCAGTTCAGCCTAGATACCAGTTCAATCCTTGCTTTCAATTCACGCATAGTAAAAACAAAGAGTCTCCATCTTCTGGAGGGGCTGCCCACCTCCCTCCTGCCTCTGCCTCCCCAAATCCCAAAGCTCAAGACCTCACCTATAGATCCATCAGTATAGGGGTCAGTTCTGCAGTGAAATTTCCAATACAGCTTTAGCATGCCAGCCAGCAAGGCTGCATGACCAGTCACTGTGCTGATGGGTCCCCATGTGTGTCCATATCAGCCATGTCTCCTTTTTTACACCTACTTCATGACCTGGACATTTGACCCCGTTTCTGGACTCAGCCAAGTAGAGTCTGTCCTCTTGACAGGGCAAGAGGACAGAGGTCATGGCATTTCTTCCCCATGCCCATACTGCTCCAGCACCCATCTGTGGCTGGCGGCTTCCCCACGGTTCTTCCACAACACCAGCCCTCACTGGGTCCCCACATCATCACTGCTTCCCTTCATCTCTTTGGTCCTAGGAGAAGATCATCTCCGTGCTGCTCTGACTCTCAGTGATCCCTGTTGACTCCCTTACTTCTACCTCTACATCTGTAAGTCATCCCTTCGCCCCACTTCCTTCATTTGAATCATCTGGTATGAGTTCTATTTCTCACCAGGCACTAAATGACACAGCCATACTCTCTGAACTAAAGGTCTCAAGCTGGTTCATCTAGGCTCCATGTTGAGGATCATGCCTTGGGCCTGGATATCTTTGAGACATAGGCTCTCCTGCCCCATATCTGTCACATTAACCAGCATGTCCTCCCCAGGACCAGCCTTCCTGACTTCCCAGCCCCAGCCTTGCCCTACTGAGAGCTGCCTGGTCATTACTCTGCAGTCCAGTCTCCATGTTGTCAATGCCAGATCTAGCTTGTATCCCCATGACCTGGCTGCCATATTGGCTGAGGCCCCCCTACTGCAAGCAAGCCCCTTCCAGCAAGTGCCCTAGGGCCTTTCAGAGAAGGTTTCCCCATGGCTGCCTTGGGTTCCTGCTTTCCCTAGGGTTCTGGGACATGCTCAGTACGTGGAGGGGCCTAAGACCAGCAGCACAACTGCCTGAGGCCTCCTCCTTCCAGTAGCTCCCCTGGGCAGGGCTCTGGCTGGGCACCCCTCAGCCTGTGTCACTATCTGGCCTGCTTGCTCAGCAGAGGACCTGTGACTACAGACCTCTGATCCTGTGGTAGTCAGAGCAGGTTCCTGCTCTCAAGCTCATGGAGGGGAGACCTATTAACAGCCCTCACGTGAGGAATAACATGGGCTCTAAGGCCCAATGGGAGAAAGCCAAAGGGCAGTAGGTCAGCCTGGCAATTTCAAAGAGGTATTCTGGGGCAGGTGGGTCTCTGCTGAGGCTCACAGACCCAGCAGCAGTGAGTGACTTACACCAGTGAGATGGCAATAGACAGAAGTGTTAACAAGAAGTGTTAACAAGAGGAAAGGATACAGGACCTAGTGACACACTAGCCCTAAAGACAAGAGGGGGACAGACCCAGGTGGCTCTCAGGTTCTGGCTTTGATGTTTATTTAGGTGGACAGATGGGAGGTTCTAGTGTCTGGTGACAGGGACAAGGGAAGAGATTTAGGGAGCAGCCACAGGAATATAGTGGTGAAGAATTTGGTCGAGAGACCAGATGAACATCCGTTTGGCAGGACCTAGTAGGAGGAAGGTGGGTTACAGGTAGAGAGCTGGGAATCAAGACCCCACTGTGAAAACCAAGAGAGAAAATAGGACAATCCACCATGTGAGGAGAGAAAGCTGAGCACAGAGCTGGCGGGCACGCAACATTTAAGGAAGGAGATTATGGACAGAGAGTGAGGAATGGTCGGAGACATGAGCAGAAAACCAAGAGAGTGGGGTGTGTGCAAGGCAGGGAAGAAAGTGCATCCAGGAGGGGAAGTTGGTGTGGAAGAGCTCTTCAGTCAGTCATCCTGCTCCTCTTCTTGCTAGATATATGGTGTTGGTGCCTCCCTCCAAGAGTGGTTCCATAAACAATGGCCACGCCACAGCAGAGGCCAGAGCCTGCACTAAACAGTCCTCCGACCAAGGACGCTGAGCCAAGATCAGCCTCGTCTCCAGGAGAAAAGGGCACCGAGCACCAAAGTCCCAGGAGCAAGAGCCGAGCAGCACGAAAGAGGCCCTGGGAGTGACTGCAAGAGCCGTAAGGAAGCACAGGCCTGTCGTTGCAAGGATGTGCGTTTAGGGACCTGCAGGCACAGAAGCATGATGCTGAGACCCAAGGAAGCCAGCTGGGCAGGGCTCAAAGGATGCCTAGAAGAGCAGCCTAGAACAGGGCCCAGCCTGCACAGAGGCCCACCTGGAGGAATCTCACCTTTCTGAGTCTCTGGGGGCTCCTTGCTGCCCTCTAGTGCCAAGCTCAAGGGTAAATGGCCCCAGGACCAGACAGCAAAGACGGAGCAGTCAAGGATGCCAGCCTTGCGCTCTGTGTCACAAACGCCAGGATGTGATTATTAGGTGATTATACTTTTAAGGCCCAAATTGTTTTATTTGTTTCCCTGCCAGCTTTCATGAGGCCATCAGTCATTCCCCACACAGATAACATTTCTTATGCACATTGACAGAATAAATTACATGGTTCTCATCCGGCAAATCAACATTACAGGGGAACATTATCTTTTGCAAAATGCTGCCTAGGCACATCATAAATCCTAACCAGGTTTATTACATCTGTCTTGTCATAGATTCACTTTATTGAGAAGTGGGGTTTTTTCCAGATTAATAATCACATTAATAGATGAGATTCTTTCTAGAGGATTATTTTCTTGGAAAAACTGTAAGCCACAGAGCGTGGCCACACTGTGGCTGGTACAGTCACGCTGCCCGTGTCATGCTGACAGTACCCTCCAGGACTGGGACCCGGGAACCAGGAACTCCTGACTCTCCAGGGAACTCTGAGTCAGCCATATTCCTTCGTCACCTCTGGCGTCAGAGCTTTCTCCAAAGGACAAATCCAGAAGCTCCCAAGATGTTATGAAAGATGCGATGCTGTTTAAACCAGTCAAATGACTACTGAATGAGATACTAACATATGTGTGACTGAGAAGCCAAGAGGAGAAACCTAACCCATTTGGAATGGCAACCAGACAGTTGGGAACAGAAAGCCAAAAAGCAGGCTTCCTGCCTGCCTGCTGTCCCCCAAGGGGAGATGACCCAGCCCATCAGGTGGCCATCTACTTCTAGGCTTCCTTCTCTCTTAGGCAGAAATACGGGTCCAGATCTGTGACTGGAGACCCATGCCCCATTGGCCAAATCCAGCAGCCTGGTTTAGTAAATAAGGCTGAAGCACACCCTTCTCTGTGGTTGGTTTGTGCTACCACAGCAGAGCCCCAGCTGCAGCAGAGTCCCCAGGGCTGGCACAGCCAGAAATATTTACTCTGTGTGTCGCTGTAGAAAATTTACGGCCTCTGGTCCAGATATATCTAGCTGGACATTTTTCAGGCCAGGTTGCACAATCATGTTGAAATGTTGATCGTAACATTGATAGAGTTCGCTGTGCTAAATGCTCGTCTGGATTTTGCTACGCCTCCAGATGAGGCCGTGTTCCACAGATGAAGAAAAAGCTTCAGGCGGCCTAGCGGTTGTAAAGCCACCCAGGCCTGAGACAAAACAGAAGGAAAGCTGAGAACTCAGGCTTATCTGGCGCCAAACTCTTCTCTCCGGCACCGTCTGGGTACCATGGAGATGTTAATCAGCAACGGTGAGTGAAACATAAGGTAGCTTCTTAGTGAACCTCTAATTTGACCCACAGGTTATTGACAAGTGAAGAAAAACAGAGGAGTGCCAGGTGGGGCTTCTTAGAGGGTGGGGAAGCTATTCACGGCCCGAGTGAGAGAACAACTTGCCCCCTCATTATCCTTATCCTGCTGTGGCCAGTCTCACCTGAACCTTACAATGAACTCTAGAGGGTGCTCCTCCGGTACCCACTCAACGGGTGGAGGAGTCAAGCCCAGCGGGGCAAGAGCCCTGAGGCAAGACCATCTGGGAGACAGAGCCTGAAGGAAACGTGTAGCTGGGGAGCCGTCCAAAGGGCTGCCCCAGCCCGCCTGGGCACCATCTCTCCATCCTCCTCCCTGGCCCCACCCCAGCCCACACAGGGCAGGCTCCCGCATAGCCAAGGAACCCTCATCCTTACAGCTTTCCTGAGCACTGCCCATGGAGTTAGCAATTGCATCTCTGTGCCGTGTGGTCCTTGCACCCAAAATGTTCACCTATAAAATATTTAGGGCTGGATCTCTCAGCCTCCATGGATCCCGCAGGGCTGGATCTCTCAGCCTCCATGACTCCTCCATCTGTTGAGTGGGTACCATAGGAGCACCCTCTAGAGTTGATTGTAAGGTTCAGGTGAGACTGGCCACAGCAGGGCTGTGTTCAGAACTCATATTCTCCGTAAGACCTTCCTGACATTTGTGCAAAATTACAGTCTCTTCACCGCATCCTCCCTTTCCTCCTCCCCTGCCTTGTTTTTCTAGCATTTACCTCCTCATTTTGGCCTTTTTGCTTCCTGTCTACTGACCCCTTACTAGGATGTAGGACCCATGAGGCCAGGGGTTTTGTCTATCTTATTCATCACTTTATCCATAGTACCTAGAATGAGTTGTTACTCGCAGTAGAAATTTTATGTGTGATTGCCACATACAGATTTTAATAAATGTTAATATTGTTCCACCATTTGCAAGATAAGTTTCTTTGGACAAAGTGCGTAATTACTCTGATACTATGTCCTCTTGAGTCAAAGGAGGATGATAGTGGTACTAACTGTACCTGGAGCATTGAGAATTAATGAGGACAAGAATAAAGCTGAAGTGAAGAGGTGGGATGTGGCTGGCCTAGAGCCTGCACAGAGCCCCTCTCAGCAAGTTCTGGTGCCTGAAGGTTCTTGCATCTCCATGTACCTCAGCTTGCTCCATGTCTTGTTACTTTCCTATCGTCCACACACAATGCCTGACACCCACAACTGAGAGGAGGAGAGCTCTATTTTGGCTCGTGACTTTTAGGGGATTCAGTCCACAGTTAGATCCCTCCAAGGCATGAAGGACATGGCAGAAGGGCCTGGCGGAGGAAAAGCTGCCCACATCATGATGGACAGGAAGCAGAGGGTGAAGGGAAGAGCTGGAGAAGGGGATGTACCCTTCCAGCTCATGCCTGCAGCCACACACCCCCTGTTCCCATCTGCTCTGCCTCCTAACTGCAAGTCAGCTATAGCACCACCATAGTATATCTTAATTCTTCTTTTTCCCCAATCCCCTGCCCTCCCTTCAACCCCTCTTCGAGGGGGACATTTTATATCTAAACCACATCAGCCATGAGACCAAGACCAAAGCTGAAACTACCAATTCTGGGATCAGACTGAAGGAAGGTGGATACTCAGCTCCACTACTTACTCACAATGTGGTTTAGGAAGGTTCTTGCATCTCCATGTACCTCAGCTTGCCCATTTGTAAAATGGACTCTAATTTTACACAGGGTTGTTGTACAACTCAGTGAGGTCTAACACAGAAAATATGGTTGGCCCACGATCTAGCCCTTGTGAGCTTGGTAATTGTGAATGATGATGAGAATAATGAAGAGAACCCCAAGGAGCCTGCCTGGAAATGGCACGCTGGCCCAGGTTTGAACCCTGTGGTCCCCGGCATATTCCTGGAGAGTAGGTTCCTGAACAGATCAGGCCTGAGCAGGTTAATGTGTAACAGTCTCTCTTCTGCCTTTTTTTTTTTTCTATTTAGCATGAAAATCTGTCCTAACACCTCTCATTATCCACTTCATCAGTCTCAAACCGTCAGCTAATTGCACTCCCCACCAGCCCCCTCCCTCCTGTCTCTTCATCTAGCTCAGTGACATACAGCTGCCTCCCTCTCTGAGGCTCTACTGAGGAGGAATAAACAAAAGACAGTGGGTATCACCCCACCCGCCTTCCCCAGGGACATTTTCCCCATGCCCCATGTACCTCCCCTGTGTCCCCTCCCAGAGACATGGCCCAAGGAGAGCCAGGACCAGAGGGGCGATGAGGGATGCAGAGAGACACAAGATTTCTAGTTTACTCTGGCTCTTAGGCTGGCAAATCACTGACTCTTAACTGCCTATGATCCTTGAGAAGAGGAGACACATGGGGTGAGCTTGGCATCTACCCCAGCTTTCTACCACTGGTCACTTTCCAAGTCTCAGCATGGGAGGAGAGCCAGAGAGAGGGCAGAGTTCTTGCTGGATGAAGGAAACAGAGACTAAGAGTCGAGGTAGCTGGGTTGGCAGGGAAGGCTATGGGGTGCATAGAGCGAGTGTTGAAAGAGGCACAGAGAACACCAGGGTCAGCATACTCGGAGGGGATCTCAGGCTGTGCAAGTACAGAGTGAGGCTTTGCGCTGCTGGGCAGAGAACAGCTCCTGCATGTGAGCCAGACTGCGCCACTGGAGCCACACGGTGCTGGGAGGTGGTGGAACCATCAGAACGGAGCAATCTGTGGAGCACTGTAGGCATTCAGCAGGGGCGCCAGGAAGACTGTAGAGTGAGGACGCCTCTATACGCACCCTGTGAAGCTTAAAATCAATCAATGACAGAACCAAGCTGATTTGCCAGGGAATTACTGCCCATCAGAAGAAAGACACAATACCCTCTAAAACACGAATCCATACAGTATCCATAACGTCCACTATACACACTTTGAAAGAATACTTAAATGAAAATCTATAATCAAAAAAATAAATTATCAGGGAAAGGAGACTGAGCAATAACACAGGTATTAAAATTAGCAGCAAAGGACTTCAAATCAGCTGGTATAAACATGTTTAAGGAGCTAAAGAGACATACATATGAGTGAATCAATGAGAGACTATGACAGCAAAACAAGTGGAAACTATTTAAAAATTCAGACAGAAATTACAATTGAAAATACTATGTCTAGGGCTGGAGAGATGGCTCAGTAGAATAAGCGCTTCCCTGGCAAGCACATAGGCCTGAGTTCAATCCCAGGTTCAGCCAAAAAAGAAAATACTGTGTCTGGAATGAAAAATTAGCTGGATAAACTGAACAGAAGATTGGAACCTAAAATGTTCAGTGGATTTGGAAACAGAGCACTTAAATCTGGAGCAACTGGGCTGGCCAGATAACTCAGTGGATTAAAGCACCTGCTGAAGCCGACTCAGAGACCAGGGTTCGATCCCTAGTGTGCTGTGCTGGCCCCACCGCGGGGTGCACTGAGACAGGGATTGAGGCTGGGCGTGGTGGGACAAGTCTGTAATGCCTGTGCTTGGGAAGTTGAAAACGGGAAGATCACTGAGTCTGATCTATATAGTGAGACTCTGTAGACCCTGTACTAAAATTTAAAAAAAAA
>NW_004524706.1:5014837-5020331 GCF_000260255.1 Octodon degus
AAACAATATGAAAAATGTAAACAAATGGAATTGGAGTGCAAGAAAGAGGAAGGAGATTGGGTCAGAAATTTCTTTTTTTAGGGACTAGAGAGATAGCTCAGCGGACTAAAGTGACTGCCTAGGCAAGCGCAGGGACCCCGGTTCAATCTCTGGAGCCACATGCCACACCAGGCCCACCCCCAGGCACGTTAGCCAGCGACTAAGTTTGGGCGTAGTGTTGCACGCCTGTAATCCCAGCAGCAGTGGGGAGGTTGAAAGCAGGAGGATCACCACGAGTCCAAGCTGCATAGTGAGACCCTGCAACAACCAAATACATTTTTTAAAAAGGAAAGAAATTTATTTGTTTAAATAAAAATCAGAACAAGAAGGAGATAACACACAGATTGTAAGACAATGTTTGCACAAGTCATACGTGATAAACGACTTACCCAAAATGCACAAAGAACTCTTAAATCTCAACAGTAATCAAATAAACTACCCAATTTAAAATTAACAAACTACCTGGACAGCCACTTCACCAGAGATGATGTAAAGATGGCAGACAATCCTGAGAAGATGCTCAACAACACCCATCGTTAAGTAATTACAAATTAAAACCATAATGAGTTATCACTCGATGCCCACTGGAACAGCCAAAATGCTTGAGGGGCTAGACAATCTAAGTACCTTGAACCTAGCAATACGCAATGCATAAATGTACTAAAACTTCATACTGTAGCCCATAAAGATGTGCAATTACTATCTTTCCAAAAATGTCTTCAAAAGAGCAGCCAAAGTCCAAAAGTTGTCAGGGGAGATAGCTTGGAAGTCTAAGCACCTGCCTGGCAAACACAAGGACCTGGATTTGATCCCCAATACTGAATGCCGTGCCAACCACCAAGACTGGGCATGGTGGTGCATGCCTGCAATCCCAGTGCTGGGGAGGCTGAAACAGGAGAATCACTATGAGTCCATGCTGGGTAGAGAGACTCTGTACCAAATGCCCCCCCCCTTTTTTTTTGTATTTTAGAGAAGGGTCTACAGGGTGTTCAGGGTCTCACTACTAGATCAGACTTGTAGTGATCTCCCTGTTTACAACCTCCCAAGAGCTGGGATTGCAGGCACACACCACCACGCCCAGTCTCAATGGCCCTATCAGGGTGTCCAGGGGCGGAGTAGGCACAGCAGTCCCGGGGATCGAACCTCCAGCCCCTGCACCTGCTTGCAGGCTCTTTAATCCTCTGAGCTATTTGGCTATCCCTTGTACCAAATACATTTTTTTAAAAAATCCAAAAGCCTGGCAATAGCAATGCTTAAGAAGGTTGGCGCAACAGTAGTTCTCATCCACTGTTGGGAAGAACACACAATACTATGGCCCCTTGGAAGACATGGTAGCAATTTCTCACAAAATTAAATGTACTCATATGAAATCCAGCAAGTGCATTTTTTTAAGTATCTATCCAAATAAATAAAAAACTGTGTCCACCCCAAACCTGCACATAAATGCATATAATAATTTTATTCATAATTGCGAAAACATGGAAGCAAACAAGACATTCTACAATAAGTAAAATGGATAATCAGACTGTGGCACACCCATATGATGAAATATTTTTCAGCACAACAAAGGAATGAACTATGAAGCCATGAAATGACATGGAGGAATCTTAAAGGCATATTCCTAAGTGAAAGAGGCCAATTTGAAAAGGCTTTATATTCTATGATTCTAACTATATGACATTCTAGAAAAGGCAAAATTATAGAGAGTAAAATTATCAGTGGTTGACAGGAATTCCAAGAGAAAGAAGAGGGATGAATAGGCAGGGCATAGAGGATTTTTAGAGCAGGAAAATTATTCTGCATAATACTGTAATAGTGGATACATGTCACTACACATTTGTCAAAATCCATAAAATGTATAACTCCACAAGTGAACACTAATGTAATCTATGGACCTTGGCTGAGAAGACTGTCTATTGATGTGTTGGTTGTAATAAATGTACCGAACTGATACAGAATTTAGCAGGGGAGGCTGGGGTGTGGAGGAGGAAGGAGAGAGGAACTCTACTTTCCATTCACTTTTGATGGCAATCTAAAACTGCTCCAAAAATAAGGTCCTCTAAATTTTTTTTCAGATTAAAAATGTTTCAAATGAGCCAGAGAGATAGCTCAACACAAGAGCCTGAGTTCAATTCTCAGTACAAACAAACAAAAAAAAAATTCAAATGTGATGGAAGTGCCAACCTGTAAATCCAAAAAGCTCAGCAAACTGCAGCGCGTGCACATACACACACACACACACACACACACACACACACACACACAGAGCCACCAGTGCTTCCACCTTCAGCACCAGCACATAAGATCTCTGAAAAACAAAGATAAAGGAAAATGCTAAAAGCATCTAGGACAATAGACAGGAAGTTGAAGACAAAAAGATAAGAACATTCATGGATCTATCATTAAATATAATGCAAGTTAGAAGGTTATGGAGACTTCAGATTGCTGAAAGAAAAACAACTTGATTGCCCTAAAGATCCATATTCAGAAACAACTAAAAAATGAAGAGGAAGGGGCTGGGGAGATAGCTTAGTGGACTAAGCACCTGCCTAGGCAAGCTCAAGGCCCAAGCTCGATCCCAGGTACCACACGCTGTGCCAGCCCCAGAACCCTGGATGTGCCATGCCAGCCCCTGAAACTGGGTGTGGTGCACACATCTATAATCCCAATGCTGGGGAGGCTGATACAGGATGATCACTATGAGTCCAATCTGCACAGTGAGACCCTGTAATAAATAAATAAATATTTTAAATGAAGAGAGAATTTTTGAAATAAACAAGAGCCAAAGAAATTGGTCACCAACAGATAGGAACTGTAAGATGCTGAAGGAAGTTCTTCAGGCAAAAGGGGAGTGGCTGTTCATGAAAGCTAAGATCCTTCACAAGGAATAAAGACAATGCATATGGGTAAATGTAAGGTTTGTCTTTAGTTATTAATTTCTCTAAAGTAAATTTCCTATTTAAAACAAAAAGTAGAATGTGCAGGTTAACATGTGTAAAGATTAAACATGAAGATTAGGACAGGAGAGAAGAGTTAGAAGTATGCTATCCTAACAGTCTTACATTGTCTGAATTGCACTGATACACATTCAAGATAGATTTATTTTATTTTATTTTTTATGTATTTGGTACAGGGTCTCACTATGCAGCTTGGACTCATAGTGACCCTCCAGTTTTCAGCCTCCCTAGCGCTGGGATTACAGGTGTGCACCATCCGCCTGGTCTCAGTGGCAGGATCAGCACGCATGGGGCTGGGGCTGGCATGACATGTCACGCTGGGGATCAAACCCTGGTCCCTGTGCTTGGGTTTGCCTAGGTAGGGACTTAATCAGCTGAGCTCTCTTGCCAGTCCTCCAAGATGGATTTTCTGTTAGTGCTTATTTGCAGTATACAGTGACTATGCCTAGCATGGGCACTTGGTTCACACACATAACACGCCCTAATTTTTGTCCTTTCCCCTTCTCACCCCTCTCTACTCCCTCCAAACTTTGTCCTCTTCTTGTTTGTAAAACTTTATTGTCTTTTTTTCATCAGTTATTTTATTCCAATCCCTTTTTTCTTACCTCCTCTTCCCTCCATCTCTGGTCCCCTTCCCTATTTGAGAAAAAAAAAAAAAACCTCCCTACTTTCTATTTCTATCTTTTATTTTCCTGTTATTCTGTATTTATATTTTGGGTTTCAAAAGATAAACTCATAAAGACAATGTGGTATTTATATCCAGTGGAGTACCACTGTCATAAAGAAAGGTAAGCTTGAGGTGTTAGTAGGTAAATAGAGGCGCCATGAGACCATAATATTAAATGGAATAAATCACACATACAAGCTTAAATACTGCATGGTTTCCCCTATTTGAGAAACTAAAGACAAACTGATAATTTAAGAATGCATACTGCCATTCCTGCAGCAAACCATTTAGAAAGAAAAAGTTAAAAAAAAAAAAACTGGGAAAAACAAATCTAGAAAAATAAAATTCTCATAAATTCAAAGAAGACAAAAAGAGGAAAAAAGATACAGAAAAATAGATATCAGATAGCAAGATAGCCCTCTTCCATTCAGCCAAGTCAATAATTACATTAAATATAAATGGACTAAACACTCCAATTAAAGGGGAGAAATTGATTTTTAAAACTACCCAACTTTATCTTGTTAATGACAACATAGAAAGGTTAAAAGAAAAAAGAGGGCCGGCCAAATAGCTCAGCAGATTAAAGCACCTGCAAGCAGGCTCAAGGTCCAGGGTTGGATCGCGAGGCTGGCTGTGCCGGCCCCACCCCCGGGGCACACTGAGATGGCAATTGAGACTGGGCGTGGTGGCGCATGCCTGTAACCCCAGCTCCTGGGAGGCTGTAAACAGGAGAATCACTATAAGTCTGATCTAGTAGTGAGACCCTTAGACCCTTCCCTAAAATACAAAAAAAATAATAATAATAATAATAATAATAATAATAAATAATAAAAGAAAAGGGGATGGATTAAGGATATACCATGAAAATACTAACTAAAAGAAATCTAAAGTACATAGACTAATTTCAGACAAAATAGATTCAGCAAAGGACAACTAGTAGACATTTCATGGGATAAGAATGGACTAAGACAGAGCAAGTATAAACGTGTACATGTCTAACGCTAACCATTTCAAAACAGGTGAGGCTAAAACTGATAAAATAAGATCTGTGCATTTCACAGTATGAAATTATATCTCAATAAGATTAAAAAATATATTTGTAGGATGAAAAAGATAGCCTCTCTGGAATGGGTATAAGGTTCAAAGTTTAAGATTAACCAGCAGCCAAAAGACCTGGACACAAAACTTCAGGGGCGGGGCTAGAGCCCTCAACTCCCTCCTGCCTGAGGCAGGGGGGACCCACGGGACAGTTGCAGAGTTAGGTGCAGAGGTCCCTCTCCCTTATCTGCAGTTTTGATTTCGAGAGTCAACCACTGTGAAAATATCAAATACATAAAAAAATAAATAAACCATTCATAAATTTTAGATTGTGCCATTGTGAGTAACATGGTGAAATCTCCCCACGCCCCCTCCGGCTCGCCAGAGCATGAATCAGCCCTTTGTCCATGCTGTGTGCTCATCCCCCTTAGTACCAGCTGAGCAAAGGGTGGTAGGCTGGTATCAAGCAGCCCCCGGGTCCTAATCTTGCACAAGGCCTGCACCACTAGCCTTCCTCCTCATCAGAGGGGTGAGCACAGTAAATTAAGATATTGTGATTAAAGGGCCTGTAAGCAGGTGCAGGCGCTGGTGGTTCGATCCCCGGCCTGCTGTGCTGGCCCAGCCCCCAGGGGGAGCTGAGACAGCAATTGAGACTGGGTGTGGTGGCACACTCCTGTAATCCCAGCTCTTGGGAGGCTGTAAACAGGCGGATCACTACAAGTCCGATCTGGTAGTGAGACCCTGAACACCCTGTAGACCCTTCCCTAAAATTAAAGAGAGAGAGAGAGAGAGA
>NW_004524706.1:5020431-5024121 GCF_000260255.1 Octodon degus
AGAGAGAGAGAGAGAGAGAGAGAGAGAGAGAGAGAGAGAGACTGTGAGAGGTCACATTTACCTAACTTCCTGTCACAATGGTTACAGCTATTCTGTTGTACTATTACTTCTGTTAAACTCTTACTATGCCTAGTTTAGAAATTAAGCATCTTAGGCATATAAGTACTGCGTTTTCCTGGAAACGCAGTATACATGAGATTCACTGCTGTCTGCGCCTTCAGGCATCCACTGGGGTTTGGAACGAGCTCCGAGGGATGAGAGGGCTGCTGGGTCCACAGCTGGGAGGGAAAGGGGTGGTGAGAACAGGAAACTGAACAGTGCTCCACCACCACCCATACGGGTGGCTAAAACGAGAGGAAGCAAGAAACTGTCTCATTTGTTGTCTCAGCACTTCTGTTTTCTTCATAAAAGTTAGTACAATTTGTGATCATTGCATTATCCATGCGTTCATGATTCAGCATCTGTCCCTTCCCTGGTCTATAAGTCCCACATGGGTAGGGACCGTATCTTCCTTTTTTGCCACCTCATGCTAACCTGACATGTAAGGAGGTCCCTGACAATTGGTCCTTGGATAAATGAGGTACTAAATGACTGATGAGGGGGATGGCAAGATAGCTCAGCGGACTAAGTGCCTGCTTAGGCAAGCTCATGGACCATGGTTTGATCCCTGGCACCACACGCTGCGCTGGCCCCTCCCCCAGATGCGCTGAGCCAAGCCACTGAGACTGGGTGTGGTGACACACACCAGTAATCCCAGCCCTGGGGAGGCTGACAACAGGAGGATCACTATGAGTCTGAACTGTGTAGTGAGGCCCTGTACCAAATGAATTAAAAAAAAAAAAGACTGATGAAGAAATAAAAGGAATGGAAGGAATGAGGAAGGGAGGAAGGGAGGGAGGGGAGGGGAAAGGGGGAAAAAAGAAAAAGAAAAAATCCTACTTTCCCTAACAGGGCTAAAGTAATATCATAAAGGCCTTGATGTCAAAATACAAACCCACAGGTCGCTTTTCCATCCTAGTTTCCTAGGAACCCCATGATCCTCACCCTAGGCTGTTCAACCCCATGTCTGCCCACCTTCGAGAGCACTGATCTCGCTGCTGGGCCCAGTAACTGGGCAGCAGGACCCCTGAGAACAGTAGGGTCTCAGTTGAAATCCTCTGCTGCTGCCCCCAGGACATCCTCTCTCCAGACTTCAATGTGCCCTGCATTAAATCAGACCTTTGTGTGCCAGAGCACAATCTCAGCTCTCCAAGGAAGAAATCGACAGCCATTGATGGAAGACTTTCTTTCATTTTCAGCCGCCCCCCACCCCATCTCCACAATGGGCCATTTTGCAGACAATAGCCATCATCACTGCCTTTGTGCAGGCCCAGGCATCCTGAAATTGAGCCTTCAATCTCCTTGCAGACACTCTCAGGAAATGGAAAATCCATGCCAGTCTCTGTTGGCACTTCAAGCCGCTGATTCCAAAGCACAGAGGGGGCCTGTTCTCTGGGTTGCAGAAGGGTCAGTGAGTTGAGACAGTCAGGCAGGGGACATCTAACTCCTGTGTCCAGTCCTTTAGGGTAGAATTGACATCTTCCTGGGGGCTGAGGGCCTCTATGACCTTTCTACTTGTATTACCCACCCATCCACTGCAGGGCAGGGCACGGCAGGGCAAAGCAGGGCTGGGCAGGACAGGACAGGACAAGACTGTCTGCCAGAGTCAGCTTGAAAAATCCTGGAACACAGAGTTTCATAGTCCTGTTTTCAGGAGAGTCCCTTTGCTTCCTGGTGAAACAAAGGATTCTAAGAACTGGAATTCTGAGAAAGGAAGGCAGACACTGGGTGCCCACATCCCCACTCCACACCAGGCCATTCTGGTAGGAGTGGCTTCTCCCACCCCTCCACTCCCCAAAGGGCAGTTTAAACATGCTTCTGACTCAGCAATCTGAAAATGTCACTTCTACTTAAAACACTGACCAACACAGAGGAACTCCACCCTGTGCCAAACATAACCTTAAGTATTCCGACACAATCAAAGAATTTGATTATAGACAAGGCATTAAAAAACAAGAGAATTATTATTAATTCTGTTAGTTATGATAATGCAATTGTTGTTATATAAAAAAAAACCCTACACTTTTAGGTATATACACTGCATATTTGTAATAACACAATACCTAAGATTTTCTTTAAAATGCTTTCGTATGGGAGAGAAGAAAGAAATAAAAAGTATGATAAGGCAAAATCCAGGCTCAACAAGATGAGATGATCTGATTGATTAATGATGCCTGCCACAGGAGGGGAAAGGCAGGAGGGCAGGAGCAGGTGGGCAGTCATGGATGTTTGCCATCTTGGCTGGCCTCTTGTCTGCTGGACAAATATCCGCTTTACCTTTCAAGCCTGCTTCCAAGAATATTTAGCTCTGTTACATGTTGATTAAAAGGATTAGGAAAGGGACTTCAACTTCTTTCGTCACAAGAAAGAGCTTAAAGTCTGTGGGTTGAAGAGCCAGAGAGAAAATGAAGAGGTCAAGTTCCAAAGGGTAGCTGCTTGACAGCGTGCCCCAGGGGGACACTGATCTTAACAGGAGAGGTGGAGAGGAGATGCCGTGTATTAGGGTCTCCCCCTACCCCCCAGCTACCAACTGGAGCCACTTTCCACTTGCTGGGCAGCAGGGACAGCTGCATCAAAGCCACCAGGATGGGGCTCCACACCATGAGGGTTCCGGGTGGCAGGACTTCTCTGAAGCTCTGCCCACTTTAAGGTCAGAATTTTATCAGTGAATTAAGAATGAAAACTGGAAATTCAGGCTATTAGACTGAAAACACAAATCTGGGGCTTCATAAGTATATTTCTAAGTGGTTTAAGTTCTTTTCTTTTTTTATGTATTTAGGACAGGGTCTACAGGGTCTCACTATGTAGATTGGACTCATAGTGATCCTCCTGTTTTTGGCCTCCCAAGTGCTGGGATTACAGCCACGCACCACCATGCCCAGTCTCAGTGGCCATCTCAGCATGCCCCAGGGGTGGGGCCAGCACAGCACACTGGAGATTGAACGCTGGCCGCTGCACTCTGCTTAAGAAGGTGCTTTTCTCAGCAGATTAAAGTGCTGCAAGCAGGGGCAGGGGCCAGGGGGTTTCGATCCCCGGGGCCTGCCGTGGTGGTCCTACCCTGGGGGCATGCTGAGACGGCAATTAGACTGGGCATGGTGGGGCATGGTGATGCGCTCCTATGATCCCAGCACTTAGGAGGCTGCAAACAGGAGAATCACTATGAGTCCAACCTAGTAGTGAGACCCTGAACACCCTGTAGACCCTTCCCTAAAATACAAAAGGGCAAACATTTTTTTAAAGTCATGATACACAGAAGGTTAGCACCAGCAACCAAAAAAAAAAAAAAAAGGAAAGAAAGCATTTTAATCCACTGAGCTATGTAGCCAGCCCTTGGTTTAAATTCTTAATTGGAGGTTTTCTTGTTTTCCAATAATAATTTAAGTCAAAAGTGTTGTATGAGTTTTGTTGCTTCTGTGAAGTTTAAAATTTTTGGGGCCGGGGAGATGGCTCAGTAGGATAAGTGCTTGACTGGCAAACGCAAGGATCTGAGTTCAATCCCCGGTTCTGCCAAAAGAAAGAAAGAAAGAAAGAAAGAAAGAAAGAAAGAAAGAAAGAAAGAAAGAAAGAAAGAAAGAAAGAAAGAAAGAAAGA
>NW_004524706.1:5024221-5033023 GCF_000260255.1 Octodon degus
GAAGAAGAAGAAGAAGAAGAAGAAGAAGAAGAAGAAGAAGAAGAAGAAGAAGAAGAAGAAGAAGAAGAAGAAGAAGAAGAAGAAGAAGAAGTTTAAAATTTTGTTAGGCTTTGAATGTAGGGTGGATGCCAAAAAAGAAAAAAAAGGGAGAATTCAGCTGAAGTAAGATTTATTCAGAAATGAAGAAGGCTGCTATCCCATAATTTTTTCTTTTTAAACTTAACTCAGTGTAATTTACTTTTTTATTTTAAAAAGGAAAAACAAAAACAGAAATGAAGCCACACACAACAACACAAATGCACAGAATTTCAAAGCAACAACAGAAAATTAACAATGGTTGTTATATTACATATTGTTACCATCAAATTTGTTGCTCAGATTACCAGATATGCAAGACTAGTCAAACAATTAAACATAAACTCCTCTTTTCAATAAATCTTAATTTCTTCTTGCCCTTTTTACTCCCTATTTTTAAATTTATTTTTTTATGAGCAGAACATATTTATTGAGGGAAAGAAAGCTCCTGTCCAAGAGAGGGATAGGAGGGGGGCCTGAGTGGGTTGTCCCCTATTTTAAAGAGAATAATAGATAAGACTTTAGAAATAGTGTACATTTAAAAGAACGAGATGAGAGGTATTCAACCATGGTTTTCATATGGCACATTGCTGTCCTTAATGTGGTTGTTCAGATTATAGATATTAGCATATAGATTAGTCAAAGCAAAAATTTTAAGCATTAACTGCTACTTTCAAAGAAACTGATAGAAATTAGTAGTACAATCATCTCAGCTATCCTGTATATATACTTGCATGATTTTTCCCCATTCCTTTTTTCTTTGTCTTTCATCCTTTTCATAATTCTTGGTGTTCCTGGCTTCTCCTTTGGCTCCCCCGCCCCACCACCACCACAGTCCTTTAAAATACGACTCCAAAATTTTCCAAGAAGCCATGAGAATTGTTTGTGTTAAGTTGGACTGAAGGTTATTGAATGCAATATGAACGAGAATTTGAAGCTCAAACGGTTGAGGGATTTCAGCTGAAATGATGGGAATGTGGGTCAGCCAGTGTGAACAGTTTCAGTGAGTGGGTCCAGTTGCAATGTTGCTTGGGTAGAGTCAGCCTGCTGTGTACCAGGGCTTTGTATTGGTTGTGATTGCTGATATCCTTCACTGACTGAACCCCTCCACTGAGGATTTGTGGAAACACTAACGCCAGTAGTAAGTAGCTAAGACGTTGGCACTAGAATTTGATTTACTGTCCTCAAGGAGCTTGCCATGCTCCCAAGTTCTACAGTCTTCTAAAATCAACCTTCTTTAAATCCAGAAAGTGACAGTCTATGTCCTTGAACAGCTTGACTGGAAGAAAACCTGTCCCTTCCTCGGGTTTTTCTCCACAGTGATCTCTGAAAAATCCCTGAGGACTATTTCTGTGTCCCATAAAGCAGCCGTGGTTTTCACTTGAACGTCAAGCAACTTGCTCCTTCGTTCCCGTGTTGTCGCGCTTCTCCAGATTATTTCTGCTCTCTTAAAAATCCATCCAAAATTCCCTCCTGAGCACAGCTAAGACCAGATGGTAACATTTAACAAAATTTCACTGAAGGTTTGTGGGGAGCAGAAGAGCTCACAGGGCAGAGGGTTAGCTTTCTCTGTGGACGCCAGCCTGACGCTGTGCTGCCGAGCTGCTGGCTCTGCTATAGAGTTGCTTTGTCTCTTTCCAACGTGGATTCAGATCCTCATCCCATCCTGGTCTTTTGAGGAATCCAGTAAGACATTAATGAAAAACTCTTTAGTCTTGGCTTCCCATGAAGCCCGAAGTGAAGCCATCCTGTTAAACTATGGCTAAGAGCACTCTAATTCTTCACTGGCCTGCAAATTCTGTCCCAAAAAAGAACACATTGCCTCATAGCTGTGAAACCAACAGCCCCGAAGACTGAGGCAAGTGAAGCCTGAGTTTGAGGCCAGTTACAAAGTAACACAGTGAGACCCTGTCTAAAAAAAGGCGCGCTGAGATGGTAATTCAGCTGGGCGTGGTGGCATGTGCCTGTAAGCCCAGCTCTTGGGAGGCTGTAAACAGGCGGATCACTAGGAGTCCGATCTAGTAGTGAGATCCTGAATACCCTGTAGACCCTTCCCTAAAATACATTTTTAAAAAGCTTTCTTAAATGAGGATGTAATATGCCCTTACATTGAATACAACTCCCCAGCTGATGAAGGATGTCATCAGAACGACACTAAGTATTTACTAACTCTTTACCAACAAGAGAATAATTTTCAGAGTGCATAAGAAATTCAAACAACTCAACAGCAAAAGAATAATAACAAAATGATCAAATCTTAAAATGGATGCATGACTAAAACAGACATGTCTCAAAAAAGAGAATATATAGGTAACTGGTAAGTATATGAAAAATACTTAGCATTACTAATCATCAGGGAAATATGAATCAAAACCACCCTCAGATCGGCTAGGATGGATGTGGACAAAAATGCAAAAAGATAAAGAATGCTGGCAAGGATTTGGAGAAAAGAGAGCTCACGTGTTGCTGGAGAGAGTGTAAATTAGCACAGCCACTATGAAAAGCAGTGTGAAGTCTCCTCAAAAAATAAGAAATGGAACTACCATCTGAGCCAGCAGTCTCAGCCCTGGGTATATAACCAAGGAAACCGCAACCAGTACATTAAAAAGATGTCCGCGCATGACGCTTATTGCAGCGCTATTCACAACAGCCAAGATACGGAATCATCTTACTAGGTGTCCGTTAACAGATGAATGGATAAAGAAGATGTAGCATACATACACAATAGAAAATTATTCAGGCATTAAAGAGGAATAAAATCCTGCTGGTTACAGCAATCTAGATGCAAAATGGTGGGCATTATGTTAGATGCAATAAAACAGACACAGAAAGACAAGTATTGCATGCTTTCATAGATATAGGGAAGCTAAAAGTTGGTCTGAAATAAGTAGAAAAAAATAGTGGCTCCCAGAACCCGTAAATCAAATAAGGGATGGGGGATGTAGAAAGGATAATTAATAGATATAGGTTTTAGTTGAATAGGAAGAATGACTTCTAATTTTGTCTCTGTAGCATAGTAAGGTAACAGTGGTTGATAACAATTAATTGAATATTTCAAAATATCTACTAGAGAGGATGTAATGATAAATGATAAAAAGAAATGGTAAATATGTGAGGTGATAGTTACAGCAGGCATACAATTTGATCGTAGCTTGTACACCTATGTTAAATATCGATCATGTCCCACAAATAGGTACAATTACTATGGGTCAATTGCAAATAAGTCATTTTTTAAAGAAAAATAAAAGGTATGTAACACAAATTTCCTTGTATTTCTGCAGAGCTGAAGTGTTCTTTCCCTGATGGACATAAATGAGGAAAAATGAAATCTCTAAGTGCCAAAATCCCCCTTGCAACCATATGCAAAAACCAGTATTCCTTTGAATAAATAGCACAAAAGGCCAAGAAGAGAGATGGAAATTAAAGATTTTTTAAAGAGCCTCTGGGTCAAACCTCATCAAAAGCCTAAATTACCTTCAAACTTCTCAATTATATGAACAGAATACTGTAATTCTCATCATAGTTTAAGCCACTTTGAATTTTCAGTTACTTACATAAGAAATATTTCTCACTGATATAAAGGTTTACATCATTATTGATAGAGAAAAAATTATTTGATTTTGTTGCAGAGTGAAATAGTATATGACTATATTTCCTTTCACGTACAGGACCCAGGTGGTTTAAAAAAATTATTATTATGTTTACATTCAAATTTTCCAAATGTATAGCCTTAATTCTTTTCACTTAATCATATTCAACATCCTCTTTCACTCTAGATTGGTGGTGTTCTGAGATACCAACCTGGGCCTTCTCATTGCTGTCCCTTATTTCTTGGAGTCTATTAATTTTTTTCTTTTTTAAAAATCAATTTTATTGAGAAAGAAATAGCAATGAGACAGTTTCAAAACAGGTTAGTAGAACAGCTACAATATTTAATACATTGCATATTGCTGTCTTCATAGTAGTTATTCATAATACAAGATGCAGACATGATATCTTGTCTGAACACCAATAGTATAACTCTTTCTTCTCATTGATCTAAGAGAAAATAGCTGTATATCTATCCTACTTTGTATATACAGACATTAATTTCCCCTTTTTAGATTAATCAGAACTCACTTGTATATACTCTCAATACTTTCTGTGAAGGAACATCAAGCATGCAAATTGTCTAAAGAAAGGGGAGATGCCTCAACCCTGTCTTCATACTTGGCTGATATCCTAGCAGGGTATAAAATTTTGAATTGAAAATTATATTCTATAGGATTCTGATGTGATGTTCAGTTTCTTTCTAGTATCCAGTGTTACTACTGAGATGCCTGGCATAGCTCGTATTTGACCTCCCTCGAATTAGTTTGCTCTTGGGAAACCTCTAAGATCTCCTTGCCCTGGGTACTAAAACATGTCTACAGTGTCTTTACATGGATCTTTTATCTTGTCTGATGTGACATCCTGTGTTAGCCTTTTCAGTCAAGAGCCTGTAGTCCTTTATCTTAGAAAAGTTTTCCTTAGATTCTTGTCTATCATTTCCATGTTCTATCTTCTTTTTTATCCTTTTCTCTATTATCTTCTCTCTAGAATCTTAATAATCAGATGTAGGATTTCTAGGTCTTGTCTTTTTTTTTTAATGTATTTGATACAAGGTCTCACTATACTGCTCAGACTCATAGTGATCCTCCTGTTTTCAGTGCTGGAATTGCAGGCATGCACCACCATGCCCAGACTCAACTGGCTGGCTCAGTGTGCCCAGAGGTGGGGCCAGTGTGGCATTTCATGCCAGGGATCAAACCCCGATCCTTGCACCTGCCTAAGCAGGCACTTAGTTCCCTGAGCTATCTTGCTGGCCCTTTTAGGTCTTATCTTTATTTTTATTTTTTTTAAATGTATTTAGTACAGGGTCTCACTACACAGATCAGACTCGTAGTGATCCTCCTGTTTTTAGCCTTTCATTAGCTGGGATTACAGGCACGTGTCACCAGCCCAATCTCAATCACCATCTTACCGGAAGCAGGGCTGGCACGGCACTTCAGGGAACAAACCGGTCTTATTATGTCAGCTCTCATCTTCCTCATCTTTTCAATCCTTTATCTTTTTGTTCTGCTTTACATCATTTGTCTTTGTTTTCAAGTTGCTGAAAATTTTAGCTATTATTATCTCTTCAGCCTCCTTATACTATAGTAAATCAGATTTAACCACACATTAGAAGGATCATAGACCTTGGCTAAATGAAACTCATTCCAAAAATGGTGTATCATACACAAACCTATAACTGTGGTACCAAAATAACAAAATAAAGGCAAAACACATATGATCATCTTAATAAATAATAGAAAAATATTTTAACAAAATTCATCACCCACTCATGGTTTTTTATTTTTAAAAAAACTCTATAAAGTAAGCATAAAAAGGGCATATCTTAACACAGCAAGGGCTATGTATTACAAACCCATAGCTAACAGAGTACTTGATGGGAGAAAACTGAAAGACCCAAAACAAGGCAAGGACACCAGCCCTCACCATTTTTGTTCAACAGAGCACTGGACGTCCCAGCTAGAACATGTAGAAGAGGAAAATGAAGTTCAAAAATTGAAATCAGAAATTTAAAAAGTGAAACTATCTCCATTCATATGGTATATTTTGTGTGTAGAAAACTCTAAAGACAAAAGTTTTTTTAAAAAGCTATTAGAACTAATGAACAAATTCAATAGTTTCAGGAACATGAAAATTAGCAGATTTTCTATACACTGCCAGTGAATGATTTGAACAGGAAATCAAGAAAAATTCAAATTTATAATAGCACCTAAGAAAATAAAATGTTTATGAATAAACTAACAAAAGAAGTGGGAGAGGGCCAGTGAGATAGCTCAGTAGAATAAGTGCCTGCCTGGCAAGCTCAAGGTCCTGAGTTCAATCCCCCGTACAAAAAAAAAAAAAAAAAAAAAATCCTTGAAAGAAGTGGGAGACTTGTACACTGGAAAGTATAAGATATTGATGAAAGAAATAAAGAAGACAGATTGTGTCCCATGTTCATAGACTGCAGAACTGTTATTGTTAAATGTGCACAGTGGGGCTGGTGAGATGGCTCAGTGGTCTAAAGCATCTACTTAGAACAAGCTTAGCAAAGCACAGGGACTGCGGTTCAAGCCCCCAGCACCACACGCCAGCCAGCCCCGCCCCCTGGTGGGCTGAGCTGGCCACACACAAACACACACACACACACACAAACACACACACTAAAGTAAATAAACTTTAAAAAAAATAAAATAAAAATGAAAAAATGAAAAAAAAATAAATGTGCACAGAACACAAAGTGATCTTCCAATTCAAGACAGATTCAATTAAATCTTTATCAAAATTCAAATAGCAGGGCAAGGGAGATAGCTCAGGGGCACAAGCACCTGCCTGGCAAGTGCAAGGTCCTGAGTTTAATCCCCAGTACCATCAAAAAAAAGAAAAAGAAAAGAAAAAAGAAAAAAAAATCAAGTAACATTCTTTACAGAAATAGAAAAAAAAACTTCAAATTGACATGGAATAACAGAAGACCCTGAGTAGCCAAGCAATAGTTCACAAGAATAATGAAGGTGGAGGAATAATAATCACAACAGAGAGCCCAGAAATTAGCTCGGGTGCTGCACAGTACCAATAACACACACACACTGTAATGGGAAAGGGCAATGTGTTCAATAATTAGCCACATAAGAGAAGGATTAAATTGAACAAATATTTCACATCCCACTTAAAAGTCAATTAACATGGTTTAAAGACTTACATTTAAAATTCAAACCTTTAAAATTACCAGGAAAAAATATAGGGGAGGTTCTTTTTTTCTTATGTATTTAGTACAGGGATTGGACTTGTAGTGATTCTCCTGTTTTCAGCCGCCCAGTCTCAATCACAGTCTCAGCACACCCCCGGGGTGGGGTCGAACCCCAGCCACTGTGCTCTGCCTAGGCAGATGCTTTAGTCCGCTGAGCTATCTGGTGGGCCCAAAGATTTTGGGGATTTTTGTTTGTTTTTACTTCTTTGATTTTTGTTGTGCATGTTCTCCCTATACTGCTCTGGACCTGCCGTGCCAGCCCCGCCCCCAGGACGCGCTGAGACGGCGATTGAGACTGGGCGCGGTGGCGCAATCCTGTAATCCCAGCTCTTGGGAGGCTGTAAACAGGTGGATCACTATGAGTCTGATCTAGCAGTGGGATCCTGAACATCCTGTAGACCCTTCCCTAAATTACAGAAAAAAAAAATCTTTCCCTATTCATCCAATGATGGTAATTAAATTAATTCCACAGCTCAGACTCATAGTAATCCTCCTGATCTATGCCTCCCTTGGACTGGGATTCCACCATGCCTGGACTCCATCACCGGCTCAGCATGCCCAGGTGTGGGACCAGCATGGCATTCAGTACCAGAGATTGAACCCTGGCCTCTACACTTACCTAAGCAAGCACTTAATCTGCTGAGCTATATTGCTGGCCCTGGGGAGTTTCTTGATGATGGTCTAATTAATGATTTGGGGAATTTGATTGAAAAATTACACCAAAAATAGACAAGTAGGTTAATAACAAACTAAAAAAATTTCTGCACACCAAAAGAAAGTTCAGTGGGATTAAAATACAGTCTATAAAATAGAAGAAATATCTGTAAACCATATACCTAAATAGGGGTTGATTTCTGCCTTTGTTATTTTTCTTAATTGCTGAAAGAAAATACCTGATTCACAGAATTAAGGAAGGAAGGGTTTATTTAGCTCATAATTTGTGGAGGATTCAGTCATACTTGGCTGGCACCAAGGCAGAGTGGCACATGGCAAAGGGCAGAGGTTCACAATGGCAGAAAACAGCAAAAACAACAAGAGCAAATAAGATAGGTGCAGCGGAGACCAAGTCTCTTTCCTCCCCTATCCTGTATGTAGGCTGCCTGCCCCAAGGCATACGTAGCACTCACACCCAGCACTGGACCATGAATCAATCAAAAACTCCAGAAGCCCATCCCATGACTGCATGAAGCTTTGGGTAGACATCTAAACACAAGCTATAACAATATCCAAAATTTACAAGGAACTCATACAAATTGATATCAATCAAATAATCTGATGTTAAAATGGGCAAAGGACCTAAATAGACATTTCTCTAAAGAAGACATAAAATTGGCAATGGGCAGATGAAAAGGTACGTACAGCCTGAGTTATCATGGAAATGAGGGCCAGTCACCATCACGATGAGATATTATTTCATGTCTCTTAGGTTAGCACCATCAAAAAGACAGAAAAAAACCACTGGTGAGAGTGTGGAGAAAACACTGAGAGTGGGAACGTAAATTGCAGCCGCCATTAAGGAAAAAAGTATGGAGTTACTTTTAAAAAAATTTAAAATGACCTCAAACAGAAATATGAACTCCCACACCCATTGTAGTATCCTTCACAGGAGTAAAAACATCATGATAATCTAAATGTTCATTAATACTGAATAAAGAAAATGTTATACATACACACACATACACATGCACACACATGTATGCAAGCTTGCACATGTGTAGTAGAGTAATATTCAGCCTTAAAGATGATAACTAGTCTGCCCTTGAAACATGGAGAAGCTTGGAAGACATCATGTTACATGAAATAAAACAAGTCCCAAAAGACAACACAGCATGATATTTTATATGAAATCAAACTCATTGAACTATTAAGATAATAGCATTTTGGCCGGGGAGATGGCTCAGTGGAATAAG
>NW_004524706.1:5033931-5108961 GCF_000260255.1 Octodon degus
TATATATCCATGACCTCCATGGAGATGTTTAAGACTGAGTTGCTGATATGGTCAAATGATCAAATGATGGGTAAATATATATACATAGTATTTAGGACAGGGTGTACAGGGTCTCACTGTATAGATCAGACTCTAGTGATCCACCTGTTTACAGCCTTCCAAGAGCTGGGATTACAGCTGCATGCCACCACGCCCGGTCTCAATTGCCATCTCAGTGAACCCCGGGGGCTGGGCCAGCTCGGCAGGCCAGAGGATCGAACTCTTAGCCCCTGCATCTGCCTAAGCAGGCGCTTTAATCCACTGAGCTATTTGGCCAGCCCTACTTTGTATATATTTTATATGCAATTGTTCAAAAAAATCACTTTGGTAGAAAAAGTCCATGTTAACAGGTGGAGAAGAAGAAAAGGTGACTCAGCTGTTGAGCTGTGTTTGAGAACAAAAGGAAACAAACTAGGAAAAGGTACAGTTTCGAATGAACCATAAAATGACACATTCTAATGTGTTCTGAGGCAAATCTAAACAACCGGTCGGAAACGAAAGCTAAGCTAGTTCTTTACCTTACAGTCATGTGTCTGAACAGATGTTGACACTGAGGGAGTTTTATTGGCCTGTGCGCACTATGTTTGCGATGATAATGCCTATAAAACCTCAAATGCAAATTTCTTCATGGTGATTTCACCGGTTAAGGAAATTCCAACAAGATAATATGAATTCTAGGGAAAGCCATGGTATCAACTGGGGAACGTGAACAGATGGAGCCAGAATCGCAGAGGGCACAGCTGCAGGAGTGCCAGGAGCTAGCCATGGGCACAGCCAGAGTGCTGCAGAGCCGTGGCCTCGCTTACACTGGGACGCTTGACCTCCCTCTACCTGCCCCGTAATCTTGCCAGTGTTCACCGTGGGGAGCTTGAGTGGGAGATGGTTGAATACTTCCCCTATGGAAAGCACCTCCAAAGGCCTGTTCCCCCTCATCAGCTTGTACTGATCTGCAGGGTGTGCTTCCGCCGGTGTTGCTGAGAGACCCAAACTGAGGGTGAAGACATCAACGAGCTGACTGAAATCATTGCTCACCTCAATGGTAAAGGGACTCCCAGACCAGTTCATTTAGTGAGTTCCTTTTGTCAGCATTGCGCATGCTCACTGAAGCCTGTAAGGTCAAACTGTTGAGGTGTGCTACTCATAAAACTGGTAGTACTCATGGAGATGTCTAAGACTGAGTTGCTGATATGGTCAAATGATCAGCATGCCCCTAACATCCACAGAAGTTTGGGAGGTGGGTTTCTTTTGTTTTTTCTTTGCTTCTTTCTTTCTTTCGTTTCTTTGGATTTTTTGTTTTTGTTCTTTCCTTCCTAGGTCAGACTTAGTAAATGAGACAAGAAGTCTGCTTCCAAAAGGATAGAATAAACATACTTTTCTTACTCTTCTTGTTAAGTGCAGCTTTAAAAATTAACATATGAAAACTGACTGTATTGAAGGAATTCATTTGTTTGCACTCTAACAAAGACAAATAAAGCTGGCCAAAACATCAAACAGAATATCAAACTTCAATTTTACAAAAAAGCATAGCAACCTTATATAAAATCTTCTGCAAGAACATTCAGCTGCTCAGAAACTGCATGTTCAGTCTTGGTCTTATGTCATCCTCATTATCACTGAATGGCACTGTTAGGTAAACTTTTTTTTTTTTTTTTTTTTTTTTTTTTTTTTTTTTTTTTGTATTTTTTTAGGGAAGGGTTACAGGGTGTTCAGGGTCTCACTACTAGATCAGACTCATAGCAATCCGACTGTTTACAGCCTTCCAAGGATGGGATTACAGGCATGCACCACCATGCCCAGTCTCAATTGCCATTTCAGCACGCCCCAGGGGCGGGGCAATCACGGCAGACCTAGGGATCGAACCCAGGGATCAAACCCTTGGCCCCTACACCTGCTTGCAGGTGCTTTACTCCGCTGAGCTACTTGGCTGGCCCTGGGTAAACATTATTGTATGTAAATACTTTTGTGTAACCCTCTTCACCGTGGCCTTTAGAAGCTTCCCCGCCCTCCCCCCGGGTGTGCCCATGCCCTTACAGCCTTGGCACTCTCACTGAAATGCTCTTTTACTCATGAATAAAAGCTGACTTGCTTCAGTTTTAACCTCTCTGTGTTTTTCTGGCTTGACAAACCCTAGGCACTGTATGGAAAGCAAACATAAGTCTCTGAAAGGTGGAGGGAGGCCCGCTGGGGAATCTGGGTCCCCAAATCTGACTCAGCAGTGAGCTCTCTGAACTTCTTCCTTCTTGCTTCACATGTCCTACTAGTGCTGCAGAACCCACAATCTGTAAAGGTCAGTGTCCACAGTTCCCCAAAGCAAAACAAACAAAAATAAAAGCTCTAGAGGCAAAGCCTACTCTCTCTAGGCAAGAGACCAGAAAAGAGTAGCTTAGCAAGATAGAAAACTTCTAGGAAATAACAGCTCTACTTCACTTTTCCCATTCCCTTAAAAAAAAAACTATGCCCACCTCTAATCAGCAAGGCCTAAATAAGAAGCCTAGGATTCCATCTGCCCAGACTGTAACAAGGGGACAGAAAAACCAAATGGGTATCAGGGAATTTCATCCCCATTAAGTGGTAGCAAACTTTCCCCATGGGTGTCAGTGGAGATAAAGTAGGCATCCTGAACCTCAAGCGCTGCTCAGCTGTCTTGGATGCCTCTCTTTTCCTGCCAGGTGGTGTCCAAGGAGCCCAGTCATGACTTCCACCACTACCCAACAGTTAATGAGCCATTCTCCTCCCCCTAACATCACCACCCCATCATGCTCATGGAAACCCCATGGGAAGCAGAACCAGGGTGGTTTTGCCTCCTCCAGCCAGGACGGTATCAGGGAGGGCTCCTGGGGAATCTGAATGCCCCCTATGCAGTAACGTCATTCTCCACTAAGGTAGGTGCCAGTCAAGGCTGAATGGGAAAAATGGGCTTCTGTCTGCACCTTACAGCACTGATGCAGCACTCCCCTTCCCACCTGGTCAAGGTCAGAGGGCCTGATAGAAGTAAAATCTACGGTAACAATATTCTCAAAGTGTCCAGGTTTCCATCCTGATTCATACCAAGAGCCAGTAGTACCTTAACTGGAATAAGAAAAGGCAATCACTAGACGCCAACACAAAAAGAACACAGATGCTAGGATTATCTGAAAAAGGATTTTAGGCAGCCACCATAAAAATGCCTCAAAAAGTTAGACAAAATTTATATGAATTTTTTAAAAGCTCAGAAATATAGAAGATATGAAGATAGATAAGGCCCTGGGTTTAAGCCCTAGTACCTACCATAAGCAAATGGAGATTTTTAGAATCAAAAATACAATGACTAAAATAAAGAAAAAACCCAGTGGACTGGACCACAGTAGAAAGAAGACTGAAGACTGAAAAAGAAAATAGTCAGCACTTCAAGGGACTATAAAACTTCAAATGCACATTACCAAAGAAGGAGAAGAAAAACAGGGTAGGCCCATAAAGTATTTTGCAAGTTTGACAAAAGATACAAAGCCACTTGTTTATTTTGGCCATGATTTATTTGGAGTGGAAACATTGTGTTTTTTGGGGTTTTTTTAGGGAAAAAATACATGTCATATAGGTTGTCAGAGAGAGAGAAAGAGAGAGAGAGAGAGAGAGAGAGAGAGAGAGAGAGAGAGAGAGAGAGAGAGGCATACAGAAAGAAAGAAAGAAAGAAAGAAAGAAAGAAAGAAAGAAAGAAAGAAAGAAAAGAAAGAAAGAGATACAAGCACACAATGTTAAGCCCAGAGAATTCCAAAGGGGATGAATCCAAAGAAACACATCTGAAGATACATTACAGTCAAATTTCTATAAACTAATGACCAAGACCAAATATTAAATGCAAAGAAAGAAAAACATCTTACCCATTGGGTAAAACAACTTAAATGACAGCAATTTTCATAGTCAGAAACCACAAACACCAGCTAGAAATAGCATAGTACTTCTCAAGTATTCAAGAAAAGAGCCACCAAACTAGAACCTTATATCGCATAAATATTCTTCTGAAGTGAAGAGAAAATTCAGATATTCCCAGATGAAGAGAAATAAAGAGACTCAAACTTGAAAATAGAAATGTGGGGGAGCATAGGAAGGAAAGGAGGCAATAGGAACCGTGTGGCATTAGGAAAAAAGAGTGTACAAGAGAAACAGGAGCATCTAGACAAATGACATAGACGTTCCTACTCTGGAGTTTTCCAAGTTCTACTTGATAGCGCCAGTAAAAAAATTTAAAGCCAGTGTGGTTTTCAATGTGTGTAGAAGAAATATTCAAGACAATTATAAATGGGAGAGGGTAGAGGGCTGTAGCGAGAGCTAAGGTTTCTTGCCACACAAAGATTGTGATGATATGTATATCATGTATATCATTATTTAGAACAACCAGCTTTTAAAAATCCTATACAAATATGCATGCTCAAGGTACTATAGATAATTCAAATTAATTCTAAAAACTGTTAAAGCAACCCACAAGAAGACATAACAAAAAAAATAAATAAAGAAAGAAAGAAAAATCTTAAAAAATAAAATGACAAGGACTGGTGAAATAGCTCAGCTGACTAAGCACCTCCCTCAGCAAGCGCAGGGACCAGGGTTTGATCTGGGTCCCACATGTCTTGCTGGCCAGACCCCTACAGCGTGCTGACCCTGAGACTGAGTCCAGGTGTGGTGGTGCATGCCTGTAATCCCTGCACTAGCGAGGCTAAAAACTGAAGGATCACTACAAGTCCAAGCTGAATAGTGAGACCCTGTACCAAATACACAAATAAAAAATAAATAAAATGACAGATATAAGTCCTAATGTATTAGTAATTACACTAAATGTAAGTGATTTAAATATACCATGTAAAAGATGGAGATTAACAAAATGGGTTCTAGGGCTGGGCAGATAGCTCAGTAGAATAAATGCCTGCCTGGTCAGTACAGGGTCCTGAATGACTATACTAGTATCAAAAAAAATACACTCAAAGAAAATTACTACAGACAAAATGAATATTAGGGCCAGGGAGATAGCTCAGTAGAATAAGCACTTGCCTGGCATGGGCAAGGTCCTGAGTTCAATTCCTGGTTCCACAAAAAAAAAAGAATATTACATAATGATAAAAGAATCAACCCATTAAGAAGTTATAGTAATTAGCTTCAAAATACATGATATAATATGGAAAAAAGCTGCACACCCTGATCAGGTAGATTCCAGAGATGAGCGTTTGGCTCAGCATAAGAAAACCCATCAATGTAATTCACCAGGTCAGCAAACTCATAATGAATATGAGAGTAATTTGATATTCATAGGCCAAAAAAAGAGAGAAACTAAACCAAAACTTGTACCTTACACAAAAATCAACTCATCTGAATTACAGACTTAAATGTAAACATAAATTTATAAAAAGTCTCAGAAAAAATCGCAGGAAACAATCTTCTGAATCTATAATTTGCTGAAGATTTTTTTCTTTTTTGTGTCTTAGGGAAGGGTCTACAGGGTGTTCAGGGTCTTACTACTGGATTGGACCCAGTGATATACCTGTTTACAGCCTCCCAAGAACTGGGATTACAGGAGTGCGCCACCACTCCCAGTCTCAATTGCTGTGTCAGGGTGCCTCGGGGGCAGGGCTGGCAGGGCAGGACCAGGGATCAAACTCCCGGCCTCTGTGCCTGCTTGAGCCCCTTTAATCCACTGAGCTATTTGGTCAGCCCATGGTGAAGATTTCTTAGACACGATGCCACAAGAAGTATCCATAGGGGGAAAAAAAATCAGTGAAGGACACTTCATCAAAATTATAAAATTTTCCCTGAAAAGAACCATGTTCAGAGGATAAGGACAAGTTACAGACTGGGCGAAATTTTTTTTCACACCATATATCTATGTATCTAGAATGTATAAAGAATTTTCAAAATTCATCTTCCATCACCATATACTCATTACTATAGCAACTATTTTAAAAAATGGAAAACAGCAAGTGTAAGTGAGTATGTGAAGAGACTGTAATTTTTGTGCATGGTTGGTAAGAATGTACAATGGTACAGATACTATGGAAACCAGTGAAGTGGTCCTTTCAAAAATTAAAAATAGTTATTATTGTACGATGCAGCAATTCCACTTGCAGGTATACATCCCAAAGAGCTGACATCGGGGCCTCAGAGGTATTTGGGCACCCGTGCTCATATCAGTATCATTCACAGTAGCCAAAAGTAGAAACAACTTAAATGTCCTTTGGTGGATGAATAAATAGACAAAATGTGGTATACACATACAAGGGAATATTTTCCAACCACAAAAATGAAAGGCGTTCTAACACATGCTACAGTACCAGTGTACCTCGCAGACATTGTGCTAAGTAAATGAAGCAAGTTTTTTAAAAGATGAACATTCTATGATCCCACTTATATGAAGTATCTAACATAGTAGAAGTCAGTTTCACGACAATACAAAAACCTTAACACTTCTCAGCTATGCTCTTCAAAAAACAACTGAGCTCGTAAATTTTATACAATATATTATGATTTTTTTAAAAACTCAAAGGATAAAAAACAAACCACCAATTAGAAGCTAGATAAAAGACATGAAAAGACACCTCAGCACAGTGTATATAAGGAAGGAGACAAGCCCAAGAATTTCAGTCCCAGTATGGGATGTACATTAAAATGCATCTTTTGGATTTTACTTTCTCTTTCAGGTTCTTACATTAAGGAGGCAATACATGAAATAAATCAGAACCGAATGTGTAAGCTCTGATTTCTGATAAGAGGTACACTCATTTCACAATCAAGTTTAGATAAGAGAATATATGCCACATTTTACTATACATAATTAATGTTGATTCAATATTTTTACATGTATAATGCTGTTTAATTCTTATGAGAAACGTAGCTATTGTTATTATAATCTCTATTTTAAGAAAGAGTGAAAAAATTACAATGTTAGGGAATTGAAATTGTTAGGGAATGTAAATTAAAACTGTAGAGTGAAGGCCAGCCAGATAGCTCGGCAGACTAAAGTGCCTGCTTAGGCAGAGTGCAGTGGCCTGGGTTCAGCTGCCCCCGGGAGGCGCTGAGACAGTGATTGAGATGGCATGGTGGCATGCACCCGTAATCCCAATGCTCGGGAGGCTGAAAACAGGAGAATCACTACAAGTCTGATCTATGTAGTGAGACCCTGTAGACCGTGTACTAAATACACTAAAAAAAAAAAAAAAACTACAGTGCAATATCACTATGCACCTAACAGGTCTGCTTAAATTTAAAAAATGAGGACAATACCCAATGCTGATAAAGATACAGAGAAACCAGACTTCTCATGCTTTGCTGATAGAAATGCAAGATGGTACTACTCTCTGGGAAGTACTTAGGACTTTCCTTATAAGCGAGGCACAATCTAGCCATACATCTTAGCCTTTATAATCCTGAGCTTTCATCCCAGAGAAATGAAATATGTCCACACAAAACAGGTACACAGTTGTACAATCAAAATTTATAAGCAGGCAAAATCTTCTACTCAGTGAATGGTTAAGCAAACTTATACCTCTGAACCATAAAAGACTATGCAAAAGAAGCAATCAACAGGGTAAAAAGATTACCTACAGAATGCAAAAAATTGCCAGCTATTCTTTAGACAGACAACTAACATCCAGAATATACAAAGAACTCTAAAAAAGTTAGGCTTTTCAAAATAAAAGACTCAATTAAAAGATGGGCAAGTGAAATGAACAGACTCCTCACAGAAGTACAAATGGCCAATAAATACCTGAAGAAGTGTTCAATTTCACTCGCCGTGACAGAAAGGCAAATTCAAACAACAGTGAGTTTCCATCTTTTCCTAGAAAGAATGGTCATCACAAAGAAATCAAATAATAACAAATGATTGTGAGGTTGCAGGGAAGAGGAAACACTCCTGTATTTTTGGTAGGAATGTAAACTACTACAAGCATTATGGAAATCATTATGGATTCCTCAGAAAGATAACAGTCAAATTCCATTTGACCCAGTTATTCTCCATTTATCTTCCCCCAAAGAGTTCAAGAATCCTATTGTAGCGATCCATACATACCCACACTTAGCAGCACAATTCATAACACCGAATCTTGGAAGTGGCCCACATACCCATCAATAGATAAGTGGATATGTGGTATTCGCACACAATGGAGTACTAGTCTTCCATAAAGAAAGTAAACAGGAGCCATTTGTGGGAAAAGAGAGGCACCCTGAGACCATAAAGTGAGGTGAATCAGACACACAAGCTTAAATATCACATGGCTTCTCTTATCCAAATTATTAGTAAAGAGCAAAATAAAAGATACATAATAGGAAGTAAGGAGACAGATCCTTCTCAAAGGGCAAGCGATAGGACTGGCAAGTTAGCTCAGCAGACTAAGCACCCACTTTGGCAAGTGTAGGGACCAGGTTTCAATCCCTGGTCCACGCGCCAAGCTGGCCCTGCCCCCAGGAGCACTGAACCAGCAACCATCTGGGCGTGGTAGCGCACACCTGTAATCCCAGCACTGGGGAGGCTGAAAACAGGAGGATCACTACAAGTATGAACTGCGCAGTGAAGCCCTGTACCAGATACATAAAAATGAAAAAAAGAAAAAAGGCAAGAATGGAGAGAGTTGGGAGAGAGAGAGAGAGAGAGAGAGAGAGAGAGAGAGAGAGAGAGAGAGAGAGAGAGAGAAAGGATGAAGAAAAAAGTAATTCAGATGTGTTGTTTACATGGCCCAATGCCACACAGGAAATGTAAGCGTGATGTACTACAAACATGTACAGAAAAAGGGAAGAGATCAAGAGAAGGAGGAAGGAGGGAGGAAAACAGAGAAGAAACAGCCAATTGCAAAAGTCTCAGAATCTATGACTCACTCAAATAACGTTCTTTTATTCTAGGTCTTTTCATGAACAAGTGCATGATATTCCTGAAATGAAAAAAATAATTAAAATGACAATTGGGATAGCAGTTGTTGAAGTTTAGAGAAGGAATGTTCACCACAGAGGAAAAACCCAAGGAAAATCTCTGTGGTGACAGGACAGCCCTGTGTCTTTGTTGCGGTGGTTACACAAATCTATACCCATGAGAACCAAACACAGAACCGTGTACACACTTCTGCCAATGTCACTGTCCATGTTTCGATGTCATATTATAGATCCATAAGATGTGCAGGGAGCTGGAAAAAGGGTCTGCCAGCTGAGGCTCTCCATCCCTCAGATAATGTCCAGAAGATCCACCTAGGCTTTAATAGGTATCAGTAATTGGTCCCTTCATCTTGCTACATATTATTTTATGGTATAGATATAACAGTTTGCTTCACTACTCACTGACTGTAGGACAGATTGGCTGCTTCCAGATTTTGGCTGTTAACAATGAGATACCTGTTTTTGCACGTGTATATTTCATTTCTCTATAATAAATGTCCAGAGAGATCTCTCTGTGCTATGACTGTGATTTCCTCTGGATCCATAATTATTTCAAAATAAAAAAGGGGTTAAAGAAAAGAATGAGTCTCACAGCAGAATTGAGACCTTTTTAGACTGCTATGTGAATCTAGGAAATTGGTCTCTTTGCAAGATATATTCACAGACATTTCCACGTGTGGTAACCTGAAAATCTTGCCTGTGTCACCTCTTTGGCAAAATTGTAGGCATCTTTCTCAGTGCTTATGCTTACATAGCTCATAAAGTAATAAGAAACATAAACTATTGCCATGTTTGTCTCTGTATCAATGCAAGCCTGAGTGCACACTGTGAGACTATGGCAGAAAAAAATAAATTGCCTCAATCTTTAAATTGATAGGTAGTGTCGGTTCAATATACATGATGTCTATTGGCAACAGAGTCATGCGTACCCCTGATACAATTGTGGCCTGCTGACCATATTCCTAATTGAAGGGAATGCTGAGTGGAAAACCTCCTGCTCCAGCTAAGTTCACAGGGTCACTGAATTTTTGCCCCAGGTTTAAAACATCTGCTCTGAATATTCTTCTAGCTGCATCCCACAAGTTTTGATGTGTTCTTATTTTCATTTTTGTTCAGTTGACAATATTTTCCTATTTCCATTGTGATTTCCTTTCTGACCTGAGGGTTATTTAGTAGAATATTGCTTTGCATCTCCTTCAAACCCATCACATATTCCTTGCAAATGTATTTTCATGGCTGCATTTCACAGAACTTGGAAATCCTAATGGAAGCTCACCTAGCACAGTTAACTTGCAAGTGAGCCCAAGGTTGTCAGAGCCATGCCTAGAGCAGGCAGGACAAAATATTTAATGTGCACATTTTATTGCTTTAAGATTAATCATTTTTAAATGAGCAGTCTCATGGGTTATAGCTTCAAAGACACTGTAGGCTGCCTGGCAGGGACCATGGGGGTTGCGGAGAGACAGCCATGTCAAAAGAAGTGCCCACAGCCATGGGTCCTTCATGCTGCCACTTGATTGGGCTCTGTCCTTGTCCTATACCTCAAGGAGAGTAGAGATCTTGGAGGTTATCAGGGAGACAGACAAGAAGCTTCTAGCCAAGCAAGAGCTGTGGCACGTGCTAGCTGAGTGGCCCCATGTCAGCTAAAATCAAAGAGGTACCTTGGGCAGGTGAGTTGGAGAAGTGTGGGGAACCCGACACAGGAGGTGGATGCCCACTCCAAAATAGTCTGCAAGGGTCTGGGTACCCGCTGCCAGCACACCCGTCTTGGGAGAGCTTTGTCCCAAATTTGGAAATTCAAGGCAAACTAGTGAGGTTGTGTGAAATTGGTGTTAGAAATTAAAGTGATGTGGTTGGCATTCCTTTGAATTGCTTAGCTCGTAAGAATGGCCTTGAATATATACAGCACTTCAACTTTGTGGCCTTTGGCCTCTCATGTGCACAGAGAGGATCTCCCCCAGGGACCTCTCTCTTCCTCGACAGTCCTTATGACGCAGTAGCTGCTAAGTAAATTCTCTCAGCCTCCCAGCCTTGGCTTGCTCCTGACTGGGAGTCCATCACGCCTGTCCACTCCAGGGCTGTTGGGATGACCTGATGATGCTGGGTATGGAAACTGAGTCACAAAGCACTGTGACCTTTGTTACCCAAGCTACTCAAACTGAGGCTCAAGAACAAATTCATGGCAACATTAACAAGTTGGCTTTGCTCTCCATCCACTTGAGGGAATTTTAGCTCTCCCAGTACCAGTTCCCACTATAGTGATTCCCCAAACCTCTAGGAACTCCCAGGAGTGTTTCATGTATGCTCAGTTCACTGCCTGGCCTCTGCACTTTGTCACTGTTTGAAGTGTTGCGTCCCTTTACTGTTAACCCAAACATAACCAAGTGACTCAGTTACCTTTCTCTCATTGCTGGAACAAAATACCCACACCCAAAATTAAGGAAGGAAAGTTTTATTTATCTCACAGTTAGTGGAGGTTTCAGTCCATAATCACTGGTTCGGTTCCAAAGCAGACTGACACACGGCAGAGGCAGCAGTTCATGGTGGTGGAAAACAGCAAAGAGCAAAAGGAGGAGACAGTGCTGAGGCTTCTAGCAAGTCTCTCTGCCTTCCTTCCACACTGACTGCAGATTGGAACTTCTCCAAGGAAGGGGCAAATGGCACAGAGCAGCTGTACATGAAGGCAGCAAAGAGCAAAGGGAGTGGAAGCAGCTCCCAAAGCTAGCTAGCCTCTCTCCCCTCCTTACATTGTAATGCAGATTCCCTGCCCCAGGGCAGGTGCAGCACCCATTCCCACAATAATCAATCATAAACTCCAAAATCTGCCCATGACTGTGTGAAGCATTGGGGAGCAGCACAGCTAGACACAAGGCTTCATCCTAGAGTGAAAATCTTCATTTTGGGCAATCTAGGGTACCAGTACCCAGGGAAATAATGTTGCATGTTGCAAAGGGATGCTGAGTCCACTCAGCTGGGCCAGGACTGAAGAAAAACAAAGGAGATACCTCAGGCACAACATTAAAGGAGATCCTCACTCTCAGATCACTATTGGAAGTGATGCATCCCTTTACTGTTAACCCAAACATAACCTAGCATCTCGGTTACCTTTCTCTCATTGCTGGAACAAAATGGTTGCTCACCCTATACTTGGACAAACCTGAGTGAATGCCTCAGGTTATCAGGGAGCCAGACAAGAAGCTTCTAGCCAAGCAAGAGCTGTGGCACATGCTAGCTGAGTGGCCCCATGTGAATGCCTGGCCCTTTCCTCACCCTATGTGCAGATGGAGGCCCAGGAGCTGTCTTTGGAGTACCTAACTCTGCCCTCACCACAGCTGATGGGATCAGGGAAGAACTGGACCAAGTAGAACCAGACATCTTTCCCAGATGTTAGAGGTGAGCCAGTTGCTTTCTGCAGATGGCTGGAACTAAACACAGTGTTGGGACTCTGTGGTGGCAGGCTCTACTCTGGGTGTGATGAAGAGAGAAGGTGATGTGCAGGGAGAGAGCAGAAGTAGAAAATGAGAAATTTCTCATTCTCATCCCATGGGGTCCTAGGCTTCCAGGTGACAGCACATGATTCCTTTTCTGCTTGTGCTTGCAACCTAGAAATGTTTCTCTCTATTGCCCCAACTCTACTCAGTCCCAGGGCTGTGCCTATGACACAAAACATTCTTCTAATTTCAGACCTCCCCTCTCAATCACCGATCTCTTGAACCAATCTTATTGTCATCTGTTTCTTCTTTTAAGCTGAATTTTCATAGAAGTCTTATAGGATGTGTAAGTATATCCTGTATCCTCTTTTTTCCTTATTACAATCCTCAAAGGAGTCCAAATCCTAGGGTGGAGAGCTCAGCTCAGGAACTGACTTGCCCAACTTGCTGTCTACCATGTAGACTCTCTACATGGCTTCACCCATTAGGATTCCAGGCACAAGGCAGAATGTCTCACCTCCTTAATGAAATTACCCACTTAAACAGGTGCCTGTCTGCCTGGTGGCATACTGGTGGAATTCCAAAAGGCCTGCCACCCCCTCTGAAGGGGCTGCCAAACAACACACAAAGCATCAGGAGCAGTTCACTTAGACCAACTCAAGCCAGAGCCCAAGCTCCTCCAACAAGACTAAATGTCAGAGAAATAAAGAGAAGATGGGAAACAGAGAAGAGAGAGAAGAAAGGAGGGAGAGAGGTAGGAAGGAAGAGAGGGATGGAGGGAAGGAAGGAGGGAGGGAGCAAAAGAGGCACAAAGGAGGGAGGAGAAAGGAAAGAAGGGAAGGAGGGAGAGTAGTAGTAGCCTTAACCTTCTCCAGTACCTCAACTTCCCCCCTCACCCCTCCATACACCCTTCAAGCCAGCAGTCCTTTCTAGTGTGAAGTCAAAGAGATAGAGGCAGGGACCTGTTACTCAGATATGATAATCATCTGTTGTGGTTGACAAACTCAGGCTGAAGACAATCATCCCAGTGGAGTGATTAGAGGGTGGCTCTTCTGACCCATGTAGTGGTAGTTGAGAGTGCAGTCATTTGGGGACTGGGCTGGGCTGAAAGATTGCCAGTTGCTCATTTATATGTCTCATGCTTGATGGAAGTGGCAAAAAGGCTGGGGTACCCTCTCCCTCTCCTGGAGTCTCAGATCTTCTCCTCCACATGATCTTTGTATGTGATTACTCTCATGTGATGGTCTGCCTCCTTACAAAGCAGCTCAGAACTCCATAGAGTACAAACTAAAAATCTTTAAGACCTTCCTAATGTTTAGCCTGGGTCTAATATAAAATCACTTCTAGTCATTCTCTTTGTTAAATTGAGCTATAGGCCAGCCTAGATTCCCTGTGGATTGCACAAGGGCCCAAATACCAGGAAGAAGGTTCATTAGGGGTTATCCTTGGTTATCTTTGTTTTCCATCAACAAAGAAGAAATATGTGATTTGGCTTGGAAAAACCTTAGATGATCTAAAGTGGCAGGCTTGGCACAAAGGCTCAGTGTGGATGTCATGCCATGACACAGAGATCCCCACAATTATAGACACATACATGTTGATTTATTCACTGCATACACAAAAAACTTGTGCACGTGCAGCAGTGCATACACACACACACACAAACACACACACACACACACACACACACATCAGCATCTAATGCTCTGTGTATCCTTATCCAATCTCTTGATTATGGCCCTTGAATTAAGATAGAGATGGTGCAATATATGATCAATTAGATGGTGTGTTAGTCAGATTTCCACTACTATAGCAAATTAACTTATAAGGAATAACAAGTTATTTTGGCTCAGAATTTTAGAGTTTCCAGTCCATGCTTTATTGGTCCCAGTGTTTTGAGCAGATGGCAAGGCAGGATATCATGGCAGGAAGGTATGGCAAAGCAAATCTTTATCTCAAAGCCAGGAAGTGAGAACAGAGACAGAGGATTAGAGACCCACAGTCTCCTTCAGCCTCCAGTGCCTGTGGACCTTCCACAAGCCCCCACCTCTCAAAGATTCCATCATTGGAAACTTTGAGTTCACCATCGTTGGACAAAGCCTCCAACACATGGGTCTTTGGAGGACACCTGTTCAAATCATAGCAGATGGAAACAGTGACCACATAAAATATCTATAAAAATACTTGTATTTAAGCATAAAAATGAACCAATTAAATATGATATGCTGGAACGTAGTCATCCCATGTAGGTAGAAAGCATGAATACCTTTTTGACATATCCATTTCACAAGCACAGTGGAACAACAGGTAGAACAGCATCCATGTCTATGACATCCATTCACATACAGGTTCTAGTCAGGCTCCCTGATATTTATTGCAAAAAAATATGTCATCTACTCTGTCAACTGTCAAAACATTAACTATCTTTTTAAAATGAGCTTGACAGGTTCTTCCAAAGAGCTTAACCTTTGACTGTCCTTGCCTCTTCTTCATTGAAAAGTTATGAGCAAAATAATATCCATTGGAAATTACTGGAAGGACAAATAATCCATTAGAATTTATTGGAAGAACAAGTAATCCATCCATTCTTTTAACACATCAAAATCTACCCTTGGACAAAACGCAGGGTGGTCCACCAGAAAGCTGGATATGGTGCTTGTGCTGTTTGCTCCAGCTCCTCTCTACACACTCCCTCTTTTCTGCTGAATCACATTTTAGATTGCGCTTGGACACTGAGAGTTTGAGGTATCCTTTACCTGGTATTTGGGATCATAAGAAATAAATAAGACTGGGCCTTGTGGGCCCAACCCTTATTTTTTACTGTAAATTTGTAATTCAGTGTATTAGTAGCCAGTTGTGCTTCTCAGTACCTTTCCCTAAGGGATACAGAAGAAATCCATCTGTTTATTCACTTGCTGTGACTCACAGCAAGGTGTGTGTACATGTGCAAAAGTGACAAAATGGAATACTTATCAACTTTATGCTCTGTGCAACTTTGTTTTGTGTATGTTTACCCAAGCATCACAGAAGGTCCAATAGACACACAGCACTCCAGGATTTGTTTGGGTTTTTTTTAAAGTTTTCTTTAGATTTTTCTGGTAGAAGTAGCCCAGTTCAGTAAAATGACACATGAAAAATGAGATTTTCAAGTTTTGGAGCAGGTCAAAAGTGAATCATCAGATTACTTGTATATGGATGATGAAGATGATCCGTTATGGTAAAATGTATATTTTCCTAACAGAAGAGTGGTGTGAGTGGAGGAGGAGGAGGAGGAGGAGGAGGAGGAGGAGGAGGATTTCAACATTGGCCATGTGAGCCAAACAGTGACAGTGAAATGGAGAAAGAATCGATTGATACAGACACAAAGAATGAAGACCTCCTTGACTCAGGTGACAAAGAAAATAGCAATGTGAGTACAAATTTTACTAGTCAAAATGTTACAAAATAGCCACACAATCAAATGGGACAATCCAATGTTAGAACTAGGTCTGAAAATATAGAAAAGTCTTGGCAGAGGTGAAAAGTATTAGACAGAGTGCCAACACAGCCATTCAATGTTTGAAATTGTAATAAACTAAATTCTACAAGATGCTGATCCTGTGAAATACATAGGCTGAAACTTAAGTAAAACTTTATGCACCATTTGCCATACTCAAAAATGTATTTATTATGACATCTCACTAGCTGAACTGAAAGAATTCACAGGACTATTGTACTTAGCAGGGATTTCTAATAGTGAGGGTAGGAATGTAAAAGACTTATTGGAAAGTAATGCATCAAAATATGACATAAAAATTTATGACCTTGTAAATATGAAGACTTATTAAGTATATACTGTAAAATATAACATGAATTTCCTAACAAAACAGCAAGACTTGAGATGTTAAGTATGCCCTACAAAAAGACCAGGAAAGCAAAATACATGTTTTGTCAGTTAAGTGATATGGGTGTACAGAACATGCTGCTGTCATGTGTGCAGACTGCCTTAGGTGTGACAACTAAAGTAAGGATTATATTTTTGGGCCAGCCAAATAGCTCAGTGGATTAAAGCACCTGCTTATGCAGATGTAGGGACTGGGAGTTCGATCCACTGCTTGCTGTGCCAGCCCTAACCCCAGGGAGTGCTGAGACAGCAGTTGAGACTGGGTGTGGTGGAGCACACCTGTAATCTCAGCACTTGGGAGGCTATAAACAGGAGGATTACTATGAGGCTGATCTACACAGTGAGACCCTGTAGACCTTGTCCTAAAATACAAAAAAAAAAAAAAAAGGATTATATTTCTTTAAAGTGCTATTGGTATTTTCATTGTAGTTCATATATGAATTTATTTCAGTTGTTCTTTTTTAGATTTAATACACCAACAGTCAATATTTAAAATGTTGATACTTTTCATAAACACTCAATAAACATTAAAAATTCAATACTTTATTTTTGTGATTTTTTTACCATTAAGTACTCATTCTTTAATATAATAAAATTGAAATTAATAATTCACCAATAGTAATAGTCTAAAGAATAAACGTGGGCCAGGGAGATGGCTCAGTAGAATAAGCACTTCCCTGGCAGGCGCAAGGGGCTAAGTTCAAACTCCAGTTCTGCAAAAAAAAAAAAAAAAAAAAGTGAGTCTAATAGACCTCTGTTTCTATGTTTTGATAACAAAATTAGTGTTATACTCCTTACATAAAGCCTGATACCACACTGGAAATAGAAGAATGGCCTGAAAATTGTTCATCATCTAGTCTCAGCTTGAAGACCAATGAAAGAAAGTTTAGAATCTTAGTATCAGAAAAGACTGGGATGCTCCACCCTGTTTCATTTAAAACTTATGAGCACTATAACATTTTTTAGTTTGGCTTCTTCTCATCTTGGGAGTTGAGAAACTCAGAGCTCAGTTTTAAGCCTGCCCAGCAGTTGTATGGAACCCTAAAGTCTATGTATTCCTGGATACTTTTCATGGTATGTCTATCACCTCACCCCAAGTGTCATGGCACAGTAGGATTCTTATGGCATATATATTTTCTAGCCATGTGACTACTCATGAAACTCATTTCCCTTTGTTTATGATTAGTTCAGGTGCAAACAAGAAATCCAATTCTTGACAATAAGAACTAACAAAGGAAGGTCTGCTTGGGTATCTGTGGAATGTTTCCTTGCTTCTAGGCAGAAGTGGTGTTTCTTCTTCCTTTGAATGCCGTGATGTCTAGGTGGGATCCCTAGAAGTGGTGCAAGACTGACAATAAAGAAAAGCATGATGACAGTGCAGACACAGATGGACCATGGGTCTCTGAGCCACCTCCTGCCGTTCCTACTATGTCAGATAACAAAATATAATGTATAGGCTCATTGTTGAATACTTATAGCCCATACCAGCCTGGATGCCATGTACTGCCTTTATTATTTAACCACTATAGTTCATTTTGGAATTTGGTCTGAACTAACTTTCTGTCATTCTGTGTTTCAATATTAGATCAGGTCACTACAAATCTTATGATGAATGAAACTTAAAAAGACAAAAATCTATACACAGGTGAATACACAGCAAAAGACATGGGTGTTCCATAGATGTAAGTTTGTGATTTGAAACAATGACAAATGAGTTTGTAAGGTCAGCTGCTTCACATGGAGAGCTATTGCTTATCCATCAGTGAACAAAGATTTATTGAGCACCCACTGTATGCCAGTCCTGTTCAAGGCACTGAGGTCATATCTGTAAACAAATTAGACAAGGTCGCTCCTGTAAGGTAGGGGGACAGACAGTTAATGTGTCACAAGAAATGAGGCGATTTCAAGCAGCGAAAGGTGCAGGGAAAAAGAAAGACAGAGCAATGCCGTTGCTGTATTTTAATTGAAGCAGTCAAAGAAGGACTTTTTGAGGAAGGGATGTTTGAACTGAAACTTGAAAGATAAAAAGGAAGTAGCTATGAGGCTCTCTGGAGAAGGTACGTGCTACGTGATGGGAACAGCAAGCGCAAAGGTCCTCAGGGGGAGCTGGCTCCATATGTTAGAACACTGTCTCAAACGATGGGCCTAAATCCAGCCACAATTGTAAAATTGATTCAAAGGATCAAGATCAGTATATTTTTAGGATATTAGAATGCTTTCCACAGGCCTGTAGTCCCGGCACTCAGGAGGCGAAGGTGGGAGGATCATCGTCAGTTCCAGCCCAGCCTGAACTACAGGCACAGCCCCATTTCAACGAAAAAGTAGATGTGGGGCCGGGGAGATGGCTCAGTAGGATAAGCGCTTACCTGGCAGCACAAGGGCCTGAATTCAATCCCCGGTTCCGCCAAAAAGAAAAGAAAAAAAGGTAGATGCTAGTGTTACATACTGAGAATGGAGGAGACAGGAAAGGCACGCACCTTTCTGAACCTTCTGAACATGTGAAATTGGACCATTCATTACACATTTACATGAGAGTGTCAAATAGGCCGTTGTGTGCAGAGGTTTTGGAGCTCAGGCACACACAGAGGGTTCACCTGGGAACCTGAGGTGTACAAAGCCAGGTATGGTGGCACATGACTATAATCCCTTACGCAAAGGCTGAGGCAGGAGAATCTCAAGTTCTAGCCCAATGTGGACAATTTAGAGATTTATTAAATCTTGTATCAAAAAAAATAAAATAAAAAAATAAAGTGTTGGGTATGTAAAAAAAAAAAAAAAGAATGCTTTCTTTTCTTTTTTGCTCTGTAAATAATCTAATTGGCAGATAAAATTGTATACATTTAAGCTATAAAAGTTAGGATTTGTTGCACATTATAAAATGATTAGAAGCTAGTAATATATTAATATGTTAACATATTAACATATCTGTGACTTCACATGTAGTGCATATGTGTGTGCACATTCACACACATGTATATCTCATATTCTCTTTACCCATTCATCTGTCAATGGATGCTTAGTTTGACTCCATATTTTTAAGTATCATAAATGTTGCCACAACAAACATGGAAACATAGATAACTCGTCAACATACTGAATTCATTTCCTTTGGGTATATACTTAAAAGGGGGATTCCTGGATGATTGTGTAATTGTTTTTAATTTTGGAGGAAACTCCATATTGTTTTCTTAATGGCTGTATCAACCACATTCCCACCAGCAGTGTACCTAATTTTTGTTTACTCTAACTCCTCACTAGCACTCTACCTTTTGTCTTTTTGAAAACTGTCATTTTAATATCCATGAGGTCATATCTTTTTGTGGTTTTGATTTCCATTTCCCTGATTACTATAATAATGAATTGTGTATACCTACTAAACATTTGAATGTCTTCTTTTGAGAACTTTCTATTCAGATCCTCTGCCCGATGTTCAATTTATTTCCTTATTATCCATTTGAATGAGTTCCTTATGTCCTTTGGATATTAACTTCATCAGATGTTGGTTTACTTATGTTTCTTCTATCCCTCCAGTTGTATCTTCACTCTATTGGTTTTTCCCTCTGCTATGCAGAAGGAAATAAGCTTTAGTTTGTTGTAATCCCATTTACTTATTTCTGCTGATGTTGCTTGTGTTTTTGTAGTCAATCAAAAACATTATCCAGACCAAAGTCAAAAAGCCTTTTTCCTATGTTTTCTTCCAGTTGTTTTATTGTTTTAGGTCATACATTTAAGTCTTTAACCCATTTTTAATTGGATATTCTTTCTTTGTATACAAATGTGTAGTTTTTCTGACCATATATCTTGTTATTTTTTCCACTGACTGAAGTGACTACTTTTCCCCATTGTGTATTCATGGTACCTGTATCAGAGATCAAGTGACTGTAAATTATCTGTTCTGTGTCATTGATCTATTTGTCCACTTCTGTGTCTGCACCATGCTGTATTGATGACTTGAATTTTATAGCATGTTTTGAAACCAAGTGGTACCATGACTCCAGCTTTGTTCTTTTTAACCTATATTCCTTGGACTATTCAGAATCTTGTGGTTTTATAAATAAAAATTTGGAATTTGAGGACTAATTTTTCTCTCTGTGAAAAGTATCATTGGGATTTTGATGGATACTGTATTAATCTCTAGATTGCCTTAGCTATTATGGGTATTTTAAAAATATTAATTCTTCCAATCACAAACATAGGATATTTTTGTATATTGTGTTCTTTAACTTTTTTATCAATATTTTAGAGTTCTCAGTATACAGATCTTTTTCTTAGTTCAGTTTATACCTAAACATTTTTTTTTAATTTCTGTATTTATTGGGATTATTTTCTTTACTTCATTTTTGGATAGTTGTTTGGTTATTTTTTACTATTTCTGTCTCTTTGGTGAAGTTCTTCTTTTATTCATGTGTTTCTTTGCTGATTTTAAATTGCCCTTGTTCATTTATTGTTCACTGGCCTTCTTTAAAATAATTAATGATTATTTTGAATTTTTGTCAGAAAGTTCATAATTTTTCATTTCTTTAGGGTCCATACTAGTGCTTTATTTTGTCCCTTTGGCAATATCATGCGTCTCCAATTACTGGTGATTCTTGTGGTCATCTTTTGGTGTAGGCACCTCTTTTGAAGAAGTAGGCACCTCTTTCAGGTTTTTATGGACTGGCTTTAGTAGGGAAAGCCTTTCCCTAATCAGCCAGACCAGAGATTGTGTGTGGGTTGTCTGGGGAAATCTGCAGGCAGTCTTGCTGCTGGAGTCCTCAAGCTGGTTTTCCTAGTGTCTAAATCTACATGGTTACCCTGGAGCTTAGGTCTGCAGGGCTAAGCCTTGAGCCAGAGGCCACTGGGGCAGGCCTGGCTGCAGGGCCTACTGGCGAGGACCTGGTGACTAGGACTGTAGGGGTAGCTCTAATCCTGGATCTGTATGGGCAGGTTATGAACCTGTTTATGTGAAGGCCTTCCTGGTACTGGATCAGGCCTTGAAGCTCTGTGGGGACTGGACTGCCCTGGCACTAGAATAAGCCTGGTGTCAGAGTCCACAGAAGTGAACGTGGAGGCTAAATCCATGAGGACTATCCCAGAGATTGGGACTTTGGGTTCTGATCTGGTTCCTGAGGCTCCAAATACTAGCTTAGAGGCCTTGAAAGCTGATTTGGCACTAGGATAGGCCTGGGGCTGAAGCCAGGAGGGATTGGGCCCTGGGTTTACAAAGGCCACCCTGGAATTTGCATCAGGCCTGGACCTGGATTGGGTGGATGTAATGGGACAGGCCTAGACCCTAAATCCACTAAAGCTTACTGCCATGTAGACTGGTCTAGAGTTTGGGTTTGGCTGGCAGCTAAGGCAGACTTGGAGGGTGGGCCCATGAATCTGGCCACTGGGTCACAGGGGCTGGCCTTGAGGCTGGATCCATGGAGTTTGTCCTAGAGCTCTGGACTGTGTGGCAGCCAGACACTGAGGCAAGCCAGTGCTGGCCCCTTGGGGGTTGAATGGCACCAAGGTCTATGGGAGCCAGCTGAGACCCTGGGGCAACCTTAGTATGGGGCCATAGTGGATGGTCTGGCATTGGATGGGCCTAGAACCTGGAGAAGGATTTACAAGTGCCAAGCTGGTTCTGGAACAAGATGGAGGACAGGTCCATGAGTAAAAGTCATATTTTTTAAATGAAATAAAATATTACATAATAGACTAAAATACCAAAGTACATTGTATTCAGTAAAGATTAATATATTGTTCTGTGACACTTTTATTTCAGTTGTATATGGAGGTGATTAACTGATAGAATATAAAATGAATCTCTTACTGTGAGTTGTAGTTTAAAAAAAAAAAAAAAAGGAAAGGGGAGGGATATCAAGCTAAAAGCTCCAGAGGAGAAAAAGATCCAGACCCCAAAGAGGGGCTGGAGCTGTTACAAGAAAAGCCAGAGAGCTGAGCACCACAGGCGCCAAGCAGAGAGGAGGAGCAGGAGGGCACGAGATGAGCACGGGGGCCATTAACCAGCTGGGCACAATGCCAACTACAGAGTGGCGGAGCCATAGCCCAGCTGGTGAGGGTTAACAAGAAGGTAGAAAACAGAGAGCTGGAGTCAGAAACCAGGAAACTTCCAAGAAGTTTTCCTATGCATGGGAGCAAATTCAAGGAGTAGACATTGGAAGATGCATGAGGCTACCTGAGAGGCAGCACTGGCCTCCCTCCCCACAGCTCACTCCCAGTCCCATCCCCGCCAGGGCATTCAGCTCCTGACTCGAGGCCCTCAAACCCCACAGGGAAATGAGAACTTGGGAGAATGTTCACAGCAGCTCTTTCCTCCAAACTGTTCTTGCCCAATGACACAAGATGGGCACATCTTGTGGCGGAGAGGAAGAAAGGCAATGTTGGAAGAGTGAATCACCTTTGCTTCTGAGTCCAATAGAAGTCTAGGGCCATGACACATTGGCTCCCTAGCCCTGGGAGAGACACAAACCATTTGTGACATTTAAGCCTTCTCGGTATGAATGGTTCCGTGACAGTCATTTTAAAAGGAGAAAGGGCTTAACAGCATGTAACACCAACTCATATTTGCAGTCAGTGTTAATGCCCTTCCACTTGATTGCATCAGTGCCTTTCAGGGACTGTGCATGTAAGGGGTAACATACTGAGAATAAGGCAGCCCAGAGCCATTTTGCATAGAGAAAGGCTATGATACATGTGTGTGATACATAGTCAAGTGCACGGTCAGTGTGCATGCCCTTCAACTTGATTTCATGAGTGCCTTTCAGGGGCTGTACACATAAGGGGTAGATTTATGGTAAACAAGACATCCCAGAGCCAAGATGAGGACTGAGCAGGCAACATAGCCAATCTATAGAGGATAATCAAAATATACAGTACTTACATCTTTTTTTTTTTTTTTTGGTCAGAACTGGGGATTGAACTCAGGCCCTTGCACTTGCCAGAGAAGTGCTTATTTCACTGAGCCATCTTCCCAGCTGTGTTTACATCTTTAAAGCATTCTTAGATTAAAAGACACATTGCCATGCATCACCCTCAAGATATTCCCCCCAACACACTGGTCCCATTGCTCCAGCCACTTTCTGAAGCAATTCTGGAAATCTTCTTCCATGAGTGTCTTTATGAGGTGTGATTTTTAAAAATGAAGTGAATGCTGCTGCTGAGTGCCATCCGGTGAAAAGGGAGGCTCATAAAACCACTACGGAGTGTCCTCATCCACCGTGTTCACTGGAACTGACACTATATGACATCTGGCTCTTCCCCAGAAGCAAAACGACCATGAAAGGAGAACACTTTGAGTTACTGAGACAGCCACAGCAGTGCAAAGTGAAGACATTCAGGAAGAAGACTTCCAGAAATACTTCAGAAAGTGGCCAGGACCGTGACACACTGGCTGGGTGGCCCTGGGCGAGACACAAACCATTTCTGATTATTGGGCTTGTGTGTAGCCCAGGATAAGTGTGTTTCAAGGGAGATGGTGTATTTAAGGGAGATTAATGGCAATTTACATCTTACTGTAATAACTTTCATATAAACATTCGCTTTTTTACTTTAGACATTCACACTATATATGATTCTTCACAAAAGATTAAGCCTTCACTCCTTAGTGAGACCAGGTAGATGGCCTTTCCGCAGATACATGTCCACACTCACTGCAGAACAGAGACAAATTCCATAGCCTCCCACGCATGGCCCACAGCCTGGCAAATCTGTATCAGACAGGCCTCCTCAGCTGAGTTCCCTGAGCCCCAGAGTCCCCAGCAGTACAGAGTTGGGGATAACACCTGAGGGGGAGGTTGGTTGAGAATCAAGTGAGATAATAGGCAAGATACCTGGAACAAGGCCAGGTACTGAGAAAATGCTTAACAAATATTTCAATATTTTGGCCTTTTGCCACTCCTAGCGCACCCTCTAACCCTCACCCCATTGAGGGAGCTCTTGGGAATGCCATGCCTTTGTTCTTGCTTGGCTCTCTCAGATGGAATTGCTCCTTCTTCACATTCCTGGTCAGCAAACTGTTATTTAATCTTTTAGGTCTATTCTAATTGTCACCTCCCTGAGATGTCTTCCATGACTGCCCAAGTAAAATTAAGCTCCTTGAGCTGCTTCCAAGACACTTTGGTTAGGCAGGGAGACAGCTCAGCAACTTACGCATCTGCCTGGCAAGAGCAAGGTCCTGAGTTTGATCCCCAGTACCAAAAAAAAAAGAAAAGAAAGAAAAGAAAAAAGAAAAGCAAGACACTTTGGTTATACCTCCACCATAGGGCAGTTGATCAATATATTACTAGCACTTTTATATACATATATGCATGCATGTGTCATACATTTTCAACTAAACAGGGTTTTTTTTTTTTTAGAAAAGAACAAAAGTTGCATCTTATTTATTTATATGTCTCAATGTCTCACACAAAAAAATTTTTCAGAAGATGCACAGTAAACACTCTCATGAAAAAGTACATGAACAAGGGTGGATAGATGGATGGACAGATGGATGAGCAATAAGCCCTCTTCCTGTCGATGTCAACCCAGACCTCAACCTACCTCTTCCTGGTATCTCAGAACCCAGGCAATCACTCAAGGGGCCAGCAAGTTAGCACAGTTCACCTGCACCCAAGAGAAACCATGGGTTCTGGAACCTGGAGACAGATTCTGAGCACCCCTTGGGGCCAAAGGAAACTACTTGGGAAGCTCCAGGCTCCATACCAATGTGGAAGGAGACTCAATGAGAGATGATTTAATTATCAGAGTGTCACCAAACAAATTGTATGCCTCATTTTGGGGTACTTAATGCTTATGGTAATTAACATTACGCAGATTTTTCTTCTCTCTTCTGTTTATATTTAGTTTAGTCCCTCACAATAGATCTAAAATTATGCCAACTAATTTTAGGTGCTCTCTCTACGTTGCCCCTGTGTTTCTTCTCTAGTGCTGCTACCCAAGTGCAATCTTTAACTTCAGAGACAGCCAAATGCAGGACAAATTGGAATCAATGCTGCCTTTGTCTTCTCTAATAAGTGGCTGCCACACAGAAGAGCTGGGAACCGCTAATTGGCTGATCTCAATGGGGATGAGACAATGGTGGTGAGAATGATGGGGGATTAATTATAGGGCCATCTTCCACCAGCCCTGGCTTCCGCTGCTCCTGGCTTGCTGCACAGCAAGCGTGGGCCTCCACACTCACCTTTAGAAACAACAGCTTTGCTGCTGGAATCCTCCTGCAGTGAGAATTCAGACCACACATCCAGCACACATCAAAGTCTGGGGAGAGGAAGGCGGGGCCATGAGCGCTCGGAGGGAGGGCACAGCATAGGTGGGCCTCTCAGCTCCAGGCTTGCTCACACCACGATGGGGATGTTCCATGTCTGTGCCTCTGCTCAGCAACACCCGAAGGAGCAGGGTCTGGGGAAGCGTGGCTCTTAAGGGGAGATAACAACACTGAGGATGGGTAAGCTTGGCCTAAGAGGAGATAACGATGCCCTCACTGACACCACCAAGTCCAGGTCCGAGGCTCTTCTGAGACTGAATTTGAACTCAGATTTTGTCTGATTCCAAAGTTCTCTTGTTCTGAGAACTACTGTTAAGCATCCTACCTCTGCCACTAGCCTAGTGGCCTCTGTAAACTTTTTTCAATGTTTTTTGTTTGTTTTTTGAGTAAACCCCTTTCTAAATGCCCTTGTTAAAGTGCAAATATATCTACTAAGGAAAGGAGGCCTCCTTACATCCTTAGCCCCTCTTAGCTGTTTAAATCACCCACACAACATCCAGGAGCACAGGGACATGAGTACTTTGATCAGGGGATGAGGCCCAGATGGAACCCAGTGGTTGCCTTGGGAAAGGAAAGAGAAACACAACAAGGAGGTATGTGGCAGGAAGGCACCACAGGGATCTCACCCAAGTTCAATATCCAAAAGCAAATTAATTTTCCTGCTAAATCCACCCTGCCTCTCCAATTCCCCGCTGCTCCACCTGGAAGCCCACCATGGCTCGTGGTCTCCTTTCTCTCCCAATCCTACAGCCAAGCCTTGGAATTTACCTACAGATGGTGGCCTCTGCTGTCCATCCTCTTAGACCTCGGCAGCAGCTACTTGGTGTGGCATTTGGCTCCTGTCGAAGTGAAATCAGCATGACAGATTTCTGTGGGCCATGGCAATAGGAGAGAGAGACTGCAGTACAGGACTACACTGATTTCTGCTCAGCTGGGGACTTGTGGCTAATGGGCATGCGAGGGAGTCAATGGGTGGAAAATGACTACAAGGAACTTGATTAGGAATGAGGCTGGGGCTGGGGAAGTAGGCTCCATGGCCCAAAGGGGAAGCTTGCTTGAGAAGAAGACTGCAAGGAGCCGCACTATAATTTGGCCAAGGAAAGAGTTCTTGTTGCCCCTCCCTGGAGCCTCTGTCCCTAGATTCAGCTGCGCGGTCCATCCTCCATGAGTACTCAGAATTGTGCACTCCAACTACTGAGATTGAGCCCTGGCCAGTCCCAGGCCCTCACAGCTCTGTCCACAGTAGCTCACACCTATCACCTAGCTCACCATGGATGCCTACATTACTGTGCTCACCACTAACAATGGCTCTAACATGTGCAAGGCCAACTTTATAGAAAATATTGTACTCCCAGGCCATCTTTGTTTCATCACAGGGCACCAGGGCTTGATGATAGGCATGAGACTCATACATGAGTGGTAAGACTCAGAGCAAGACAGACATCCTCACCCCAGAGCACCCCATAGAGCACAGCATTATCACCAACTCAGATGACGTGGAGGAGATCTAGCACCACACTTTCTACAAGCTGTGTGTAGGCCCACAGCAACACCTGTGTTGCTCATCAAAGCCCCCTGAACCCCAAGGTTAACTGTAAGGAGATGACACAAATTGCACTGAAAGGCCTCCAGCACCCCAGCTACACACCTGGCCATCCAGGCTACGCTTTCCCTGTGCCTCAGGCCATACCAGCAGCACTGTGATGAACTCTGGCAATGGAGTCACCTATAATGTGCCCATCTGCCAGAGGTTTGCCCTCTGCCACACCATCCTGGCTCTAGACCCAGCTGCTGACAGACTGCCTTAAGAAGATCCCATCAGAGTGCAGTCAAGTACTAAGGCATTTCTGCATGGGGTAGAAAGAGAGATGTCCATCCTGGTTCCTAGCAATGTGAAGATCAAAGTCTTTGCTCCACTGAGTACAGGAGCTCCATGTGGACTGGTAGCCCCATTCCACATTCCAGCAGATGCAGATCAGAAAGCAGAAGATGGCAAGTCTAGCCGCTCCATCAGTCACCACGAATGTTCTGGACTTACCAAGATGTTGTCACTTCTTCAATCCTTCCCCACCCTTGTTAAGATGTTGTCAATCCTTCAATCCTTCCCCACCCTTGTTAGGATGTTGTAAACATAAAAGAGATAAAAGGAAAACAGAATTAATTACAAAGAAGAATCCCCTGACTTATTGAGTCAACAACTACACATTCCATTGTGGTTGTCATGGAAACCAAGAAGATATTTAAGCAGATACAAAACAAAGAACAAGGCCAGATGTTTTCTGGTCTGTAAGGATTGGGAAGCACTTTCAGACCCTGGCTTTATTTTTAAAAAAACTCTGCTTACTCCAATTTTCAGTGTGATGTGGAAATAATCTCATCATTTCAAAACTTCTAAATTTCTCAAATTGACACAATGAATGAACAATTGCAACATGCTGGAGTGTAAACAGCCACCCTAGGGCATGTCCTCCATACCCTAGGATGTAGAACTGCTGAGTGACTCGGTTAAGCTTCTAAACTTCTTAAGTGGACACAATGTATCCACCACTACAATCCACTTCTTGTCAATTTGGCAAGCAGACACATTTCTTTAAACCAGCTTCCTGATACAAACACATGCTTATTCTTATCATTGCATAGCTTGAATATTAAGGCTTAGCAATCCTTAAGAACCAATATGAAGTCTACCAACATTGTGTTACATTAGAACCACAACAGAATGAATGGTGAAAGTGGCTGAAGTCCACTGGAGTAAGCATTGACAAAGTTCCATGATGTGGCTAAGGACTTTGCACATAGTTCTTTCTTTTAAAATAGTCATTTTTTCATACTACAAAAATGCACTGTTGAGAAAGTTTCTTGTCCTCCCAAAGCCTCTCACAGCTCTTTTAAGAGGATAGCCTGGTCTTTTCTTGAGTCCATACAAGGGAGGTAACAGAATTGCTTTCATGTAAATTATATAATGCAAAATTTCCATCTTTGTTTTGACATTTTCTAGTTTAGTTTTATCTTGAATGATCAGCCATCATGGCCCTTTGCTCACCCACCTGGAATGTGTGAAGGCTTTTCGTCTCCTTGGGAGTGAGTGCAGGAGTGGCAGGACTTATCTGCACACTGCCTTGAAATCAGTTCAACAAAAGTGTATACCTTTAAAAAAAACAAAATGCAAGGGGCCGGGGAGATGGCTTAGTAGAATAAGCGCTTGCCTGGCAAGCACAAGGGCCTGAGTCCAATCCCCAGTTCCGTAATAATAATAATAATAATAATAATAAATTGACACATAAAAAGAAATGTAGAATCTTCTACCTCCAAACTCAGATCTGGTCCCATGATTTTCCTTCTTCAAAAACTTTCACTGCAGCTCACCTGCTAGTGAAACACATAGTCCATAATCGCAGCTTCCTCAGAGGCTGAGGCAGGAGGATTTCAAGTTCAGGCCAAGCTTCACATTCACAACCAGACAGCTCAGGAACCTGGACTAGCCATTCTTGACTCCATTTGCCCTGGGCCTTCGAGGGTTCAGCACAGCAGAACAAATCCTTCCCTAGCAGTCATCTCCCTCTTTAGCACTTCTAAACTCTTTCCCAGGAGTTTAACTCCTTGGCCTTCCAGACTTCCTTGAGTAGCAGGCAGATTGCTTTTATTGTCACCATTTCCCATATGAGGAGTTAGGATGAGAGCTATTAAGTGATCTGTCCAGTTGTAGTGACACAGCTAAGAAGTGGGTTCAGCCAGCAACCAGGCCCAGACTTTGGGCAATAAGTACAGCAGCAGCCCTTTCCACCCACTGCAAGTTAAGCCTGAGCAGAAGCACTGTGTCAGGCTGTCAGCCTACTTGCCTGTGGGACCTCACACTTAGCCACACCTGGCACCTGGGAACTCCACAGAGAAGGCCGTGAGATTGCTACCATGTATGTTTTCACGTTTCTTTGTTTTGTTTTGTTTTGTTTTGTTTTGTTTTGTTTTGTTCAGGGTCTATAGGGTCTCAGTACATAGATGGAACTCATAAAGATCCTCCTATTTTCAGCCTCCCAAGCACTGGGATTACAGGCACGTGCCACCACGCCGGTCTCAGTTGCTGTCTCAGCATGCCCCAGGGGTGGGCCTGGCATGGCATGCCAGGGATCGAACCCTGGTCCCTGCATCTGCCTACGCAGGTGCTTTAATCTGCTGAGCTATCTGGCTGGCCCACTATCATGTATGTTTGCCTGATACTCAGAATTACAACACTATAATTAAACCTGTTTTAAAAATTTTTATTAAGACATTTGCAGTGCATAATGGCTATATTCAGCCTGAGAAGTAGATACATATACATAACACATCCCCTCCTGCTCTATCCCCCCTTCCTCGATCTCTAAATCACCATACTATTTGCAAAAGATCTATCTCCCTGTTTCCCACTATCCACCTTTTATTTTACCCTTTATTTGTGCTTTGGATTTCTCATATGAATGTGAAGTTATGCAGTATTTAAGTTTGTCTTATTTATTTCACTTAACATTATGGTCACAAGGTTCAAACACTTTCCTACAAATGACTCAAATGTATCCTTCCTTACGGCAGAGTAGTACTCCACGAAGTATGAACTTCACATCTTTATTCACTCATTTGTTGGTAGAGTTGTAGGCCACTTACATAACTTGGCTAGTACGAGTTCCGATGCTGTACATGTTGGAATTAACTCTCCATGTTGGATGGAGAAACTGAAGTCCCAACAGTTACATAGTTGCTGGAAGTGACACAGTTAATACAGGATTGGGCCAGGGATGCTCAGCTAGATGTGTTTCACCGCAAAGTTTGTGCTTTTCATCTGTGCTGTGTACAGCTTCATCCCAGGCATATGAATGACAGCAGGAGACGGGGACTCCAGTCTCAGCTTCCCAGGAAGCTGCGATTTCGCTTAAACAACCCCCTCCACGCTCTCCCCACACCCTGACCCCAAGCTCAGCCAAATGCAGGCACTTGGTGAGCCAAAGAGACATCCCAAATATTAATGCTCATCACTGATGCTCTTTGGTAAAAATAATTTCAATGTTTTAAGATATTAACGTTCTTTTGACTGGTCTCCTTTCTAAGCACTTCTGAGTAAACACATCTATCAAGGGCTGATTGATTCCTGTAATTGCACTATTATAACCTAAACTAGGACATTGTGAGTCACACATTCAAAAGGAGGAAAGGTTTGCATGTGTATGTGTGAGCGTGTGTTAATATGTTTTTTAAGTTTCCTTTTGTGTGCAGAGAAATATTTGAAATTCAAATAATGAGGTATTCATAGTGAGTTTGCTTTCCTGGTGCCCTAGGTAAAAATAAAATAAAATGCTAGACCTTTCTCTTTCTTCATTATGTGGTGCTGAATTTCCTTTCCTCATTATGTTTACCTCCAAAATTTGAATGAGAGTAAAATTTAAAGGAATTACCACAATTCTTCAGTACATTTGCAAATCAATTAAGAGGAGCCAAATTATGCTCTTGCTTTTTTCAGGGAGCTGGTCTTCCCCAGCTCTCGGATGTGCAGCCCACAGCTGTCAGGCAAACAAAGAGCCCCTGTCACTGGGAGGAGCAAGCTTGGCTCTGCCAGGCTCACCTCCAGCAGCCAAGGCCGCCTGCAGGGCCAGCCCCTCGCCCACCTGGCAGCATCCTCACCTGCCTGGAGCCAACACTCGGGCCCCAGTGGCGCAGGAAAACCACACGTACTGCCTTTGGACTCAGAGACCCTGAAACACTTTGCCTCTCTGTGCCTCATTTGCTTTTCCTTTTCTTTCTTTTCTTTTCTTTCTTTTATTTTGCAGTACCGGTGATTGGACCCAGGACCTATGAACTGAGCTACATTCCCTACCTTTTTCTTTACTTTTCATTTTGTCATAGGCCTGCTATTAAGTTGCCCAGGCTATAGTTAGGATAAATATACAGCTACTTTCTTTTAATTCAATGAGAAGAAAGATTTGTACTACTAGTGCTTGGACAAGATATCATGTCTGCATCTTGTAGTGTGAATAACCACTATGAAGACGACAATATTCAATGTACTAATTATTGAAACTGTTCTACTAATCGGTTTTGAAATTATCCATTGCTATTTGTTTCTCAATACAATTAATAAAAAAAAAAGTTTCCCAGGCTGGGCTGCAATTTGCAGTCCTCCTGCTTCAGCCTCCTCCTGCTTTCATCCCAGAGGGCTGGGATGAAAGGTTTGATGAGCCTCACTTTCTTTGGCTGCAAGGCAACGCCATCTCTCCCAAAGTTGCCCTAAGAATGTGAGTGTGATTTATGTGCTTAGGATCTACCCCAAGTCTGCCTGGTGCACAAGAGCCTGGCCCAGCCTGTGGAGTGCTCCTTTCTGAGTTCCTATCCTCTAATGGCCTCTGGACTGTGGGTTCCCTTGCCCTGCACCTCCTCCTCACGACCTCCTTGCTGTCCCACACAGGCGGCTGCACCTATGGAGCATGCCCTGGAGCAGAAAAGGGGTCCTCTACAGTAGCCTCATGCTGGTGGTCCCTTAACAGCAGAGCCCAGTCCCAGCCAAGTTTCCTGTGTCCAGGCCTGTCATGGAGTCTGCTGACCACTCTCTTCTTCATCCCTTTGGGCCTAAGTCAGTGACAGTCAGCTGCCACAAGCCTCAGGATGCCACAGGGTTCCAGCCCACCACCCACTCCTTTATCAATGGTCCCATAAATTATCCTTGGGGAAAAGGCCAAGCATTTTCTGCCAGGACCCTGAACATGTTTCTTCTCCCTTTTGCCTTACTCCTCCATGACTTCAGGACAAGGAAGGGGTTTCTAGCAAGCACTGAAATTAAAATGCCACCTCCTCCAAGAAGCCTTGCCAGATGGTAGCTATGTCTTCCCCCTCTTTCTGAATCCTTTTGGAGTTAGGGGAGCTTTGCTCTCCTTCATCCTATGGTGTTTTAGGCCCATATCTCCCCTCTCCACAAGGGTGCAGCACCCTGAGAACAGAGCCACACTCTAATGCCTCCTTGCAATTTCTATTTAAGCCAAACAAAATCACTGTGGCTTCCATGGTCACTCTTGTGATCAGGCCTTTGTGTACGCTGTTCCCCACTCCCCTCTTTCCTCTCTGACTCCACTTTGAAATGCACACACTCCCCTGCCTGGGCTAGATTCAGGTGTGTGCAAAAGGCCACATTTTCTATTTCTCTTTGGCCCAATCTAAACTTCACTATGAAAGGGTGACCCAAGGACTGCCCATCTCTGAAGCAACAAGAGCAGCAGGTTCCACAGGGCCACAGGGCCACAGGGCGCTGAAGTTGCAGTTCTGCCCAGTTATGAGGAGACCACAGAGCAGCAGGCTTTGTGACCTGTGACCTGTGACCCTTGTGACCTTTGGGTTCCTATGACCTGAACCATGCAGTACAGCATGCGAGAGACAGGGCTAAGCCCAAGAGCTAAAGTGATGAGATGGTGAGACCCTCTGTTAAGTCCAGGTACTAGGGCGGGGTGTGGCCAGCTACATCCAATTCCAGACCCTGGAAAGCACCCCCTGTGGTGGGAAGGGAAGGACAGAGCCTAGAGGAGAGCTGCAGGCCCTTGCAGTCAGGCCCCAACCTGCTTCTGTAAATTAGTCTTCCTGGGATCTTTGTATTAGCATTCTAGCATCCTACAGGGTAGGCCAGCACCAAGGATAGTGTGGCTCTGGGACCACAACTGCCTCTCCCTCCCCTGCCACACCCAGGAAGCCAGTTGGCCTTAAAAGGCCTCTTCATGCCCCCAAATCCCAGGGGAGAGCCTAGAATGACAAAGACAAAAAATTCAACCTTTATTAAACATGAGCGTGCCAGATGCTAGGGAAAGGGCTCTGTGTGCATTGCTTGCCAAGGGAGGGGGGCAGGTAAGCTGTAAAGAACACTTCGTGGCCCAGAAGTGGTCAGAACTCACCTGTTTGCTGGTCCCTTGCAGGGATGTGTGGGACACTTGCCCTGCAGAGCCCTAGGGAGCCTGACACCCTTCTCCCTGAGGGCCTCTTGCCCTGCAGGGCTGAAAGCTGGTCTCCAGGCCAGAGCAGGGCACGCCCAGTGCACAGGGATGCCCCAGCCAGGTGTGCAGAGCTGTGCTAAGCAGCCCGCCAGCCCCAACAGATGGCAGAGTGGAATCGCCATCCATCACCGCAGTAAGTGGCCAACTCCCCTCCCAGCGTCCCACACAAATGGCTGTGCTTCTCCCTCCCTCCTCAGGGCCCCATCCTCCACTTGGGCAGAGCTGTTTACCCAACCAGGCCTGTGTGCTGTGTGGGGTGGGGAGGCAGAGCAGAGCCATGTGGAGGTGCAGAGCCAGCAGCTTGCTCCTCATGATGTGAGAAGAGGTGAAGGGTGCCGTGGGGGGAGGGGGACCAGGGAGGGTCGCGGCCTTGCCTCTCACTGAATGCCTGTTTGCCTCAGCTCCAAGAAGCCACTCACAGTGTCTGGAGTGGGCTGGACTCGAGCCTCTGTGTCCATTTATCCATGTTAGGCCATATGGCAGGGAATATTCAGCCCGACTGTCAGTCAAATGGCAGGTCATGTGCCGGGCCTCCTGGCAGACCATTGGGTCAGACGCATATCAGCCCACGCATTAGGACCTGGCTCAGACCACCTGTCAGGCCATGCATTCCTCCAAATGCTCAGAAATAAAAGCCACTGCATTGAGCAAGTAACTTAAATCTGCACTACAGAGCTCTGTCCCCAGGGGAAGGGACACTCTCAGGTCTGGTAGGTGTTACCCAATCCCAGCTCCTCCTGCCCCACCACAAGCTCCTGGCTAATGACGGGACCTTCCAAAGCCTAACTGCTTTCTGGACAGAAAATGGAGTGGACGATGCCTACCTCTGAGAGCTTTGTCTAGAAAGAGGGGCACTGTGGGACAGCCAGGGAAATGCGGGGCTGGGGGAGGGCAGCTCGGGACAGCGGGAAAGGAGATATGGGCAAGGAGTCAGGAAGCGGCTGACGAGGGAGCCTGCGCCACTGCGCCATGGAAGCAACTGGCTGGCGATTCTCAGCCTCGCCCCTCCCCTGTGTATTGGGCTCCTGAGAGGCACGGTGAGGGCATAGGACAGCTCCAGGTCACTTCTGTGAATGGCTCTGGACAGGAAAGTAGAGTACATGCCTTGAAATGGCACACGACCCATGGGCCAGAGCCCAGATGGTCTCTTTCATTTTTATTTTGTTTGCATGCTGGGCCTTAAACCCACAGCTTCTCCTGTGCTAGACAGGCACTGTCTACCCTCCTAGTGAGCCACCACAGCTCTAGTCCAAGGCAATCTCTTAACTAAAATAAATCTGCCCCTACTTTCAAATATCAGAGAGTCGAGCATAGAAGAGAGAGAAGTGAATTAGCAGAAGTGAACATGAGCTGCCAAACCCTACATACACTTCAAAGTTCAAATCAACTCTCTCCTCCTAGTCAAGGCCTCCCAGATTTCCTCTGGCCCAGGATCTCTCCTGTTGAATCTTATTCTACCTCTCCCTAGGTAGACTCCATCTTCCCCGGGGCTGGGACCAGACTTAATTCATCTCCTTCCCATGTCCCTAGAGATTACCAAATGCCTAACACAAAGAGGGGAAAAAATGCACTCTACTTCCATCATAGTTTTAGCTACCCACAGGCTACATAAACCAAGAGCTACATGCTGCTTACCAAAAAATGACCTCAGCGAGGCTACATCAATATAGGTATTGTGAGCAGAGAAATGGAGGAGAGAGGCTTCCTGTGTTCTATGGTACTCAGAAATACACCCCATGAAGTATTCAGGACAAACAGAGCTGCAGAGTTCACCAGAGCTATTTGCAAAGGCCTGGCAGGTCTTGGCAGAAGGCGCGGAGGGGAGGTCTGTGTGCCTCTCTCCCTGAGGTCCCTCCAATTCCCACCATCCTCCCAGGCAGATCCTGTCTGCTTGTCACATCCCATCCAGCCAAGATGTCAGATGTGCTGACAAGCCCCAGGAATGGCTCTAAGCAGCAGGTGGAGACCCAGGACCCAAACTGGCCCAGAGCGTTAGAGACCCACACACAGGCCACCCGACATTGGTGGACACAGCTATGGGATTCGTAGTCCTCTCACCACTCCCCTTCACAAAAAATATCTAAATTCCAACGCTAACTTCATTTTAACTTTTAATCCCAAACTTAGGTGTTTATTTCAGGGAAGAAGTGTTGTTTTGTGATTTCCAGGACAATGCAGTTCATAATTTTCTCATACCCTTCCAAGCAGGTGACATCTTGCTTACAAAACCTAATTTGTCCCCATGCACGGCTTTGCGCTGCACTTTAATACATGCACCAATAACACATCACAATAAGGTTAGAGGCAGACACTCCCTTTGCCCGCCCCATGCAGGCTTTTTCTGGATGCAGCCAACCAAGAAGAGAGCAGGCAGGCAGACACCTCCAGGGAGGCCTCAGAACCAGCAGTAAGAGAAGCTTCCCTTGTAATTTCCTCTTGGACTAAGTTCCACCTCCTCACCCCCTCCCCAACTTAATTGCAAGAAGAATTGTTATGCTAATTAGCATTATTCACGGAGTTAACAGAGCACAGGGTCTAAATTTAGATCCCAGGCTGCACAAGGCTCTGAATTCCTTGGGAGTTGGCAAATGCTGGTGGGAAGGAGAGGCTCCTGGGATGGGCCTGTTCAGCGAAGCTGCAGGAAGGAGGGGAGAGACCTGCACCCCACCCCCACTCTGTCCTAGCTTGGGTCCTTCTGTTACCTTGCAACAGAAAGTTTGCAGCTCCTGGCAAGGAGGACTCTGAGAGGGCAAAATCCTCTTCCAAGAGAACACTGAGTAGAAGGGAAGAGAACCCACATTGCCAAGGGCCCACGGCTCGCCAGGTCAGATCCCCAGACCACAGAGGGGCTAGAGTAAGGGAAAGAAGCTCTGGCTTCTGGGTCACACAGCCCTGGGGTCCAGGGATTTAAGAAGCTAAGTGACCTCAGAAAAGTCACTTTGTCAGTCTGGGCTTCCAGGTCTTCCTCCAAAGTGGGGAGCAGAGCACCAAATCTGTGTGGGCTTTATGAGAGCTGAATGAGATCTCATATGTGAAACAGCCTGAGTGCATGGCATCCTGAAGGATGATGGTGATGGAGGAGAAGGGGGGAAGAGAAAAGAAGAGGAAGAGAGATAGGAGGAGGAAGAAACTGTGATGCAGCACCCTGGAGGAGTTGTGAGCCTCGCTTTGTGGATAAGGGACCGAGCAAGAGAGGGTATGGAGCCTGGCCAGGGTTCAGATCTGTGCCAGGACCTATGGGACTGAAATGGCTACCCAGTCCCTCCACTGTCCCTCAACCTTCACATGGAGGACAGCAGCTCAGCTCACCCCTGGCCTCCCTAGTGTGTCCCTCGTCACCACAGGGCAGTGAAGGGGACCAACAGAACACCCACATCACCTTCTTGAACCAGTCTCCTACTCCATAAAATGGAGCCTCCTTCTTAGGTCTCTTGTGAGGATTCAGTGAGTGACCCCAGGTAAACCACCCAGAGCAGAGCCTGGGACACAGTAGGTGCCAAACGCATGTGCATCAGAAGTCGATAGGCCACCCTGCTGGGGACCTCCCAATGGCAGGATCTGCCGTGAGCTACTTCACTGAGAAACATAGGACCCTCCTGGCCTCATCAAGGGGAAAAGCTGTAGGTCTGAAATCGCAGTTCCCACTCTGATGGTCTCCAGCCTCTGAAGTCACACATGCACAGGGCCTCAGGGCTTCCTATCTGGCTGCAGGATTCCCAAGGAAGGCTGGGTGCCAGAGCCAGCCTCAGCATCCTTTGTCTTCAGACAGCGGAGCTAAAGCTCAGTGTCTCCTGGCATGTAAGTGAAGAACCACTCCTGCTGCAGGCCTGTGACCTCTACAGGGTCTTTGGGGAGCCCCGAGCCCCAGCACACAGGAGGTATGGGTTCAAATCCCTGCTCAGATCCTACCAGCTGCGAGCCTCCAGTGAACCTCAGGGCATCTCTGAATCTCGGCATCCTCATCTTTAAACAGGCATCTTCTTCCAGAGCAGGCTGGTTATGCAGATTCAACAAGATTGCAAGCCGCTGCTGATTAAGCTGTGAAGTGCCACACTGGTGTCCCTGGGTGTGGTGGCAGGTGCAGAGCAGAGGGTGAAGCACCTCTGTGGGGCTGGCTGTGTGGGAGGAGCAGCACGGGCTGCGTTCTCCAGCCCTGCCTGGCTTCTTCGGCAGGATCCGCTGTCCCACAGCCTCCTTTGTCACCCCCTCTTCACTCCACAGCAGTCCAGCCCCCTCACCAGGCCCTCAGCTGCCGCTGACAGGAGGAGCTCTTGCTTTCCCAGCACCGTCTGGTCCACTTCACTGTCCCAGGCTCCAGGCCCACTTCCCCGGCTTCCTCCCCAGTTACCCAGCCCACAGACTCCCTTGGCACTTCTGACCTCCAGAAAGGGAACATAGCAAGCTGCACATCGTTTAAGCCATTAGGTCTCTGGCTTGAGCTAATACTCCAACAAGAAATTCATTCCCGTTATCTCTTCGCTGATGGAGATCAGAACAGAGGGCTTCAGTGGCTTCCCAGAGGTGAACAGCAAGTGGCAAGGCCTGGATTAGAACTCAAGCCTCTGACACCGGAGTCCTGAGTTAAGACCCTTATATAGAGGAGATTACAGACACCTGAGACTAACAGAAACCCCTGGAATGAGTTCCCCACCATTGGACAAGCTCAAGAGGCTGGACAATTGTTGACTCAAGTGTTTGAGAGGGGATTTCTCTGTCAAGTATTTACTCCAGGATGATGGTTTTCAAAGCACTTAGTAGCAGTTTCTACTAGAAAAGAATTTCTCACTCTCATTAATCCCCAATTAATCTGAATCCAAGTCAAACCCCTGTTGGGGCAAAGGGAGACATACAGGGTTGGGGGGGCTATTTCCTGTGCAGGAATCACTGTGCCCCCCCAGTGCCCCACCAGGGGCTCCAGAGAGCAGGGTTTGAAAGCACTTTCTGTTGGCTTTGTGAGGTTTCCCTAGATCTGAGGTCCCAGGAACTTGTGACATTCCAGGGAGACACATGGCAGGGAATACGTGGTCTGTCTGGGAGACCAGCAGGAGGGCGGGAGCTAGGGAAGGTTTAAGAGCCTGTTGGTGTCACTACTAACAATTTTTAGTTACTTAATTCTGCTAGAGCTTTGACAGGTCCCCATAACTTAGGGTTTATTTGCTTTCTCTTGAATGTCACATATAATTCTTGGAGAAATGTTTATTTGCCTAATGCAACTTTCAGTGCCCAGGTGATTTATTCCCCCTATTTTTCAGCCAGGGGAAGGAAGGCTACTCTTAGCCTCTGGCTCAATTATGGAAAGTAATACCATGGCCCCCCACTGCCTCATTTCCATCGTGGGCTGGGCACTGTGCTGCCACTCACCTGTCCCTGACCAAGGTGGAGCCCTCCTACTCAATGCCAGGCTGATTCCATCCAGAAACAGGAGTTCTGTTTTCTCCCAGAAGAGCAGCCACTGAGGGGGTGAATTTCATCATCACAAGCCCCTGAGATAAACAAAAATCAATTCTCTAGATACAATGTCATTTCCAAATCCAATCAATCCCGTGAGTTGTCTGGGCAATTCAATTCAGCCAACACTAATTGAGCACCTACTGTGTGCCAGACCCTCTGCTGAGAATTCAGCAATAAATAAGCCAGAGTCTTTGCCCTGAAGGCTCTAAAGGGATTAGGATATGCACGTGTAACAAGATAACAGTAACAGCCATGTGGTTGGGGCTGTAAGTAATAGGGAAGATGACAGGGACCTGGAGGAATGCAGAAGGAGGTGGCCCCTGCCCTGGGAGCCATAAGAGATTGTGGAGGCCATGTTGGATGCAGCCCTATTGGTCACAGGGAAACAGGGAGGACAAGACAGACAGCCCATGGTTAGGAAAGCCGGGTCAGCCTTGAACACAGGGCCAGGCCTCAGGGGCAAGAGGCTGCTACCCAAGATCTTTGATGTCACTGTAGTTCAAGTTGGAAGATGCTGAACTGGGACAAGACTAAAGCCAAGTATCATGTCCCGCTCCTCCACATGCTGTAACCTTGCCAATCTGTACCAGCACAGCCCTGGGCGGGAGTGACTAGATCCCCACACTTCCATCAAGATGTAAGAAAATGGGATGCACATTTAAAGATTTAGGGTGTCAGGACCCAACCTTGGGGGAGAGATATGGGTGCTCAGCACCCACTTTCTCTCTCAGGGGCCCATGGGGCCATCTCATTTTTCCCTAGAGATTCGCCTCCTCCAGATGTAGATGCCTGGACAGGTGAGCTGTGATCAGCACACAGGAGACCCAAGAGTGGAGCCAGGACCCCTCACTAGAAAGCATCAAGCAGTGCCTGCTTCTAGAACCTTCTGAAGAATCCAGGGCATGCTGGAGTCTCACTGGAGTCACCAGAATGTGGCCAGAAGTGTGCACAGACAATACCAGGGAATGGATGCCACAAAGAAAGTGACAGGAGACACATCCTATGGGTAGAGATGGGGCTTGCTGGCCTGGCAGTTCATAGTCAGATGTGAATCAGGCTGGGCCTGAGTTCAGATCCTGACTCTGCTACTATAAATAATCTTGAGAAAACTCCTAGTGATACAAGTGACTGGTGCCTTGGCTTCTGACTTATAATAGAAATGGCAAGTGTCACGCCCACCTTGCACACTTGTTAGGCAAGTTAAATGGGGTGCATTATGTGAAGCACTGAGAGCGTCTAAGAACCAGCACTCTCTGAGTGGACAGTTCTTTTTATTTATTCACTTACTGTTATCATTGTTATAAAGGGATCTACAAAAGCCAGAATGCATGACCTCCCCATCCCTGTCCAGAGGAAAATCCCTGAATCTATCCCAGGCCTTCATTTGTCCTGACACTGGAAAGGAACACTATTGCTTTGAGTAGGAACACCCAGCCCCTGACAGGAATGGGGCTGTGCCAGGCTGTCACCATCTCCTGGCTCTGACCACCTCCTGGTGGCCCACGGAGGCAGATCCCAGGCCCCTTCCCACACCATGGAGATCCAGCAGCAGCCCAGCAAAAGGAGCCCCAGTGGGAGAACTGGCTGTCCCTGGGCCACAGTGCCAGCTCAGTCTTCTTTGAGTTCACCCCCAGCCTAAAAGAGAAGAGCCCTTCCCCTCATAGGTCTCCTTATGTCAGTCAGAGCCTGTCCCTTGCATCCTCCACAGGATCAGCTCATGACTTAGCGAGCCAATCAACTCTCCTTAGGGACTGACAGACACCCAGAGCTGACGTCCCTTCTCCCCACTTCTGTGTTCATGAGCTCACATTTTCTAAGTACTTACTGAGGAGGCCCCAGGGCCCCCAACAACCAACTCTCTATATTCATGCCAAGGAGCAGAAATTCTCAAATAACAAAGAACTCAGAAGTCACTGCTAATCACATTTCCATAATATGATTTTTTTCAGCAGATTTACCTTCCTAATTACACTTGTCTTGAGCCAATATTAAAGTGATTTTGCACTCCCTGAGCACACTGGGGTTGTGCAAAGCTGTTCTCACGGTGCTGGGGAGCTGAGCTAAGCCATCCTGGAGACTGGAGTTTTGCCTCAAGATACACAGTTCTAGAGTGAGGAATGAGTAAGTCATCCTACATCTTTAGTTGGAAAAAAGATAACAACCAGTGTCTGCACCAGGGTGTAAACCCTGCAAAGGCTGAACTACCATGAGCTTCACAATAACCTCAGAACCCAAGTTGCAAGCAAATGAGCAGGGTCCTCAGCCTAAGGCATCTAGGAGTAAAGAATAACTCCAACTCAGACCCCCCAGTGCCAAAGCTCCTGGGTGTACCCATGTCCCCAGGTTCACAGAAGTCACCGCAGCAGAGACTCAAAAGCAGAGAAAACTGAGGCCCAATCTGCTGCACTTTCCTGCACTCACGCTCTTGAGAAAGCCCCCTTGCCTCTTGACTCAAAGTTGGCCATACAGTGTGTGACTTGTTTTAGCTAATGGGACAGTCTAAGAAATGTGTCCCAAGTAAAATCATGGAAAGGGCCTGCTCCCAGAGCCCAGCCTCACACAGCCCTTCAACCATCGTGTGAATGTGCTCAAGCCAGCCTGCTTGGGCAGCTCCCGTCATGAGGAGGGGGTCAGGGCCCCTCATCACCCCAACCACAGCTCACCTCCACTGGATGTGTGTGAGGCTACTCATGTTCATCTGGGCCTACCTGGCATATGTGTAACTCAGCTGAATGCACTAGGAAGAACTGCTCAGCAGCCACCAAGTGGCAAGGTGCTTGGTGATACCACAAAACTGACTCTAACTGGTGGCAGCAGGTCAAATGCTTGGCCCCACAATTTTCATTGTGGAATGGTGTCCTCAGTTTCTGGAGGTGGAGCCATTTGCATCCTTATAAAGGAGGCCCAAGAGCACCCCTCACCTTCCTCTGGAAGAGGTCAGCCCCCCAGGATATGGACTCTCACCTGTCACTGGCTCTGCAGCACCACAGTTCTTGGCCTTGGACTTCCAAACTCCAGAACTGTGACAGATGGCAAAAAAGCATCCCAATCCTCATTGTCAAAGAGCTGCTGACAGGGAAGTTTCCCACGCAGTCAGGCCTACCTGTCTCTGTCATTGCTCAGCTGTGCCCCATCCTGGCAATGCCTTTGCCCAAAAACCCCAGGCTGCTCAGTTTTGAAGTTCTGGTATCAGACTTAAAGAAGCATATCTTCATCTATTAGCTCGTCTTCCATGCATAGTTTTTCCTAGCAAAACCCAGCCACTCACCCCTGCCTCACCTTTGCCTCTATAAAGACCCCAAATGAAAGCAAGACCTCAGAGCCAACTGCCCAAGAAAATTTGGCCAGACCTTCCTCCGCAGGCCCAGAGGCAAGACTAGATGACCACTGAGGCCCACTGCATCCGGCCCAGGCACCATGGGCTCTGGTCTCCTCGATGATGTTCTGCAGCAGTCAGTGCCTGCCCTCGCTCGGTAGGCACAGTAAAGAAACTGAAAGCTATAAACCTGGAGTCAGAGGGATGCAGTTTCCAATCCTGGCTGAATCACCCACTTATGCAGCTTCAGGTAAATGACCAGGTTCCATGCTTGAGATTTTTCCCTTTAAAATAGGTTGTAGGTAACCAATACCTGTCCCCAAAAGCTTGTCATGACACTAAATGAGATAATGTATATGCATTAGCTTGAGTAATGACAGCTTCTCTAACAAATAAGCCCTAATATTTCAGTAGCTGATTCAATAGAAGCAGATTTCCATCCACACAATAGCCAATCAAGACTGCTTCTGCTCAGTGTGGCTCTCCCTCATGTGATGATGACCCGGGACCCAGCTAATTCCAGCTGTGGCTTTGCCATCCTCTGGGCACAGAGACCTCTGTATCTTGTCCTCAGACCAAAAAGAGAAGTTGTCCAGAAGAAACACATATTACCTCCTCTCTCATTCAATAAATGAGACCAACTTATGGATCCCTAACAGTCCCTGGCTGGGCAAAACTGCCCTGTGACAGCTCCACGGTACTGAAGGGATCACTGTCATGTGGCATGCAGCCACCTGCCACACCCACTGTGGGCCACAAGGACTCACAGAAGCACCTTGAGCACAGAGTGCACACTCTGCAGTCATGATGGTTACTTTTGCAACTACCACCACCATAACCCCCACTGCCCCTAGTACAGGTGTGTGTGTGTGTGTGTGTGTGTGTGTGTGTGTGTGTGTGTGTGTGTGTTTAATGCTGGCTTTGTGAAAGAGAGATAGTAACACCAGACTTAGGGAGCTAGGAAAAGGAGTAAGTACAGATGGGAAAGCACCAATGAGACTATTAGTCTCTTTTGCCTTCCATCATCTAAGGCCCCCGTTGCCCCTTGGGTACTTCCTAAGGTCAGGTTGTCCTGGACACGGATCCTGCTGAGGAGCCACTTGCAGGAGTGCAGCACACTTGGAATGAAAGCCAGCCTCCCCACTTCCCTACCCCTAGGTTGTATAAGACACTTGTCCTCTGCCACCCCTCCCCATCTTCCTGGGAAACACTAGAGATTGCCTCTTAGTCAGGCTCACCAGACCTTTTAATGGTCAGAGCATAATGCTCTGCTGCTTCTCTCTGGGGCTAAAATGGCTCCACATAAGAAAAAATGGAATTTCATGCATTGCCTCCCATTCTCTATGACTATTTCTTCTCCAGTACAAATGATATTTTAGGCAACTGCTTTCCCACTCCCCCCTCTCTTCATCTCAGTCCAACTCTAATCCCTCTGCCCTGCTTTTTTCTGGACTATTTACAATGGAAAGCACCTGTGTACACGAGCAGGATTCCTGTTGATGTGGGGTCCGACACTTAAACATGGTCTGCCAAGGCCTAGGTTTGTGAAGTTTGGGTTCTGCAGGGCTGATTTCCTGCGTGTATATCTTCATCACTTTATTAAAGGAAAAAAGAAGAGGCCTGCGTTGTAGACATGGAGACAAGAGTCTTTCATGAGGAAGGCAGGTAAAGAAGTACAAAGAGAAGCATGACGGAGGTCAGTCAGGATTCACCACAGCTGAATTCCACCCTTGCCTCTTTCTCTAGGATGATGGGTTTGAATTCTTGTTCTGCTGCCCTAGATGTATAATTTTCAACCAATCATTGCTCTTCCTTGAACCTTAGTTTCTTCATCTATAAAATGGGATTCAAGGTCCATCTCCCAGCATTAATGAGAATATTAAGTAAACTTAATATTGCAACACTGTCAGCATAATTCAGGATGCTTAATAAGATGGCCAATAATGACAATCCTCTTTGCCTTCCTCTTTCCAAAAGAAATGTCACAGGCAAACCTTCCTGAGTCTGAGGTGCACTGGAATTTTTCTAATTAAAGTATTTTTCCTAACTCAAAAGTAGCATATTTTTAGACCACCTTTAAGTTAGCAAAGCTTTGCATTGCTACCAGGGCTGAGTCAGGGCCACGGGGCAGAAATAGGTGGTCACAAATACAAAAATCTTGCTATATAACTTCATATTAAATTTTTATTGAGTTTAACTACCAAATGGCAATTGTATATAGTTCCAACACAAATCAAATAGTCACACTAATGTTATGGAGTACTTACTCCATATACTATGTATTAAGCCCTGTTCCAAGCATCCTAGGGCCCTTTAATCCCTCACAATAGCCCTGCAGGGTAGATATTAGTATATATTCATTTTACAGTGAAGGAAACTTGGGCACAGAGAGGTTTCCTGCCTGTCCTGAAGTCACACAGCCCGTGAAGAGCAGGGCTGAACTCTGGAGCCTATGATTTAAGCATGCACAATTTCCTGCTTCCTGTATGAAGGATTGAGAGGCCTCCCCCAAGGAGGATTCCTGTAACCCTCAGGCCCTCAAGGGTTAGTGGGGAGGGGCCGTCAGATATGCCCCGAGGAGGCAAGAGTGCCTGTCACTCAATGGCCCTCTGCTGTCTGCACAACCTCTCTAGAAAAATGACAGCCCTCCCTGCAGAACTGCAGGGCAGGGACGGGCAGGCAAATGGCCCCTCTCTTTCCTGAGCATTTCATTTTCCTGTCCTCTGTGGCATGACTCTCATAAAACTATTCATTTCTTAATTCTGATGGCAGAAAGGAATTTAATCAAGTTGCTTGAATATGACGACAGCCTCCCGCTAAGCCAGCCGCCTCCCGAGGGTCGTTGGGAGCCAACGCCCTGTTAATATTTAGCTCCAACAGCAAACATTATGGCTTTCAATTTAGAAGATTATGCTTCTGGTTAGTTATGTATCACATGTGTGCGCGCGCGCTCGCTGGGTGGCTCAGCTCATCAGCTTGGGAGCTTTTTGCCAGGGTTATAAAAAATGCCATTTTCTCTGCGAGCCCTTTCCACTCAGTGATCCAGTGAAGTAGCAACATCGGGATCAAAACCATATTCTGAAAAATAATTGATCTATTCAGCAGGCCTGCATTTCAACTGCCCAAAAGAGGCATTTTCTGGGGAAGCCAGCGGCCAAGGCCAGGGTTCTGCGGACTCGAGCCCTGGCGACGCGGGAGCTGTCCGCGGTTCTGAACCCGGGCTCTCGCAGGACTCGGGCGAGCGAGGAATAGCGCTGGCCAGCGGAGCCCGGAGGCTGACCGGGGGCCGCGCCCACTCCAAGCCTTGGGTCATTACACTGTGCCTCTTTTCAGGGCTCCCAGTCCGCTCTCTAGTTCTGCGTCTGATTTTCCAAGTGCCTGCTCCTCTCGTGCCTGCTGTCTGCCTTCACCCTGGGAAGTTTCTCTCTCTCTCTCTCTCTCTCTCTCTCTCTCTCTCTCTCTCTCTCTCTCTCCTCCTTCTTCTCCCTCCCCACCATCATCTCTCAGATCTCTCAGACCTTTCTTCTCCCTTCCTGACTTCCCTCCCACCCTACATTCCTTTCTTTCTGCCCTGGCTCCTCCTCCTTCCTGACGCCCTCCTTCCTGGGCAGTCGCTCAGTCTCTCCTTCCTTCCTTCCTTACTGCACAGTCTCCCCCTTTCTCTTCGTAGTGTTCTTTCTCTCCCTTCCCCCCTCCCTCCTCTCTTCTCCTTTTCTCTCTTTCATTCGCTCCCTCCATTCCTATCTTTTATCTTTCCTCTCCCTCTTTTTGTTATCCTTTCCCACTGTCTCCATCTCTTAGAACCGCTACTTCATTTTTCTTCACCTTTTCTGCCTTCTCTTTCTGTCTTCCTCATGCTCACCCCTTTTCTCCATTGCTTTGCCTCTCTCCAATTCTCTCCCTTATCCTGTTTCCTCCTTCATCCCTATTTCCCTCACTCACTCTCACTAGCCTCTCTCTCTCTCTCTCTCTCTCTCTCTCTCTCTCTCTCTCTCTCTCCCCCCATCCCTCCACCCCTCCTTCTCTACTTCCCATTTTTCAGTGTGTCATTTCTCTCCCTCTCCTGTCCCTCTCCTCCTCTCTTCCTCTCGCTCAGGCCCTGCTCCCTTCCCTCTCTCCAGCTGCCATCTCCCTCCCTACTTCTCTCCTCTCACACACAGCTCTCCTCTCCAGGCACCCCCAGCTGCTGGATGAATTCATTTCAGCAGCTATTAGGGATCAGCACCTGCCCTGATACTTGGTGGGGAAGATGAGTTTGAGATAAGATGGGCTGTTTCAATCTCAGCACATCTGTAATTGCATTATCATTAAATTGCACCATTTTCCAAAGGTGAGAGCCCAGGGCCCTTGTGCTGGGAGTCTTCTGAAGCTCCAGTGCCAAGGCCTGCGTGATGTGCAGGCCTCGGGCAGAGAGGAGAGTCCACCCTGCTTGATTTGGCTACTGTATTAATTCCCCTTGTCTTCAGGGTCTCCTGTTTTCCATTTTATTTCAAAAGTTAAAGGATCCCTGGGAATCATTATTTCTAACCCTCTCATCTTACAAATAAAGAAATAGAGACTCAAAGAGAGGAAGAGAATTGCCCAAGGTCACACAGACATGAACCACTGAGTCTGCAGCTGTCCCTCACTCTGCAGCCTTCCCACAATTTAGAACTCTGGCAAGAAGGGAGGTCAGAAATGCGATGCAATATTTTCAGATTCCAGCGGTGGTGACCTTGTGCAACATCTAAGGACCTACCTGATCTAGTGGGTGGGACACAAAATACAAAATCATGACTTCTTGTGGTCTGTCATATCTGGCCACAGATAAAGAGAAGCAAATTCAGCCCCACGGAGAGGACAAAGCTGGCAAATGCTGGGTGGGGACTGGATGCATGACAGCCCCAGACAGATGGTCTGGGATATAGAGCCAGCCTCTGTTTCCAGCTGAGACCTTGGAGACACACCCAAGAAATCAATACAAAAGGCAGCACATCAACTGAGGCAATCAGACAGGGGCTCACCATGGGGATTGTAGCCCAGAAGTACACCTCATTTGTGTCTGCCCTGAGGCTAGGCCAGCAAGGAGCTGGGGAGGATGGAGCCTCCAGGATGGGCTGGAGCCTGGCGGAGGGGAGGGGAGGCACAGATGCAGCTGGCAGTGGGCTCCATGGGAGAATCAAATGCACATGGTAGACTATAGACATCAGGAGGGTTTTGGGTTATTAGAGGAAGCAGAAGAGAGATAGGGCACCAGAGTAGGCATTCCCTGGCCCAGGGGTCTGCTACCATATTGGTGTCCTGGTTCCTGCTTTTAAAGGAAAACAGATGCAGGAGCACATACGGCCAGGCATATCCTACACTAGGAGATTGTTCCCAGTGTCCCCCTACTGTCAAGTAACCTGAGGAACGATGGGATTTAGGCTGGAAGGACAGCAGGGAGAGCATCACAGAGGCCTCCAGTGGGTCTGGAGTCTGGGGCTGCCCACCCCCAAACCCCAGCTGATTGGCAGAAAGAACTTAATAGGCAGGCTGAACAGATGCAAGTCTCCAGCACATCAGCCCGACCCCAGAGCTGAAAGGGCAGCAAGCAAACAAACAGCTAGCCAGAAAATGTGTCCCAAAGTCCAAGGGTCAGCCTGCCACAGTGGCTACACCTGCTCTGGCAAAGCAGTTACTTTGAAGCCCAGCCTGATGTAGAGAGAGTACGCCGCACCCGAGGACAGAATGGGGGGGGTTTAATGATATGAAATAGCTCTGTGTGTAATCTGGGTGCACTACAAGGGCTGCTGAGAGTCTCTAAAAGCTTCCTGGGCTGGCCTGCCTTTGAGGCCCATTATGTTGTTTGCTGTCTTGTGATCTGGATGGAGCCTGCACCTGCTGGCCCCAGCTCTATCTACCTACCCTGCTTCTTTTCCCCAACTCCAGGCACGCATGGACCCCCAGCTTGGGTCAGTGGGCACAAGGCTGACCAGCCCAGCAATTCTTAGATAAATCAATTAGGATAAATGAGCTTAATGATGTATGATGCCCTTGCTCCACTGCATGTCTTCTGAACTATTAGTTCTCCAGAGAAGATCAATTATGGGAGCCCCATGCTAATGCTCTTTTAATGGAATCTGTTATTTAAGTTTAAGATGAACAGGTACTGAATAGAAGTTAGATACCTATTATGTGCAACCCAAATCAGGGGCGATGGATGGGACTAACCTCAAGATGGATCCACTGAAACAGAAGAAAAGCCAGTAAATCATTCTGAGCCCTGCAGAGGGTTGCCCTAAAGCCAATTGTCATCTATGGCATGCATTTGTAAAATTAGCTTTTCCATGTACTTGAACAAGCATTCTTAGGTTGTGGAAGCAGAGTAGGAGAACTGAAAAGTTTTGAAAGGCAAGAGGCTGGTTGACCCTAAGTAAGTCAAGGCATGAGGGATAGCCAGAAATGCTTATTTATTTATAGTCAGATTCATAGAGGCATGCTATCACAAACAGAAGAAGGCATGGTCTAGTCCTGAACATTCTAGGTCAGTGTAGAAGTCATACTTCCCAAATGAGTTTGACCAGCTGGGTATGGTAAGTGGAGAGACTACAAGGAAAAGAATCCTCAAAACTACCAAGGTTTCAGGGAGCTCCTGGGAGAATCTAGGAGGAGCTGGGGTTAGAAGATGCAAAGCTAAGTGTAACTCCTCCCCTGAAGCAGTGGTTTTCAGCCCTGGGTGCTTAGAATCATCCTGGGGAATTTTAGAAAACACCCATGCCCAATATCCTCCCAGAAATTCTGAGTCAGTGGATCTAGGAGAGGAGCCAGCCACTTGTATTTTTAAAAATCTCTCTAGAGTGATGCTAAAGTGTCACCAGGCTGGTGAACCCCTGTGCAGACACACATCATGGGGAAGATGTAGTTTCAGAGTACAGGACAAGCTGGGACAACATGAAGTCTTGTCATGTGGACCAACAGAGGGTGAGGCAGAGTGAAATGGCAAGACAGCCTGGGCCCAGCCAGAACTGGCCTTTCTGCCCCAGACCTTGTCACTGAGGTGGAAGAGGCTGAGGGCAGGGCTACAAGAGAGACCCACAAGGAGGTGGAAATGATTTGCCTCTTGTGTCATGTGAGTTTACCGAACTTATATGAAGGAAAATGGAGTCAGTCACATCCTCAGCACTTCTCCCACCTTGGGAGTCACGGGGAGAGGTCATGGAAGAAGGTGGGAGGACAGGTGTATAGACCAAGGTGGTCCCTGTAGGGCCAAGGCAGGGCTGGTGTCCAGGGTCCAGGAGGGACAAGGTCCTGCCCAGGAAGGAGAGCTTGATGGGAACCAGGCAGAAGAGCCAGACCCTACACTTGGACAATGTACAGGTTGGGGTCAATGTCCTGGAAGATCAGAGTGGGAACTCAAAGTCTATCTGATCAAGCATTTGGAAAAAGGGATCAGGGAGTCCCTGGGAAGCCTGCAGAAGGCCTCTGTGGTGCCTGAGGCAGGTAACATGGCCACTCATACACCTGTAAGTCACCATGCCTAGCTGATGGTGGCCTTCTGGCACTCTGGTTAGGTTCAGTTTCCTTAAAGTGACCCAGCCTGCTCCCTAGTAGGTGACAGTCTTCCCATGCCCAAATCAGAGAAGCAAATCAGAGGTAGGGGACCCTCCCTGCGGAGGTCACAGAGAAGGCCCCTGGCACACAGGCTATGCAAGAAAAGGAGGAGCTAACCCATGTATGGGTGACTTACACTGTAATTGGCTCTAAAAACCCACAGATATAGAACACTTTACAGGTGACAAGAGGCTTTACTATATTTTGTCTCAAAGAATCCTATGGCAAGTATGATTAGGCTCACTTTACAGAGTAGGCACCTGAAGCTCAGAGAGGTTATATCACCTTCCAAAGACACACAGCTAGTAAACAGAATAGGAATTTGTGGAGCAGAAAGCTAGATATGTTCTCGACCTCTTGAGAATCACCGAAGGCCCCAGCTACCCATTTGGAAGTCCCCATCCTGTCCTTCTTTCGGTTCACCCTGCCCCTTTCACTCCCACTTCCCTATCTTCTTGTCTCTGTGCCACTTCCCATCACCTGACTTGGGTATGCATGTATTCATCTATTTGTTTCAGTCTATCATTCTTACTAATAGGGAAGGTCCAGGAGGAAAGGGCCCCTGTCCCTCTTGTCCACCTCCACATGCCAGTGCCCAGTGCAGCACCAGACATGCAAATGTCCTATGGAGCAGCTACTCCCACCTGCCTGAGGGAGTGCTCGGGGGTGGGTGACATGGTGGCACTGGGGACATACTTCTGGTGACATGGCTATTCTGCGTTCTCCTTTGCAAAGGTTCAGCCAACAGATGCAATGTTGGTTGCAAATGGTTTCTGCCGTCTCCCCTACAATGGTGTTAACAGCTGACTAAGCTGCAATATATCAATTGTGTAAAGTCTGGGGGCATTTTCATGTCTCAGTCTCCTTATGTGTTTCTAGTTGACCAAACTTGTGCAAATTACCATTAACTGCAATCCCATCATCACTTGCTCACTGGGCAGGAAGGTGGCGGCAGGAGCTTAACTCCTGAAGCTCTGCGGCAGGGGTGAGAAGTCTGGGGCCAGCTCTGGATGAGGAGTGGGGCCCGTGGTGCTCCCTTAGTCCTCGGACTTTGGCCCCCATTCCACATGGAGACTTCTCACTCATCACCTTCATCCAGCTTCTGCGTCTGGTAGGTGCCTCTCTCTTGGGAGTCAAGGTTATGCCCTTCTGCGTGCCACCCACACCAAGAGTCGATAGAGCTCCTCCTTAAGGCAAAGCCTGGCTCGCTTGATGGCCAAGCAGAAGGAACAGGGTAAGGGGAGTGTTGAGGAACTCAGCTCCTTCACACAGAATTCTAACTGGGTGGGAGTCAGAGAAGAAGGTCATATATGGCTGGCACAAGGACTTCCTCACGGCCCTGTCCCCCAGAATCCTGGCACAGAGGTTGGCCCGCAGCAAGGACTCAATACATTTCTTGAAAGAATAAATGAAATATGGGGCTGGGGAAGTAGCTAAGTGCCTGCCTGGCAAGTGCAAGGACCGGGGTTTGATCCCGGGTACTGCATGCTGTGTGGGCCCTGCTCCCAGGCAAGCTGAGCCAGCCACCAAAACCAGGCATGGTGGCATACCCTTGTAATCCCAGCACTGGGGAAGCTGAGACAGGAGGACCACTGTGAGTCTGGGCTGCATAGCAAGACCATCTGCTAAATAAATAAATAAATAAATAAATAAATGAAAAACAAAAACCACGTACTCTTGTCATCAGATAAGTCCTCATTCTACCATTTTTGTGTCCTAGATCAGTCCCATTACTGTCTGAAACCATAATTCCCTGCTCTCTAAAGTGAACCCTGCACTCAGACCAGGAAGGGGGCTTTGTGAAGGGAGAGGAAGTCTTGCGTCTGTCAGGAACATGCAAGAGCTGTTGAACTGCGCAAAGGAGCAGCGTCGATGTTGAAACAAGCCACCATTCTGCCTATCTCCCAGTGATGTAAACTTCATAATTTTCCTTCCAGATTTAAAAAAAAAAATAGATTCCATTGCTATTTCCAAGAAAATCTGTAAGCGGCAAACACCATAGACTTGCATATCTCGGGTGAAGGGAACAGAGGCAATGCTGCTCTTGGGGGCCTCAGAAGAGGTAGCCCTGCCAGGGGAGGAGGGGACGCTTGAAGGGTGGGTCACCCAAGCTGGGGACACACTTCCTGTAGGAGGCCCTGGAAATGGCCCTGGGGAAACAGGCAGGGCTTGACTCAGTGCAGATGGAGTGGGGTGGTGGAAGGATCACCCACAATTTTCTCATGGTGTTGGCTGATGGGAACTGGGATGGCTGTGGTATTCTGTCCCGCCTCAGCCTCAGTTTACCCTGACTGACTGTTAATAAGGTCAATCTACTAAGCATACACTACAATACACACAGGACCCCACCTAGGTACTCAGCATGTAGCATCTCAGTTCAACTTTATGCTTTTCTCACAAAATTGATATTTTTATGTTCTGACACAGTACTCTCTCTGTAGTCCCCACCCCTGTGTGTGGGCCAGCCCTGGCTTGCTCCTGATAAAGAGCTCAGGGCAACAACCGTGGCCCACTCTTTCCAAAACTTATGAAAGACTAGAACTCTGGGACTTCTGTCTTGATTCTCTCCTCCCCCATTGCATGTGTGTGTGTGTGTGTGCACATGCATGCATGTACGTTCCTTTTTTTTTTTTTTTTTTTTTTTTTGTATAACCAAGGATTGAACTGAGGCCCTTGCGCTTGCCAGGGAAGCGCTTATTCTACTAAGCCATCTCCCCGGGCCACATGTGCATTCTGATGCAGACACTGAGGGCAGCCGCTGTGTAACTGCCAGTGGAGACCTGCAACCCCAGCCCAACAACCCTCAAAAGCCTGAATCCTGCTAATGCCATGTTTAATGGGATGGGAAACAGATTCCCCCACTGGGCCCTCAGATGGGATAATAACCTTGGCAACACCCTGAGCATAGCCCTATGAGGGCACTGCAGAGCTGTGCCTAAACCCCTGACCACAGACACTGCCAGATAATCAGCCCGTGTTAGTCTCAACTTCTACACAAGGGGATGTTTGTTCTGCAGCAGGGATAACTAATACAATCATTATTCCCATCACAGATGAGGAAACCAAGCCTGAGGGCAGCACCACATTGGCCTGGATCAGGTTGGGTGACTCATCTGACTCTACAGCCCCTTCCTGCTCCTCTCTGTGGCTTGGCTTTGCAGGAGCTCGTGGCCTCCTTTCCACCAGCTTTGCACTTCTGCCCTCTCCCCTCTGCCTCTCTGCCTTGGTACTTCTGTCCTGAGATGTGACTTTATTGGACTTTCAGCTTTCAGCCACTCTTGGCAAGAGCTCTTTCAAGTGCCTAGAGTCCCATGACTCCTGGGATCACCCAGCTGGACACTGACTGTCCCTTACCTGGAAGGGGTGACAATGCACAAGAGACAAAAGCAAAGAATGAGAAGGAGGCTACAGAGGGGTGGCATGAGCACCTGAGGCCTTGCCCTCCGTAAAGCTCCCTGTTCCCTGAGCCCCATTCCCGAGCATGCCCTCCCCTGCACTCCCCATCGGCCGTCTTCAAAGCCTTCAGAGACAGCACAGCCCCACCACAGCTCACCGTGGCACGTGGCTGAAGGGCTTACCAGAGCAAGACCCAGGGGCCACGAAAAAAGCAGTTGGAAGGTAATGCCCACCCCCAAGAGCCCAAGGAGCTGGGGTCAGCCAGCCTGGATTCAACCCTTCTCCGTTTATGCCATGCGACCTTGAACAACCTCTCCAGCCTCAGTTTTCTCATCTGAAAATGGGAATAATAAGAATAACAAAGGTCCAAATCTGTAACCTAACATGTGGTCAACACAAAAAATATGATCCATTAATATTCTTATCATTATTATTTCCTTATTTGTAAAACTGCGGTAGTTCTACTTTCCTAGAACTATCTAGTGATTGCAGATAATGCTGAAAGAAAAATGCTGTCAGTTATAACCTCATTAATTGTAACCTTTTTCCCATTTCTGACCACCAATGCAATACAGAAGGGGCACCTGCCTGGCAACACTATTGTGAATGACATAGGATCTCCAGAGGGTATAGGAGAAATAAATGTAACTCCCAAGCTGCTGGATGTCCAATACGTGAATTGTGTGGTCCCCAAAATCAAAAAATGAATTCTGAGGAATGGAGGGTAAGGGTAGGAAATTTTATTGAGGGAAAGACAGTGCCTAAAGAAGGAGGGGACCTGGAGAGTGGGGTGCCAATGAACCCACTTCTCAAAGGGAAATTTATAGAGCAAAATCAGGACGAGGGTTCAACATCACAAGAGGGTACTGTGTGGGACAAAACCATGATCAACAATAAGCTCAGGAGTATAAGGACTCAAATCCTATGGTGCCACCTGAACAGCCCAGGCGTGGAGGCTGGGTGCTCCTAGCGGAAGTGTAACCCCATATCCCTGACCCCCACCTCCGGCCACCTAGAAGACGCTGGCCCTCGCCCTCCACACATGTGGAGCTGAGGTCAGCAATGTTTGTGACTCTCCTGCCTTCAACATCATCCTCATCCTCTGCAGCTACAACAGGGCCAACAAGGCCTTCCATTACAGCTCCCTGTGGGGCCACGCTGCCCACCCAGCCTCAAGAAGCCGAGCCTCACCAACAGCTTCATCCACATTTTGGGCAGCAAGACGCTGCCCTCCCTGTGCCACTAGTGTGTGATTGTCATCAGCTTCAGCCACTTGCAGGGCACCAAAGTGGACCCCAAGATTGAGCAGGTGGAATGCATGGTCGATATGAACGATGCACCCACCATGGGCTACTCTGCCCATGTAGGCAATGAAACACACTTCTACATTGGTGATCCACTCCAGCGTGTTCTGGATGCTGCAGGGACCCCAGGAGTTTGCTGACTGGACACCCAAACCTGTGTTCATCTTCTGATCTCATCCCCCAGCAAGATGCAGAAGGCATCCTGTTGGATGAGGTGGAGGGCAGCCCAATGTGCCTTATCCAACATGGAGACCTTCAGCAGTTCCAGGACCTTTCCGGGATGAGACTGGCAAGGACACATACCAATCTCCCGCCTGCACATTCGTCCTGGCCCTCCCACAGAGCCTGTTGCTCGCAGATTGTGCTGCTCCAAGTGTGTGGTTCTTGCCACCCCCTAGGTGGGTTTCCCAGGAGAATTCTCTGGTTGGCTCTTAAAACAGTCATCTCCAGCATGCTCTGCAAGACCTCATCTCCCCAGCAGTGCTTCCCCCCACCATGCCTTGGTCTCAGGGAAAAATGTCTCAGCATGCTCTACTCTAAGGCTACAAAGCTGCTCCTAGCATCTTTCTAGGAGAGCTCTTAAAGTAGACTTTTCCCAGCATGCCTTGCTTTAAGCACACATTGCTCCCAGCATGCTCTGTTCTCAGGATACCTCATTCCCAGCATGCTCTCCTCTACTCTCCCAAGGAACCTAGAGTATTACCCTCCAATATAAATATATTGGGATCCATATAAGTAATTTTAAAACTCACAGAAGCCACATTAAAAGAGTAAAACAAAAGAAAGAAAGAAAGAAACTAAACCAGGTGCTTTTAATTTTAATACATTTTATTTAACCTAACATATTAAACATATAATTCCAGCATATATTTTGTTACACTTGTACTTAAATATTAAAAGCTTCTGGAACTACTTAAAGGAACTAATATATATATATATATATGATTACAGGTATAGCCCCTTAGGTAATGTTGATCCAATGGAGAAGCAAGTCATGTAGCAAGTGTACATGGAATGAACAAGGACCATTTTTGGAAGAGATGAGTCTGGAGGTCTTGGTCACCCACCTGGGTGACTAACGCCTATTTAGACTTTACTGGGCCAGGCAGTGCGTAGGTCTAGTCATCTCCTCTTGATCTTGGGGCCTGGCCCTCAGTGCATGCACCTCTAGCCACAGTTGCAGCACGTTCTCATCTTCTATACTGACTTCTTCAAAGGCTTTTCCCTAACAGCCTATAATATTTTATTTCTACCTAACTTAGCTGTCAATACTATGAAGACTCAGTAAAATACCAAAGCACTTCAGAAATATATTTTAAAAGAATGGAGGTTGGATTGCTGCCCAGGACCCAAGACTCCCAATTCAGTGCTCTTCCTCTCCTGCACTGCCCTCCTGTCACTGACCCCACACTGTGGAACCCACAAAGGAACAAGATGCACTCACAAGGGGGCAGATCCACAAGGCCCCTTGTGGCACAGGCTCTCAGCTCCTGGACCCCACAGCTCTGTGGAGGGTCCCCTCCTTGCCACCCCACACCCCACTCCCAACCTTGGCCCCCTGGATGCATCTCCTCACCTTGTAGCCCCAGCCACTGGCAGGGGCCAGGGACCAGCGCGGCTCCCTGTGGAGCTGAGGAACATGCCGGGACTCCAGCACTGAAGAGTGCCATGCTCTCCTGGCTGCCTCCTCCTACCTTGACCTCTCCCTGTCCCAGTTCTACCATAGAAGATGTGCATGAGTCACTTTCGTGTTGCTGGGACAAAATACCTGACCCCTGTGACTGAAAAGTAGAGAAGTCTATTTTGACTCATAGTTGCCAGTGGTCACAGTGCAAGACTAGCTGGCTCTGAAGCCAAGAGTGTGTTTAGAAGGGCCTGCTGGAGAAAAACGCCCCAGGTCAGGGCAGTCGGGGAGGGAGGGGAGGGGGAGAGAGAGAGAGAGAGAGAAAGAGAGAGAGAGAGAGAGAGAGAGAGAGAGAGAGAGAGAGAGAGAGAGAATATGTGTCGGAGACAAAAATGCATCTTCATTGCTGATCATTGGGGCAAAAGGTGGCAGGAGAGGGACAGACACCCACAGGCAGAGGCATTTGTGACCTGCCCCAGTGACCTACCTCCTCAGACCAGGCCTCACTGCAGAGTAGCACAATCCGCTGCAAACTCATCACTGGAGTAATCCACAGTTGAGCACAATGGCCCCAGGATCCAGTCATCTTCCAACACACAAGACTTTGAAGGACATTTGAGATCTAAACCACAGTAGTTTCCTTTAGGAAGGTCTTCCCAAGATCCGATGTCTTCTCCCAGCAAGAAGAGCCCAGGCCCCAGGCTGAGTAGGCCCGGGTGATTACAAGGACCAGCACCCACACACCCTGCTCAGTCCTCAGACATCTGAACTCCACAGAGGGGAGGGGAGCAGACCTTGCACCCCAGCCTCTGACTCACAGTCACGCACCCCTCCCTCGAGCAGGGCATCTGGTTCCAGGGCTCAGTCACCTCCAGTTTTCAAGAAGAAGCATTTGGGTTTCTCCACATGGGTCCATATCTCTCTCACAAGTACCTCTTCTGGGAGTGTCGCTCCCTCTCCTGCCACCTTCTGAAATAATCAGGACTGAAGTGACCCAGTCAGTCCAGGGCCACTGAGGCAGGATGAGCCCAGGCATCACCACCAGCAGCCAGCAATGCTGGCTCACCTCAGGCCAGCCCAGGGTGACGCAGCACCCTCAAGCCAGGAGTCCCTCCCCCTGGCTCTGAGGAGCTCCCTGCCTGTGTGCACGTGAGGAGCCTGCAAGTTGAGCCCCTCCAGTCCCAGCAGGTCGAGAAGCAACACCCACTGTGCTCAGAGAACTCAATCTCGGAGCTGGGCCAGGGGCTCAAGCAGCCCAATGGAGCCTGGTGACAGCCATGGGGGAGGAGCTTAGACCCATCCCTCGGACTGCAGGGTGGAGGCTGTGGGGCCCTTGCTGAAAAGTGATATGAACAAGCACAACTCTATGGGCTTCTACCCCTTTCCTGCTGTACCTACCCAATACCCCCAACCCCCAGATTGCACCCCCGAAGCTAGACTCTGCCCTCAGATGCACCCAAGGGTGTAAACAAAGAAGGGGCCATGGACTGTGGTGTGGGAACAGACGCATGATAGAGGAGGCCACACTCCTGGCCCTGATTTATTTCCAGATTACTGTTGCCAACAGGTTCCCGCTTCCACTTCCCAGCAGCGGCTCCCTTTCAAATGCTGAATTCCAAATGCACAGAAAAATAAATATTTTAAGGCTCGGTGGCCTGAGTCACCAGAGTTTGGTGGCAGCTAATGCTCTGCAGCTGGCCCTGCCCACGGGCCTGCTTAGCATACAATTAAGATGCAAAGTACCATCCCTCACATGTTCCCCTCCAGGCTTCTCTTCTCCCTCCAAGGCCCTGCTGGATTAAGAAGCCCCTGGAACAGTGGGGAGGTGCTTTTTCTGTTACTCTCATTGGCCAGAGTGCCAGCCTGGGTTATGGGCTTGGCTCAGAGCCTGGCCTGGGCTGGGGCTCTAATCCTCAGCTGCCACCTCCTCCCAGCTCTTGCATGCCATGTCTGCACCACCACACACACATCTACAGACAAAAATTCCGCTGTGTCTCTACTGACAACCTCGCACTTATGCCTACTGGCCTTGGTTGACAGTCAGAACTAGGACTATGACCTCCAAACTGGACCACTTGATGGCCCTGAACTCTGACCTCCCCATCCTCAACTCCCCATCTCCAGCCCCTGACCTCTTCGATTCCCCCCAGAAGCCACACTTCTTCCTGCCTCAGGGCCTTTGCACCGCTGTTCTTCTTTCTTCCGAGCTGTGTACAGCAGGCACCTAGTCAGGCTTCAGCATGGCCACTGCAGAGAAGGCTCGGCAGAGCTCCTCTTCCAACCTGAGCGTTGTGTGTGTGTCCTCCTCCATGCCTGGCCAGCCTGCGTGCACAAGAAGCACCTGTTGATCAAATGAGGGAAGGAAGAAATGGCCCCAGTCTTTGCCACCTCCTCTGTGCTTTCTCTGGAGGTGGGAGGTCTCGAGGTGCTGGTGCTGAAGGGCCTCCCAGGACAGCCAGGTGAGCATGTGAATCAATTCCTGGATTAGACAGCCTCCTGCTACCACTGGTTCCAGCAGGACAGGGGTAGCAGAGGCAAGCATCTGTGGCTTCCAAACTACAGTGGGACACAGGGGGCAGGCAGTGGGTGATAAGGAGGGAGTGCAGATGGCTAAAGAGAACACAGGAAGGATCCAGCCAAGGAGGAGACTGCAGAAAGCAGGATAGGGAAGAGACCCCACTAACTAAGCACAAAGGACAGCCTGCAGGATTGTTGTATAACAGAATCATCATTTACTAGGGCTTGTTATCTGATAAGAACTAATACAAGAACAAAGCACTGCTCTCCTTTTATGACCACAAAGTGAACTATGAACCAATACAGTGCGGCAGCCCCTAAGGAAACTGAGTTCACTCTGAGGCTTTATCACTAGGACTACAGTGTCTAGATTGAAGGAGGTGATTGTCTCTCCACATCTCCTCTGATGTAGACTTCCCTAGAGTGTTGCATCACTCTTCTCACATGTTGGATGTTCTACCAACTTGTAAATAAGCCAAGGAAATAGCCTGACCTCCTGAAGGAGGTACAGCTGCCCAGCCAGTAGGAAAGAAACCTAGAAAGTCTTGACCTTGCTATGAGATTCCAGGTACTGTGTGAGGTGGAGCTTGGCATGTGCAGGAGGACTTCAGTTCCAGGACTGTGTGGCAAAAGGATAGTAGTAACCCTCCTGCCACTAGAGAGTGACTGACCTGAGGCTTCTGTGGGGAGGTAGTGGCTGGGCCTCGAGGGAGCTGGGAAACTCTTCAGAGAATGGGGCCTCAGCCCCCAGCCTTACAGAATCAGGAAACACTGTAGCGGAAGCATTGTGCGAGGTCCCTGGAGGGCACTGGTTGTGCTCTGCAGGCCATCAGCTGGGGGTGGGCACTCAGACCATGGGTGCAGCATGGAGCCCCCAGACTCCAGAGCGAGTGGTCAGCCTGGGGCATAGCAGTGGGAAAGCCAGCAGAAAGGGGAGCCCAGAGTGCCAGGGGCCTGGCTCCCAGCTCACTCCTCCTGCCCTGTGTGTGGCTGTATCCTGTGAGCCGTGCCCTCAGCACTCCACATGCACATGTGAGCTGTGTGTAGATGTGAGGGCTCTGCATGCACAGGTGGTGGCAGGACAGGAGTGCAGCTGGTCACAGGTGCACCTGCAAGGAGATGAAGCCACACCTTCCGACCAGGCCCCCACTACCACAGGCGGCCTCCCTGTGTGCATCAGGTGCTCAGGACCTGGGGTGACTGCAATGGCCAGCGCTGAGAAAGGATCTCCTGGGGCTGTCAGGTGTCTCTGAGCAAAGGAACAATGGTCCAGCAGACCTTCCTGTCCACCACATGGGCTCTGGCTCCCAGGTCAACTCTGCTTCTTGCCACATGCAGGTCAGTCATCCTCTCCGGAGCTGGGCACTCATCTCCAGGATGGCAATAGGGGCCAACTTCCAGGAGGCTGTGCTGAGATCAGAAGAGAAATGTGCCAAGGACCCTGGGCCACCAGTTGCCTCAGATGCCAACAGGGCAGGAGATGAGCCTGAGGTCAGGGCGCACTGGGAGAAGAAGTGACAGAACTGTACATGAGTGAGATGGCCCTGGAAATGCCCCTGCTACTGGCCTTGTGGGACACCAAGTCTCCAAGCAGGAGTGGGCTTGTGGAGAGATGGAGCTGGGCCCGGGATGCCAGAGCATCAGCCTCCCAGAGGCAAGCAGAGCCCAGACCCTGGAGATCCTTGGTAATAAGGGGAAAAAATGGGAGGCCAGACTTTCAGTGCCTCTGTGGCTGGATCCTTGAATTGTGCCAGGAAACTCTGGAGGATAGCTCACAGCCAGCACATCCAGATCAGGAAATGTCACCCAGAGACAGAGTCAAGACTGCTGCGAGCCAATAGGGTCTGTTCCTGTGGGTCCCCAGAAGATGGAGCGTGTGGACAGGTCCATGTGGTCTCAACAGCCCAGAAGCTGCATGCAGAGCCCTCCACGGTTTGGGTACAAGGCACAGGGAGGCAGCTCAGGGCCTCCTCACCATGTGGTCTTCTCACAGCCGCACTGACCTCATCGGACAGGTGAGGTATCACCCAGCCCTGGGGGGATCACTGCGAAAGGTGTGGTGGCAGAGTGAGCAGCACATTCTTGGCCATGTCACCAATGTGGGCACACACTGAAACTCCAGAGAGGATCCCCGATGTCCCTGGGGATTCCTCTCTGGCTAACACAGAGAGTTGTTAGGACTCTTTTGTATGATCATCCAAAGCATGGGTCTTGAAATCAAAAAGCATGAGGCCAGATACCAATTCTACTTCTCAATGACATCTGGGAAAGGAGGAAAGGAACACCTCGCCCTGGGGCTCAACTAATGGTAGCTGCCACCATTACTGCTGGTGTGGGGGTGGAGGTGGTGAGCCCACCTTCTGTGATCACCTACACCCACATGCATACATGTGTAAGTGACCACACACACGTACATGAGAGTAGGAGCCAGGAGCAGGTTGCATGGTTCAGCACAGAGACCCTTCTACCAGCTCAGGGCCTTCTACATGACAGCAGCTCAGAAACCACAACTCGCCAGCCAGCCAAGAGACAAGTATTTGAGTTCAGCACTCAGAGCCCTCCGCCTATCTCTGACCTTGTTCCCCAATGTCCAAGCCTTAGCTGGCATGTGCTGAATCTCAGAGACTGAGGCCTTTCTGGAGCTGGGCCTGGTCCTGGCTGCATCTGCCCTTAAATTCTCCCTGGATGATGCAAGCCCTCCTCACATGGGAAGGGCACCTCGCCTTATATCCCACCCCCAAGGAACCCCAAGCTGGCTCAGAGCCAGAGGCCACAGATCTGCCCCCCCAGCAATGCCCCCACACACACACCCAGATGTCCCCCTCAACTGCTCCTCTTCTCCCTCTCCCCTGAAGTGTTTGTTGCAGGGCAACAAAGGCAGCAAGATGTCCCTCTTCCTAGGGATGTGACTTTCCTTCCCTCTGCATCTCTGTTCAGCATCTGCGCTATGGGAGTGACCATCCTTGATCAGCCTATATAGGGACTGTGCTCCCAAGGTGAGCTCCTTGGCTTCTCACCACCTCTGACCCAACCATGGCCCCTAAAAGTCGTGAAAAGGTTGATCTTGCACAGGCCGTGGCTTTCACACTCACTCCTGCTTCATCTGGCTGTCTCTCCCCAAAAATGCAGCCCCACCCCCATCAGAGTGTGGCTCCTGCTTCATGTCCTGTCCCAGGGACCCCCGTCCCAGTCTCAGGGTGCAGGTGGCTGGTCTACCAGGGGACCTGGAAGAGAGATGGCCTTTGGGCTAAGGGGGGAGTTTCTGCACCTTTGGGTGGACCAGTGAATGCAACATAAACACAGCTCGACCGCCCTTAATTTCTCCACGTAAGAATCCCCATGTTTTCAGAACAGGGAGGGTAGCAAACCTGAATCCCCTCCTGCTCTGGGAGTGGCCTCACTGGAAGCCCCAGGAGCTGCCTCCACTGTACAATGTGCTGTTGCCACCTACAGTCCTCCCTAGGCATCTCCAGGCCCCACTGCTGCTCAGCCCCAGCCCCACCCCCAGCTGAGCCCCCAAGGGGGTGCAGGATCAGAGCAGAGGGAGGAGCAGGACAGGAGAGGTCTAGGCCTTATCCTACTGGGCTGGTCACAATCATTGGGTCTTGGCTCCAGCTGGGTGAGGAGCTCTGTATGTGACCCCAGATAAGCATCTCCCCTCCTCAATCTCAGAATGAAGGAGCACACACAGGAACTTCCTGGCTGGGAGGTCTCTAGGGCTCAGACTGCATGGCAAGTGGGAATGTTTGCTGGTGAGGAAGTGACTGCCTGCCGACCGCCTGCGCCAGGCCAGGATGAAAACTACTGCTCATCCTGCCCCATCCCCACTGGCCAAGGGGCTAGTGCTGTCATGGGTTTGAGCCCCAGTCACTCATTGCTTGCAGTGGAACTAGAGCCAGGGCTCTAGCATTCCGCCTCTCCCTCTATGAAATGGATACAGGTGAAGCACTTGGTACTGTCCCTGGCGTGCAGGGGGTCCCTGGTGGCTGCAAGGTCTAGCTGCTATTGCCTGCCCAGAAGAGCTGAGGGCTTCATTTGGGACCAAATAATCCACAGGTGCTTCTCCTGTGCTCCAATTTACCTCAATGCGATCTGCTAAAAGCTGATGGGGGGGGCTCCCCTCTCTCTAAACTGGAAGAATTTGGGTCACACGATGGAAACCCTGGCAACCAGCTTCAAAATGAGAGGGGGGGTGCTGTCACATCCCCACTATCTCCACCTTCATTGATGGGGTCCTAGACTGCAGCAGGTGAGGACAGCCACAAGTACCTCCCTTTCCCTGAGGCCTGCCTTGCAGGTGGGGACTGCACCCCACTGCCCACGTGTCCACGTTTAGTCTACAGGACCCAAGCCCTGATTGGTGGGGCTCACCCCACCTTGGCTGCAGGGGCCCCCCGAGGCGGCAGCTGCTGAGCCCCTCCATCCTCACCACCACCCTCTAGGATCTGCCACGGGCTCCCTGATTGCTAATTTAGACTTTCCTGCCATCCCACACAAGGGAATCAGGGGAAATCAAATTACCGAGTTATTCACTCTTTTTGTACAGCTGATGGGCTGATTAGCTGTCAATCAGGGCCGACATTAACATCTGACACTGTGTGCATAACAATTACCAGTCACATTAAGGAAACCTTTCCCTTTCTCTCTAAAGGGAGGGGTGGGGTAGACAGGAGAGAGGGGGAGGTTGAAGCAGGCTCTGAAGGGAGAAGCTGGAAATTCAATCAGCATAATTAGCTCAATCAGAGGAGAGCATCGCTTCACCAGCTGAGCGGAGCTGCCGCCACAGCCAAAGCCCAGAGCTGACCAGCTGCTCTGGAGCCTCTGCCCACCCTGCCTTCTAGCGAGGGCCTGGTCAGTTCCGACAGTCACCGCGTGGGCCAGGCAGGCTGCCCCTCCAGTCAGTCAACCCTTTGGCCCCGCCTTAGACACGGTTTGCTCCAATCAGGCGAGCCCATTTTTGCCTGCTGCTCTGGGGTTGGCTCTGACCGAGAGTTCAAGGGATGTGAAAAGAGTTGGGGTTTGAGATGGGAGGAATGGGAAGGTTAAAAGGCACTTATATTTATGACATCGGGGAAAGGGATTTCTGTGCCCTGAGGCCGGTGCTGACCTGGGAGGACCATCCTGCTGCGGCCTAGCTCTTTCCACAGCCCTAAGGAGCCCTCTTTGTCCTCTGGCGCTGAGCATCTTTGTGGGTGGTTGGGCCTTGTCCAGCTAAACTGCCCACTGCAAGCCCCCTTCCCACTCTACTGTCCACTTCTGCACATCCTCCAGTTTGTTGCTGCCCCTGAGATGAATCATCGTTCTCAGCAGGTATCACCAATTTGACGTTTGCACGCTTGTTTCCACATCTGTAAAATAAGACTTTCTCTCTGGGCTGTCCCGCCAGCTTTGTGGGTCTCTCAGCCCAAGAAGTCTTTACTCCCTCAGAGGGTGAGGGTGCTCAGAGCCCCTTCCTAGGCTGGCCAGCCGCACTGCCCAGGCCGTCCCTCAGGGGTCCTGCAAGCGTGACCAGCGATATCCTTGGAAAGAGCTGAGTTTGCCACTGGCTCATATAATGATGGCTAAAAGCCTGTTTGCTCAGCTTCCCAGGCAGGGGGCCACTTTGTTTGTTTGCTTTTCTGTGACCAAACACCAGGTTCAATCCATAGTACCGCCTGCCATGCAGGCCCTGGAACCTGGAGGCACACCGAGCCAGTGCCAGAACTGGGTGTGGTGGTGCACGCCTGTAATCCCAGTGCTGGGGAGGCTGAGACAAAAGGATCACTATGAGTCTGAGCTGTGTAGTGAGACCCTGTACCAAAACACATAAAATGGAAAAATAAATAAATAACAAAAGAAAGAGAAAAAAAGAAAGGAATTCATGGTCCACACAGCTGTGGAGGCCGGAAGTCCAAGATCCAGTTGCACGTGGGCAGGGACAGCTTCTCCTGAGGCCTCTCCCATTGGCATCCATGTGGCACCTCCTCTCCAGGCACGCTCTTCTCTGCCGAGTGTCCTCAGTACTTCTCTGTGTCTTAGGCCCCTCTTCTAAGGACAATGGCCAGATTGGATTAGGAATTCCTGTAAGAGGCTCATTTCAACTCAGTCATCTCTTTAGAAACCTTATCTAGCAATACAACCATACTCTAAGATACTGAGACTTAAGGCTCCAACATACGAATGTTTAGGGGACAAACTTCAGCCCACAACACCCAGAGAGTAAATAGTAAAGATGTTGCTAACAGCTGACACTGAACAGCATGACTTCACCCCAGACACAGGCCTCTGTGCCTGACATGTCTGTCGCATGCTCCCAGAGCTGAGCAGCTATTTTTATTGACCTGGCTCTGCAGTTGGGAAAACTGAGGTACAAGGAGGTGAATAACCTGCCCATCTAATAACCAGCAGAGCCAGAGTCACACCCAGGCACCTGGCTGCAGCGTGAGTCTGTGTTCTCAGAAACCACATGACTCACCTGTCTCTCCTGAGGCCTATAACAGCTCAAACACTGCCCTTGAGGGCCCTGTGTCCTGCCCCTAGGGAGCGATCTGTCCACCAGCCTCGCATCCACGGCCTCTCTGGTGCGGCATCTCAGGTGATGTTGACGTCAGCACCAGTATCCGGACGTCTTCACCCCAGAGAGCTGAGACACTGGCTGGGAGGCTCTGCACACGGAGGGGGCAGGAGCAATCTGACCTAACAGCTGCCAACACTCACGGGACTTTGATCAGGCACCAGGCCCTGTGCAGTGGTACTCCACAGAGCTCATGACACTCAGTCCCTGCAGCAACTCTGCCATCCAGAGCCCAGGTTTGAGGCCATGCTCCACCCAGCCCACCCCAGGAGGATTTCCCAAACTGACCTCAGCTGAGCACACCCAGGGGCATTTCAGGGCCAGGACAACTAATTCTCTTAGGCCTTATTTACTCACTTGTTGAAAAGTTTATTTTCTGAATAACTACCACACGGCAGGCACTGTGACAGGTAGGAGTGGGGAGAAAACCACAGAAAGGATTCCTGTCCTGGCAAAATGGATCATCCAGGGGATTCAGACAGAATGAGATAGGTATAGAAATGTAAAACTATGGTCATTCCTGGTAGCAATAAATGCAATAGGGAGGTAAAAGTCAGGCAGCAGGATGGGCTGCAGCCATTTAAGGTGGGGCAGGCGGTGGAGGTCTCCTGGAGGAGGTGACATCTGAGCTGAGCTCTGAGATTCAGTAATGAAGGGGAAGAGCAGCAGGGCAGAGACACCACAGCAAGTGCAAAGGCCCTGAGGCAGAGTCAAGGACCAGGCTAATGGTAGTCCTGGCCCAATGGAGGGGATGGGCGACTGGAGGAGACAGGGAAGGGAGTTTTCCACCTGATTTGCTTTCACAGCCTCAGCAAAGAAAAGTGAAATTCCCTCCCGGTGAAGAATGCAAATCCTTCTGACTACACCTTAAATCTGGCTGTCTTGCTCTGTCTTCAGAGCAAGCTGAAATCTGAGGACACTTCGGGTGCTCCCTGTCAGACAGCCCCCTTCCATCGGGGAAGCAGAACTTACCTCCCCCCAAGCACTCCCACAGGAGGTGAGGTGTCGGGGTCTGAACTGAGGCTTCAGTCAACTAAAGACATCTCGCTTCTGGGACTTTCTGCTGCTCCCTCCTCTGCAGGCTGTTCAGCACGACAGGGAACATTTCTCACCCAAAGTCCCCTTTTGCTCTTGTCTAAATACACTCATAAATCCTCGCCCGATCCCAGAAGCAAGGCCCTGTGTTGAAAACAGGAAAGGTGAGGAGACCCAGGGAAGCCTTGCATGCTTCTCCCATCCATTTTCCTCTCCCCACCTTCCCAGCTCCCTGCTGCAGAGAACAGAAGAAACTGGACTCTTGTCCACCCGCCCCCAGCCAGCCACATACCACAGGGGAGAGTGGTGATGCCACAAGCAGAAACAGTCCCTGCCCTAAGAAATAAGTGGCCCGGGAGAGCCCTGCTCATCACCGCTTCATTCAGCAGCTGTTTATGAGCACATACTCTGTGCCAAGTGCTGTGCTGGGTGATTAAATCAGTTCCAAATGGTTAAGAAAGCAGAGACTGCCATGCTTGGTGGCTGTAATCCCAGCTATTAGGGAAACTGAGGAAGGAAGGTCATAAGTTTGAGGCCAACCTGGGGAAGCCCTGTCTCAAGTAATAATAAAAATTATTATTATTATTATTATTATTATAGTAATAATAATAATTTTGAAAGTTAAAGAGTTAGAGATGTACATCATTACTCCCAGGAAGAAAGCAAGCAAGCAAGCAAACAAGCAAGCAAGAAAGAAAGGGACAGGAAGGAGGGGAGGGGAGGATAGAGGAGGGAAGGGGAGAGAGAAACCAGAAACCACTGAGGATGTTTCACAGTAAAAATTGGATGCAGGCGATTGTTTAGACAGTTATGAGGCCAAGATAACACCCACCCACCCCAAGTTCCAAGAACTGGCCATTACCAGCACCCCTGGAAATGGAAGAATAAGGCATGGGGAAGATGATTTTACTATACTCCAAAAGCCGGAGCCCCCTCCTGGGAGCTAGACCATAGAAGAGACTGCCCAGAGGAATCTGGAGCCATACAGGGAGCTCTCTCTGACAGGAGATACAATAACTGCCAAAAGCACTGCTTCAGACGAGAGAAAAAGGTGAAAAATTCCCAGTTTCTCCCTCTCCATCTCCCAGTCTCCTTCCAGGGTCTCTTATTGGCCAAAGTCAGCCCGCAGCTCAACAGAAACCTTGCAGGACACAGCCTCAGGACTCAGCCCCTCCACCATAATGGAGTGGAGGTGGGAAAGGAAAGGATGGGTCTGGGAAGGCACAGCCAATGAGTGGCCAGTGTCCAGGAGGAAGGGTACAAGGGAAAGTGGATTCAAAGTCAGAGCTGTTCAGATCATGCAGACTATTCAGCTAGCAGCTTAGCTGCTAAGAAGGTGCTTGAGCAGAATGAACAAGACATTGGGGACCAGCCTGTAGGACCTTGAAGACTAAGCTCAGCATGTGGAGTGGACTTTATCCTTTAAACAACTGGGGTCCTACTGGCTCTCAGTCATAGACTGAGAGAAAGGTGAGAGATCACAGGTTGGGAAGGGACACAAGACGAGCCTCTGCCATGCTCCCAGTGACTGAGCTAGAGTTAGGGCTGTTACTAGAGAGACTTGGAGGGCAGAGGGTGTGACAGATTTTTAGGATGTAGAGCTGGCTAAGAAGTTGAGTGTTAACTGTCTGAGAAGTAGAGAGAGGGAGAAAAAGCGCCTGAGTGATGCTGAGCATTTGAGCTCTAATTCTTCCTCTCCACCTTCTCCTTCCTCTAGGGCCACCTGTGGGAAAGGCCTGTGACTACCTTCTGACAGGCAACCTCTTCTGTCATATGAGAATCCCCAGGGCTCAGCTGGACAAAGACATCCTGGAGCCTATGCCATTACCCAGCATCCTTTGCAACTGGATCTGCCCATGTGCCTAAATTTCAGATAAGGGGAAGAACAAGAAAGCCCCATGTGCAGCAGTGTGTGGGACAACCTTCTTCAAAGGCAGCTGGTCTATATGCTCTGGTCCCTCCTTTGCCTCTCATTCTCAACTGTGCTGCCATAGGCATGATGGGTAGAGCTTTGGCCACTACTTTACAGTGTTAGAACGCCCTAACTCTCCAGTGATAATTTACTCCTCAGCAGCCCAATGATATGGGTAATATCAATACACCCAAAATACAGATGCGAAGACTGAAGTTTGGTGAGCTTTGGTCCCTTTCCAGGGTCACGCAGATGCCAATGGTACAGATGAGAAAAGAATTCGGGATATTTCATTCCAAATGCTCCAACATTCTCGCAAGCATTTTTCTTTTCTTTTCTAAATGCATTTCATATCTCCTTCTGCTTCTTTCTGCCCAACACAGGCTTCTAGCAAAATAATGTTCTCAATAATAAGGATAATAATAATGAAAACCCTGAAGTTGGTTCTTTTGTGGAACTGAACAGCTTCCCATTATTATTACCAACAAATTAGTCTTAATTGCACTGTGGCCTCATTTAGATGGCATCTGGGAAAAAGAAGAAGGTCCCCAACATGTCAAGATATAATTTAATCAACACAACAACTGAAAGAAGAAAAAATCAGTATATATATATATATATATATATATATATATATATATATATCACACACAGAGAAAGCTGAATTTTATAATCTATCCTCTTAACTCCACTCTCCATAAAAGACAAATCGCACCTTGGTGGCTCTGGGCTCTGCCTGGCTGAGCAGCCACCAAGCTGCCAGTGACACTTGCAGTTGCATTTGCTCCCTGCTGTCAGCTGCAGTGAGGAGGTCATGTCACCGAGAGAAAGAAAGAATCACTTGGGTCATTTACTTGATTCCACTCTTGCCCCTCGTGAGCCTAATCAGCACAGGGCAGCCAGGTGAGGGCCCGAAACCCTAAGTCACACCATGCCACTCCTCTGCCTGAAAACTGTCATTAGCCTCCCCTTCTACTTAGAACAAAAACGATTTGTTTTTTTATGGTCTCCTGGGCCCTGCATGACCTGGCCTCGCCCATCCTGCTGCCCACCTCACTGCCGGCCCTCTGTCCTGAGCTTCTGCGGCTCGTGCCACCACACACCAGGAGGCAGCTGCCTCAGGGCCTTTGCACTTGCTGCTTCCCCACCTGGAAAGCTCTCCCAGATAGCTACATGGCTGTGCCCCTCCCTATAGTCGGCTCTCGAGTAAGAGAGGCTGCTGCTGCTCCTGCCCCCTGCAAAACAGCATCCTCTTGCCTGCTTTCTTTCACTGTGTTAATCATTACTTGCCAGTTCACTATAAACACATTTGCATATTTTATTAACTTGTTTCCTGTTATGGCTTGTGTCTAGCTGCCCCCCCAAAGCCTCATGCAGTCATAGGTGGGGCTTTTTCAAAAGAAGCAGGATCTAGAGTGTGTGACATTAGGACTGATTCATGGTGCAGTGCTAAGTAAGATTAAGGACTCTAGAATTAAGGGTGTAAATGCTACCTGCCCTTAGGAAAAGACAAACTGGGTAGAAAGATGCCCACCACTTGTCATTTGTCACTTGCTTGCTCGCCTTTTCCTTTTCTGCCTGCCATGAATTCCTCTGCCATGTGCCACCCTGCCTTGGAGCCAGCCAATTATGAACTACAACCTCTACAAACTGTGCTAAACATGCCTTTCTTCCTTTAATTTTGGGCCTCATGCATTTTGTTTCAACAATGAGAAAAGCAAGACCCCTTCCTGCAAGTAGAATAGAATGCCATGAGGGCAAAGTTATCTCTGGGTTGTTCTGTGGTTTCTCTCCATGCCTACAATAGTGCGTGGAACACAGTAAGTTCTCAGTGAAGACCCTTAAGCAAAGGTGGGAGAGAGGGAAGAAGGAAGGGGGGGGAGAAGAGAGGAGGAAAGAGCAGAAAGGCAAAAGGAGAGAAGGCTGGCGAGTGTTGGTAAAGAAGGCATCAGAGGGGATAGGGTGAAAATTATTTCTGAAGACCAAACAAAATGAAATTCAGTGAGCAGGATTGGAGTTAGACACAAGGAAGTAATTCTAGGCATTAGAGAAGTGGGTGCCTGCACTAGATGCAGGAGCACCAGGGCCTGGCAGTTAGGAAGTGGGTTTCGGCACGGGGATGTGGCATGAAGGAGGCCACCTGGTTTTCCCCAGGCAAGGTACAGAGGGCCCAGCCCAATCTGCAGCCTGTGCCCCCTGCAGAGGAATGGGGAAGGGGGCGCTGAGGGGAGAGGAGGAAGTAGTGCTTTGCTCCTGTCTCCCCACAAAGTTACAGACGAAATCTCGAGTAGTGAATCATTCCTCTTTACAATCAAGCAGTTTTTAAAATGGAAAAAGGAAAAGAGACACGGAGAGAGGGAGCGAGTGGGGGATGATCGCCTGCCGGCTCTCTCCCAGCTCCCAGCAATCAGCCCTGAGATGTGTCTCATCTCGCATGAGCTGCTTGCCTGATTGAGGGAGCTAATTGCTGGGCTGACACAGCTTCCAGGGAAAGTATGCGTAGACAAAAAATGCCCAGTGCTCCCCCCCCCCACCGACGACTGAATCCGCCCGCGCCCACCTGCGGAGCTCAGGACCCCGGAAGGCTGCGTCATCGGTGAGGCTCCCAGCTCCTCCCCTAGGGGAAAGGACAGTGCCAAGCAAACTCAAGAAGGCTCGGTGGGGGGGGGGGGGGGACACGGACGACACACACGACACGAACAACGACGACACTGGCCAAAGCTCCAATAGCAAGTTCACAGAAGTGGGACACACATGGCCCAAAGCCTAGGAAGGAAGGCTCAAGCTCGCTTAAGGTCAATGAAACCATTTTGATTATAATCATGGTTCCATTTTTTTAAATGATCACATTAGGAAAGGACTGGGGTTGGGGAATACTCACACAAGCTTGAGTCTTTAGGGAGGCAGAGATGAGACTGGGCAGATTTCTTCATCAATGGGGGCTTATCATTAAGATACCTGGGGAGAATCAGTCACCAGCAAGCCACCTTTTTGGCCATACCAGTAGTCTGGTAGAAACAGAGCAATAGCTTAGCCTGTTCTTGCCTAGTCCCAGGCACCTGCCTTCCCCTTGCCAGTGTCCACCAGGGTATTACCAGAGAAGAGGACCCCTCCTCAGGGCTCCAGTGTCCTGCCTCCATCCTCTGGCCACCCTTAGAGCTGTCCTGGGACTCTTCCCACAATTTCAAGCCTAACCCACTACACAAAAGCAAGTGGTGTGGTTTCTCCCAGCCATGCATCCAAGTCAGACCTACTTAGGCAGAAATAAGTTCTGCAGATGCCATCAAATGCTGTCACATTCAGGCTTCCTGTCCTGTCTCATAAAATCATAACATTCACCTCATGAAATGGTGTAGTGAAACTGATTGTCTAGTGTGATAATGCTGAGCGTGGAAACTGACACAATCTCCTAGAGCATGACTTAACGAAACCCCGATTGTACATTCCCTGGGCACTCCTGGGAGTCAAGGGGGAGGAAGAAAAGCTTCTGCTACCCTTGTACCACATGTCTGCTGCCCAATCCACTTAGGACTCCCAGCTGCCTTTCCCAAAGGAGACCAGGCCATCAACTGACGGGAGAGTGTGAGGCACCCATCAGTCTCTGTTAGCAAACAGGGCCGATCTGTATCCAAGGTCAGCATTCCTACAGGGTGCTCTTGCCAGCGCTTTCTGCTTCTCCTCCTGGGATGGAGCTTGTGGGCACCCCCAAGATGCTGCCGTCAGACTTGAACCAGACAAAGAATAGGAGGGCTATCCAGCCTTAGCCATGCACTCTAAATCAGCCAGATGCTTGAGTCCTGAACCTGGTGCTCTGGGCCACACTTGAGTTACCCCTCGTAAAGTGCTATGTTGGTTGCAGTTCAGCCATAGCCTCTTGTGTGTTACTCTTCGAAAACCTCAGAGACAGGTGACAATGACTGGGAGGGCAGGATTCTGGCCTTCCTGACACTATCACCTTCTGATTCATCTATATTCCACTCTGCTCCCTGATTTTTTCTCCTTTAATTGCAGATAACCTACATAAATTATTATTATTTTTTGTTTTTGTTTTGTTTTGTTTTGGCAGAACTGGGGATTGAACTCAGACCTTTGTGCTTTCCAGGGAAGCTCTTATTCTATTGAGCCATCTCCCTGGCCCTCTACATAAATTAAAGCATATAGAATGTATTTGTTTTCATGTACAGATTGATTTTTTTAAATTTTTCTATGCGTTCATATGGTTGCCACCAAAATCAAGAAACGAAATTAGGCATCCTTCCTGAACTTGCATCTCCTATCTCCCCCCAGAGGTAATCACTGTCCTGACTTTAGTAAAGATGTTTTACCTGTTTTCAAACTTCCTATAAATGAGATCAGACACAACATATTTTCTGGCTTTTTTCATTCAATGTAATTCATCTATATGGTTGTAGTACCAACACAATGTTCCCCTTTGTTGCTGTGTAGTATTCCACTATATTAAAATACCAGTTTATTTATTAATTTATATAATGATTGGTATTTAGATTCTTTCTGGCTTGGGGCTATGATGAGTAGAATATAAGCAAATGTTCTTTTTTCTCTTTCTTTTCTTTCTTTTTTTAAAATGGCCCAGGCAGCCTCAAACTCATAATCCTACCAGCTCTGCCTCCCAGGTAGCTAGGGTTATAGGTAGGCACCAGTACCCCTGGCACACATGTACTCATTCCTCTTGGGTATTTACCTAGAAGTGGAATTGCTCATTCATAAAGTAGGTCAGTAATGGCAAACATTTTAGAGACCAAGGGCTGGCCAAATAGCTCAGTGGATTAAAGCACCTGCAAGCAGGTGCAGGGGCCAGGGGTTCAATCCCCAGGCCTGCCGTGGTTGCCCTACCCCTGGGCACATTAAGACAGCAGTTGAGACGGGGCATGATGGTGCACACCTGTAATTCCAGCTCTTGGGAGGCTATAAACAGATGGATCACTACAAGTCCGATCCAATAGTGAGACCCTGAACACCCTGTAGAGCCTTCCATAAAATAAAAATAAAAAAAAGAATGCGTGGCCTTTTAAAAAACCAAGTACCAAACTGCAATCTAAAACCCACTTATTTATCACAAAGTGCCAACCCTGCAATTAAACCTGAATACTGAGATTTTAGCTTAGAAAACACAATACTACACTGATAATATTACACTGACAACTTTTGTCTTCAAAGAAAAACAGTGACATGCATGCCATAGGTTCACCAGGACTGGTATGAGTAACTCCAACAGAAACCTTTTCCTAAAGCAGTAGGCCATTTTCAACCCCAGCACCAATGTGTAAGAGATCTAGTTGTTCCAAATCTTTGTCAACACTCAATACTATCGGTCTTTTTAACTTTACTCATTTGATGGATAGCAAGGTTTTGCTGTGGTTTGAAGAACATACATTTCCAGGAGAGCAACAACACCAAACAGATTTTCATGCTATCTGCATATCTTGGGGAGCACCCCTTCTAATTGTCCTTGGTTTGCTTGCTTGCTTGCTTGCTTGCCTGTTTTTGGAAAGTCTCAATGTGTAACCCAGGCCAGCCATGAGCTTGCTGTATGGAAGGTACAATCAAACAACATGGTGACTGCTGCTGCTGCATGCCTTCCTTCAGAGAGGCAAGGGTCTTCAATACAAGCAGCCATCAGAAAACCATAGTAACAGATGACAACTTTCCACTTGTGTGGCTCAGGAAGCCAGGCTACATTTGCGAGGTATACTTAAAATCTGTCACAAATCATGAATCCCAAACAGTGCATTAACATGAAACTTTGTCTCAAACTGTAAAAGAAAATGCTAAAGAAATACACAAAATGGGTTTCAAAAAGTAGTTTATGATGACACTGCAGTGATCATGAGGATGGCTTATGGGTGATTCAAGAGGCTTCATGATTGTGAATTGGTTAAAAATGAAGAGAGACGAGGACATCAACATCAAAAACCTTTGATCCTCCGACATCAAAAACCCAAGGGAAGGTTGAAAGAATAAGAAAATTGGTTCAATCAAACAGCAGATTGGCTATTAGGGGAATTTCCAAGCATCTCCTGTAGTTCAATTCAAAGCATGAGAAAAGCCCTGACCACGCTCATAACCACGTTCTTTGTCACTCAGGTCTGACACAGCCATTTATGCCAAATACAACACTGTAGTACATCTTCCTCCACCTTCCTTACTGGATCTGGCGCCATGGAATTTGGGGCTCTCTCCAAAGTCAGAGTGAACAAGAAAGGGACATGTTTTCAGTCAATTCAGAATAAGGAGGCAGCCTCGACAGCACCACTGAAGACATTCATGAAACAGGATGTTCAGAACTGCATCAGAAAGCAGCAAGCATAATGGAATAAATGTGCTTGAAGTGCAGGGGAGTATTGGCATTTGTCTTTTACTACACTAAATATTTTAACTTAAATATCCATTCTATTTTAATTACACCTCTTAGTCCAGTCTGTCTCAAACCCACAATCCTTCTACTTCAGCCTCCCTGGTTGCGCCACCACACCTTGGTATCAGCGACTTTTCAACTGAATGTCTTCATTTGCAAAGGAATAAACACTGAGGAAACAAAGATGCTCACAGTCCTAGCCCAGGCCCAGTGAGTGTGTGGGAGAGCTTCCCGCTACCCTGCGCTGGTGGGGCCTACTACTGATCCCAGCCCAGGCGCAGCATGGGTGAGACCCTCTTCCACCCCCTTGGGACACCCACCACCACTCCTCAGCACCTCCCCCACCCCACCCGCAGAGTAGGAATTTCTGCTGCATTCCGGGAACCCCCAGACCCAGTCCTAGGCCAGGCCTCGTGAGTGTGGGGGAGAGCTTCCAGCTACCCTGTGCCGGTGGGACCTATTAATGGTCCCAGCCCAGGCGCAGCATAGGT
>NW_004524706.1:5119356-5120479 GCF_000260255.1 Octodon degus
AAAAAAAAAAAAAAATTCTTCAATACCATATACTATAAGCATTTATTCAATATGAGGTAGTAATTTAAGATATTCAGAGTAGGGAAGTAAAAAAAAAAATTAAGATGAGTACCTGTACCAACTCCCTGCAATGAATGCAATCATTATGTACATCCATACTGACAAAAAAAAAAGAAACACTTTTTTCAATTCCTGTGATATATGTTAATAAAATGAGATGACACAGTGTTTGGAGAGCAACTTTCTTTTTAAGCATAAGCATTTAAAGAAAAGCTGGGAAGAAAACAGCAAACTGTTATGGTGGTTATTTCAGAGATAAGATTATGGATGGTCGTTACTTTCTTTCTCTAACTTTCCTTTATTTCCTGAATGGTCTTCCAATGTGTATATATTACTTTTATAATCAAAACCACAGTAAACATCTTTTAAGAAGGAAGACTATTAAGTCTGACTGAAATTGAGTGTTACAGACAAACCACTGCCTCCACAGAAGCCAGTCCTTGGACTTTCACCATCTCCATGCACAATTTTCTAAGGCTGAATGCCTGCAAACATTTTTTTTCAAAAGGAAATTATTCTGTTTACTCCACATGCTGGAAAGGTATCTTTGTATCTGTATTCCAATTAGGTCTTTATCAAAGGATGCTGGGATTTGAAAAGACCTAAACAGGATTCTGTTTGGGGGCATTAGGAATGGGTGGAACCACACCTGCGATCAAACCTATTTCTGATTATAGACAAAGAAAGTAAAAGCCACAGTCTCCATGAAGGCAGAGACCTGCAGGCCTCTCCTGGTCTCTCTGCCATCCCTTATACCTAGCCCAGGACCTACACTTTACAAATAATTGTAGAGTGAGTGAATTAAGGAGTGGTTTCAACAACATACTACTGATTTCTCCCCACAAACATTCTTTGCATATATAAATGAGTGTTTCCCCATACAGGCATCCCTTGGAATACTATAAATAGTTTTTACAATAGCATAAAACATCAGGAATTTCCTTTGTAGAATTGCTTCCAGAAACTGTAATATATTCCTGAATAGTCCAGAGGGCAGCCAATCAGGAAGAGGAAAGGAATCTCTCTCTCTCTCTCTCTCTCTCTCTCTCTCTCTCTCTCTCTC
>NW_004524706.1:5120579-5197471 GCF_000260255.1 Octodon degus
CACACACACACACACACACGCACACACACAGGGGCCTGGATGTGGGCAGTGAAGAAGGCTGGAAGCCCCAGTCTTTCTTTTTGGACACTGAGGATACCCTAACTTAGGTGGCACTGGACACATAGCTTGTCCTCTGGCCTTGAAAGCGAAAACAAACTACCTGACAGGCAGCCATCCCTCCTCTCCCCCTGATTTGTCCATGCAATCCCAAAACCCTCAGCCTCTTCCTACTCATTGTTGTTGTCTCTTGCCTCCTTGTAGACCTCCCCTGACTTCCAAACAGAGGTCCAGCCTCCCAAGCTGACTTCTAGGGCCTCTCTGGGCCTTGTAGGGCCCCCCTGGGTCTTCCTCCCTCTGCTCCAGCCTCAACCCCTTGAGTCCCTTGTACAGCCCTCCCCAGAACAGGATACTGTCCTGAGACTCCCTGTGGGTCCCCAGCCTTTCCCCACGTGACACTGGAAGGCTTGGCCACCCAGAAGTCTCACTCTACACTCTTGGGTGCTAGAAATGAAGTGGAAGCAACTGGAATACAATCCTAATCAAACTGGGGAGCTCTGGACCAGTGGGTCTCCACTTCACCTATACCCTAGAACCATTTGGGAAGCTGTGACAGTGCCCAGTTAGCCGCCAAAGATTGATGATGCCTTCCCAGGTGTTGACCAGAAGTGGCTTCCTGCCAAAGGTTTGGCTTCCCAATTTCCCTCATAGAATCCATAGACAGATCTCCTGCCAGTAGGATGTGGGGACAAGAAATTGGCCTCCCTTCTAGGCCCAACCCCTAGATCTGCTCCAGCAATCCTACTCCCTCCCCCACACCACCCTATTGCTGACAAGAGGGTGAAGCTAAGATGACCCTGAGAGCTGCCTGTTGAGGACAGCGCCTCCATCAGTGGGTCCTAGGTGAGAGTGTGGTGCATAACCACCCCTGGAGCAGAGTAGGCCTTTACGCAAACCAGAAATCCCTCTCCTGACTTAAGCCGCTCAGATTTCAAGGTTGTTACAGTAATGTAAGAATTTCTGAACACTGAGAAACTAGGGCCCCAGCCCCTGGTTCTGACTTCGCTGGTCTGGGGACGGGCTCAGGCACTGGTATGTGTTACAACTCTACAGCTGATCCCAATGTCATATGGAAGATCAGATTTTAGACTGAAAAGTGTTGCTAGATCTCCAGTTCATTGAGCAAATCATTGAGCTCTACTAGGTGCCAGACCCTCCTCTGCTTCGGCCTAAGCTGATCTGAGGCTCAGCTTTGCTCCCACCCATGGCCAAGGTGAGAAATTGGAGAGCATCTGGAGATCCCCTCACCCAGGCCCCCTAGGACCCTCTGGGTCCAAATGAGCCCCACCTATCTCCTGCTCCCCAGCTGGGACCCTGCCTTGCATGAAGACCAGGACATGGAAGATGGTGTTCCCTGGCCTGCAGCTGGAGAAAGCTGAAGAGGTTGCCGTGAAAGGACCATGGTGCTGCTCAGACATGATAGAGCCTTCATATGATCCCAGCAAACCATGGTGGACTGCCCCTCCAGAACAGTCAGTCTTGAGCCTGGCAGCAGAGGTCACAGTACATGTGCCGTGCCTCCAGGAACTCAGGGTTTTGTCTGCCGCAGACAGAGGCTGTGGCATTGTGGATAGAGCACAAAGCATTGAGGCCAACTGGATTCCCTGGCTTAGAGGTGGCACAGTGTGAAAGAAACAGTCAGGGGACAGGCTCTGATGCCCCCTCAGACATCTTAAGAAGTAAGGTGGATACAGAGACCAGACATGGCACCATGGATCCCAGCCAGGGCAGGAGCAAGGACTCCTATGGGGAAGCAAGTAAGAGTCTCCAGAGGAGTTGGTATTTGAGTTGAATCTTAAAGAAAAGTAGAAGTTAGCCAGATGGACCAGAAAGAAAGGCAGTACAGGTGGAAGGTACAGAGGGAAAGGTCACAGAGAAGGCTTTGGAAGGTCTGGTCTGGCTAGAGAAAAGGGGGCAAGGAGCCTGGGGCCAGATGGGAGACAGGGACTGGCTTGTGGAGAGCACAGGCCTTAGAAGGGCTTCGCTCACTCACTTGAGGAAGGCCATGAGCCTTGGATTCATGGCTAAGTGGGATGGACCACGCAGAGGGCAGAGGCAGCAAATGAGAGCTAGTTCCCAGTCAGAGGTGACAAGAGCAGTGACTAGAGATAGAGGAAAAGGGACACTCCAGAGACACCCAGGGCTCCCTCCTCAGGAGGACCCAGGTGGCTTGGGGAGAGCACTGGATTTGGAGTCTGCACTCACTGCCTCTTCAGCCCGATGTTCTTCTTCCTTCTTTGCATCCATGCCCATCAGTTCTGGCCCAAGACCATCTGCGCAGAGAAGCCATCCTCAGGGGCCCAGCCTGAGTGGGTGCTCGGTCTCCCCCTCCATGTCCCCTGTGATTTCACTTACCGTGATAGCGTGATCTGTAGTTTGGTGCTATTCACTGGCCCACATGTGTGTGGTAAGCTCTGGGAGGACCGTGGCCCTCTCTGTCATGTTTCCTCTGTGCTCTTGCTGGGCACAGCACACAGTCGATGCTGTTGGCCCGAGGCCTTCCCTTTCCCATGCTCATTCTGCCATGAACCTGGCAGTGCCCTCTCATCTCAGGCAGGAATGGGTTTTCTGTGTGTTTCCGCCCTCTCCATTTGAGTTTGGCCCTGTGGCTTCCTCCGGCCGACATAGATGGAAGGCAGTGGTGGTGTCTGTGCTCCAGCCTAGGCCTCAGAAGACCTCACATGGCTCCATGCGCTCTCCTACTGCTCTGCCTTGGCCATGAGCAGGACATGGCCAGGACAGCCCACTGGCCCACAGGAGGTGGCGGAGGAGAGACAGGTTGGGCACAGCTAACTCCAATCAAGCCCTGCCTGGATCAGCTCACCCAGAGCCAGGAAGATAAAGGATTGATTGCTATTTTAAGCCATTAAGTTTGGGGAGTGATTTGTTAAGTAACATTTCCTCCACCTGCAAAATAAAGGGGCCGCCATGGTTGTTTTCGGCATCTTCCTCTCAGCCCTCTGGGTTTTCTCTGGCCATGCTGCTCCCAATTTTCCAGTCCTGGCTCTCCATCCTTCCTAAAAAGTACTTCTCCTTCCCATGCTCTCTGCCTTTGCTTCAGCTCTCATAAATAACCATGCAGCACCCCCTTTCACGGGGCCAAGTTCATGGCTCCCGAGAGCCATGCTTTCAAGGTTGCCTCTTAGCTGTACTTCCTCTTCTCCAGCTACTTCACCAAGGCCCGGGGGCATGAACAGCTAAAAGCCCTCCTTGAGTTCTGATGTGCAAATCAGAGAGCCTCAGGTGGCCCCGGAAAGAGCCTGTCCTTGCCAGGACCACCTGGCCCCACAACCTGGTGAGCCAAGGGAGAATGCTGAGCTGGATGTGGAACAGGAGGATGTGAAGCGAGAAGGAGTTGGATCTGATGTTGTGAAATTCTAGAGCTGGAGGGACCCTCAGAAGCCACTTGGGACCCCTTCATCTAACATGCAAGGAAACTGACTCACAGAGAAGGAAAGAGATGCGCTCAAGCCAAAGACTCACTGGTAGGTTAGGAACCGGATTTCCCCACCTCCAGTGCAGCGTCCATGCCGCTGCACCTGCTGGTCACAGAGAAGAGCCCGGGCAAGGTTTGGAAGTCAGGCATTCACTGTGCAATGACCAGCTCAACACCATGTCCCATTCACCCCCAGGTAGGGACACCTATTCAAGCCCAAGTGTGTGCCGGATACTCTGCAGCATCTGGCAGAGGTCAGGTCCAGTGCTGGGACACTTATGCCACCAGGATAAGTGTCCTGGTGGATACCAGGCTTGGGCTGGCTGCATACCTGCCACGCAGGCTCTACACCGGGTGAAGTGGCCCACAGACTCCCTTTCCGTCCCCAGCTGGACCCCCTGCCCCTCTGGGGCTGCTCCAGCCTCGCTCCATTCATAGTTCTCTCTGCCTCTGTGAGTGCACCTTCTCCTGCACACCCCTCCACCCCAGGCTGTGCCCCCTCCCCTCCAGCCCTGCACCTTCTTTGTGGTTCCCACCCAATGCCATCTCCCACACACACACCCCAGAGCAGTCTCCTCTGCCAGCCACAATTACAAGTGCGGCTGCTAAAGGCAGCAAGCTCTTTCCATGATGGGTAACAAGAGGCTGTGTGTTTGCAGCCACCGGCTGGAAGCACTGAATTCCTTTTCAACAAAGACAGACAAGCACCCTCTTGGTTATAAATATTAATTATAGGCACCCGGTAATGAGAGAACAGGGTGGCTGTTGGCTGTGATCTCTGATTGTTTGACTAATCCTACAGACACTTTAAACAAGACAGTTATTGCCTGATGGGAAGAGGGATTAGGGTGCCGTGGTCCTTCTACACAGATCAGCCTAGGAAGCTGGTGAGACATGGAAACTTGTGGAGGACCCTAGGGGAGTGGCCTTGGGCAGTCTGGGCCTCTGTTTCCTATTTCTGAGCATCTGCCCAAAGGAGACCCTGGCAGCCATAAAGAGAAGGTCTTGTTTACGGGAGAAAGACCTGAGAGCCTGGGGCTCAGCGTCTGACTCCTCTTATGGGACTGATCCCAGAGTCTGTCCCAAATTGCTGCAGGGAGAAGCTCTGGCTGAAGGAACATGTTAAACAAGAGGCAAGCTGTGCCTGTCATATGCTGCTAGTCTGAAGCCCCAGACTTACCTCTGGCTGGGCAGACCTTGCCAAAACCTCAGTCTGACTTTCTGTAAAATGGGGAAGATGAGAAACAACTTAATGCATCTTTTCCTAACACCAGAGTTAGGAGTCCATCTGAATGGAACCTGAGGACTCTCAGGCTGGCTGTGCCTGTGAGAGGTCACCTCAACAGTCACCCTGTCTCTAAGCTAGCTCTCCATTCAGCAGGCCTTGGCACTGCCATGTGTGAGGCAGAACAGCGGTCCCCATGTACAGAAAGCTCAGAAAGCAGCTGGCTGGGGGAAGTGGAACAAACTCCAGAACACAGCACTCCTCTGAGATGTCCCGGCCACAGCCCCACACTGACAGCAAGTAGGCTATTCCTTCTACAACATGTATTTTCTAAACTTCCCACCCCCAGGGAGCTCTTTAAATCTGTAAGGTACTCAGTCTTGTAGGTGCACAGGCCAGCCCGCAGGGCAGCCAGCCTGGACTACCGCCCAAGGCCGTGCAGCCAGCAGCCAGCACGCGGCCCAGCAGGTGACAAGCCTGGATCTGAGAGCCAGAAACCCAGCTGAGGTTCATTATGGGCCCTGGTGCTGTCTACTCTCTGCCCCTCCAGGGGCCTTGTAGGCTGGGAGGGGCCCCTCCTCTCTCACCATCATATCGCCTCCCACATATCCACCCCCATCTCAAAGTGGAGCCCAGCCTGGCCTAGCCCTGGAGATTTTCTGAGTAACTGAAGAAGGGAAAGAAAGTTCTTCAAGGTCCCTGCTGGATCCCACCACTGGTGGTTGAGGTGTGTACCTGTAATCCAAATTCCAGACTTGTCTCTATCACAGGGTAGGAGACCTAAGGAAGAGGATTTGTATCTGTCTGTGCCTTGGGATGTGTGTGTGTGTGTGTGTGTGTGTGTGTGTGTGTGTGTGTCTATTGAGCCCCTGTTTTCTGAACTGTACACCAGGAATTCTATTAGGACCAACTGCTAGGCAAGTGGCACGCAGCTGTAATCCCAGCACTTGGGAGGCTGAGGCAGGAGGATCACTGTGAGTTCAACCAGCCTGGGCCACATAGTGAGTTCAAGGCCAGCCTGAACTGCATTCTCATGGCCCCCCTCACAGCCCACAGCCTGTCTCACAAAAAACAAAACAAAACAAAATCGAGGACTGACCTCACTGTGACTGTCACAGTGAGAGCGACCTAAGAGCAAGCTGTTGTTATAACAACTTCCTGTGGTGCTTTCTCCCAACCACTGCAGGCAGTTTATCCAGTTTCAGAAATAGTCAAATAAGAGGATCATTAGGCTGTGCCCCACTGTCACGCTGCTAGATGCTGGATGCCTTCAGAGAGCTCGGGGCGGGGCGGGCTTTGGTTCTGCCCTCGGCCTCTTGAAGGAGATGCGAGGTGGTAGCCTCTCTCCCTGCCCTCTACCACCCCTGGAACTTGATGCAAGACCCAACCCACTCCCCTGACCCAGGGAACTATAGGGCCGCAGGCTGTTTTGCCTCAGGTTGGTACCTGTCCAGGATGGGAGGGACAGGAAGTTTCTTCGGAACACCCAAAGCTCTGAGCATTCCCAAGGCTCCCTTGTGGCCCGAGCCTGATTTAATGCCTCTCCAGAACTGTTTCAACTCTAGGTACAGACACTGCCACTGGAGCCCATCGTGGGAGAGCCTGGGGCTGGCCTCAAGCACACCTCAGAGCTGCTGTAAGTGGAAGAGCTCGGAGCTGCCCTGGCCTTCCCTCCTCTGGCCTTCTTGAGCAGCTGAGCCTGGCCTGCAGGTCCCATCGTTAGTGGCGGGGGTCTCATGACGCCCTCTCCAGCACCCTAAGAGGAGCGGAGCTGCTCAGAGGTAGCTGGTCCAGCTGCGGCCTTCCTTGCCTGGGTCTCCCTGACGCTGCCCCCAAGGGCTTGCAGCCATGCAGCATCTATACGGGCAGGTCCCCACACCTGTGCTGTGCCACTCAGCCCCCCCTTCTACCCCTTCACCCTCTGCTCAGGAGAGAAAGGAAGCTTCATGGCCTGCAGCCAGCACCCTCACAGCCTCCCTGAAGATTTCCCAGAAAATCTTCCTACATCTCCAAAAAGAAGCCATGAGCTCCGCGCCACCTTTTCAGATTCTCCACCTGGATTCATTAGTCTGCAGTCACTAACTCAAGAGCCATTCCATTGGCAGCTCTGTCCTTGGGGCTGGCCAGCACCCTAAGCCCCCCCCCCCCAGCCTGGTGTCCCTGTTGGCAAGATGGTGGGGGAGATAGCATTCCTTCCCCTCAGGGAGGTGAGGGGTGGTGAGAAGATGTACATGCTGAGTTTAGCGCGTGCCTGCTGCCTGGCGGCTGTTACTACGCATATTTTTTATTCATGAGTACAAGCTCTATGCCAGGCCCATGAGCCACAGAAATGAATCCAGCCATTCCCTGCACTCTGAGCACGGAAGACAAAGACAGGTGAGCAGAGATGCCAGTATGGGGGATACATTTACATAATAGATGAACACACAAGTCAGGAGGGTATGGGGAGGCACAGGGAATGAAGTGCTGGAGTAGGGAGCTGCAGGATTTGGGGGTGAGCTCTCAAAGATTATGTAGAAGCTCACCAGGTGGCCAAGGTAGGACAGGCGTTGCACAGGCGAAGGAAATGACAGGAGCGCCGATGTGAAGACAAGAGACGGTACTTCATGGTCGGGGCCATGGTGAGGCCAGCGGTGGGGCAGGACAGGGCCCTGATGGCCAAGTCACAGAAGATCCCGACATGGAAGGAATATGGACTCAGCCTGCAGGCGCCGAGGCCATGATAAGGGTTTCAAACAGGAGAATGACACCATCATACTCAAGTCTGAAGATGCACTCATAGCCAAGCCCGCCGGGTTTACATAACTTTTCCTTTTCTTCCTGAGCATTTACCCAGCCTAGAAATTTGAGAGCAAGCACTTTCTCTTATTTCTATTCAACCTGAAAGCGGCAGTCGAATCCAGCTTGCATGGCATTGAGATGCAGGTGGCCTGTGCAACAGTGTTGCTAAAATTACCAAAACTAACCACAGCCAGGGAAGGGCCATTATCGGAAACAGATTTTATTACCATGGAAACCAACAGATAATGCCAAGTCCAGTCATTTTTTCCCCCTCTGAAAAGAGAGAAGAGAGAGAAAAACAGACACAGGGACGGCAGCAGGGGAGGGAAAGCTACTGGAAGGAGGTGAGCCCCCGAGCCAGCTGGGGGAGCAATGGCAAGCTGAAGAAGTGGCCGTGGTGCCACAGGCACAGGCCTCCCGCCAGCCATCCACAGGCCTCCCTGGCATCGAAGGAGCTCGTATCACGTGCCACAAGCTGGCAGGAAGCAACCAGCGGTGGCAGAAACGGCTCTGCAGCGTAACTGCTATTTCTGATTCAAATGCGGGAAACGGTGCCAATACCCAGAAAAGACTTACCGCATGGTCCTGGTGGTCCTACAGACAGCACCAGGCTTGAAGTTAGAGACCCAACCATGCATTCAGATTCTGCCCGGAGTGGCTTATGACCTTTGGCAAGGTCACGAAAATTCTTGGAACCTCAGTTCCTCTCTGTGTCCTAAGAGGGGCCTCCTGGGGTGGCTGTGGTTGTCTGGTGTGTGCGAGGCCGAGGAACTTTGCAATCACAGGAGGCTGTGGGTACCGAAAGCCCTGCAGGGCCTGGAATCCTACACCTCTGTCCTCGTGTGTGTGTGTGTGTGTGTGTGTGTGTGTGTGTGTGTGTGTGTGTTTTACTATGTATTTGGTACAGAGTCTCACTATGCAGCTCAGACTCATAGTGATCCTCCTGTTTTCAGCCACCCCAACACTGGGATTACTCACTTGGTGCCCAGCTCAGCATGCCCAGGGCGGGGCACAGCATGTGGTGCTGAGGATCAAACCCCAGTCCCTGCGCTTGTCTAAGCAGGCACTTAGTCTGCTGAGCTATCTCACCGGCCCTTGTCCCCTGTTTGGAAGGGTCCCCTTTCTATGCCTCACACAGCCCCTGGCTCTCTGTAGCTCAGGGGTCCCTGGTGAGAGTTGGGGCCATCAAAGGGAAAGGCACGGGAGAAGCTACACAGTGTGGGTTTGTCAGCAAGGCTGAGATGCGACACTCACAGCACAAGCCCAGGGAAAGAAACACCCAAGGACGCAGGGGCAGGAGGGCTCTAGTGACAACACCCTGCTCTCTGGGCTTCCCTGTCTCCACATGGCACCTAGCTGTGGGTAGGGCGTGACTGGGCACCGTGCCTTTTCCACACATGCAAATGCCATCAATCCTTGCTCCTGGAAATGTGTGTGCCCTGGCGTGGATGGGGGACTCGGAAGAGTGCAAAACTCTGCCCAGGCCCGAGTCATCAGCATAGCCAGCCAACCAAAGCCTCTTCCCTTCTCAGCCTCAGTATCTTCATCTACAAAATGGGATCATAACAGCCTCCCAGTTCACATGGCTATTGGGAGGATTTTTTTAAAAAGTCTGAATGAATCGCTTTGAAAATTTAAAAGCATAACAGTAAAGGCAAGATTCTGTTTCCATTCTGCATTGATTATGATGATATACAGAGAGCCCCAGCCACCCACAGGAGCAAGGCGCTTTCATAACAAAATGATTGTACTGTTTCTTCAAAATGCCACCCCCCCCCCCGGGCAGCCCTTCACCTGCCCACACCTCCTCGGCCAGTCAGCACTGGCTGAATTGGTAGAAACAAAAAGGAAGAGGGAATTCAGGCATGGGTTAGCAGTTTAAGACAGAAATGAGATTGCAATAAAAATCCCCCTCTCTTCATCCGTCAAAATGTAATCAAAATAGAAAACGAATGTGAAAATCCCCACATGACCTAGTGTTCCCAGCCCGCTGTCACCAGCCTTTGCAGTCCGCCTTGCAAGACTCCAACATCTCACTTCACTTGAAGCATCATGGCTTCACCAAGGGACACAAGCTACAGTCGAGGAAGGCTGCACACGCAGACAGGTCCCTTGTAGGGAAAAGGGGAGGGACCATAGATGACGCAGGGCCCTGGTCCCTGGCTGCATGAGTCATGAGATGAAAGTGAGTCAGAGGGGAATAGCTGCAGCTGGCGAGCCCACCTCTGCCTTTGACTCTGCTTCCAGGTGGAGAAGAACCAGTTCCTGTCACTGGGTCATGGAAGATGCCCAGAAAGGACTTTTTTTAAAAAATGTATTTGGTACAGGATCTCACTACACAGCTCAGACTTGTAGTGATCCTCCTGCTTTCAGCCTCCCCAGGCGTGCACCACAATGTCCAGTCTCATTGGCCAGCTCAACACACTCAGGGGTGGGGCTGGTACAGCATGTGGTGCCAGGGATCAAACCCCAGTCTCTGTGCTTGCCTAAGCAGGCACTTAGTCCACTGAGCTATCTTGCCAGCCCTTTATTTGTTTTTATCCAGAAAGGACATTTCTTATTGTGTCCAGGAGCCACTGTCCCTATAGTGCCAGCCTTCCATCAGGGAAATATCAAGATTTAGCCTAATTATCTCTCAAACTCATCACGGTCCTCATCCCTCCTGCTCTGTCTTCAGAGGACCAGGATGAGCAAAACAGTCCGCCACACAGGTTAAGCACCTATTGTGTGCAGCGCTTCGTCCTGGGAAGAGAAAAGAGGAAGGAAGAGGTGGGAGCCCTCCTCAGAAGACCTCCAAACCAGTGGGGGCTGGGAGCGCAGGGCTGGTGCAAAACGAGCCGCCGGAGCCCAGCCAAGCTCTGGGTGCTAAGCGCTCCCGGCATGTGCTCCTCATTTCATACATCATTTGCTAGGAGCTGCAGCCATTTTGCAACAGCTCTTCCTGCTCCAGAGCGTATGGGCTCTGGCATCTGTGTCTGCTCAGCTCTTGCCCTTTACACGGTCTCCATCCCCTGTCTCAAGCAGCTTCTGTCACCCTCGCACAGGCTCACAGGATCCAGGTTGACATGCATGCAGTAACAGCCCCATCCCCTGTGGTGGCAGAGTGTGCATGCTCCAGGGCCCGGAGTGTGCAGGCAGGCGCGAGAGTAGAGTGTGCTGATCCCCCAGGCACGTGCGGAACACGGAAGTTAGCTTTCCGGGAGACACTGCAGTGATATGGTAGTGTGGGCAAAGGCCCAGGGTAGGGGCCTCGGTGTCAGGGAAGCACCCTTTGAGGCTGTTGCTGAGAGTCTTGCTGTGTCCAGAAGGTTGGTGGGGGTACACATAATTCCACAGCTGGGGATAGGGCAGGTCTGTGCCTGGCTTGTCATTCCTCCAAGATTCAGCACGTGAAAGGGGCTTGGTGACCATTTGCTAAGCAAATGAAAGAGGGAACAGAGTGAGTGACACAGTTGCCAGATGTGCTGAGTGATGAGATCCAAAGTGGTTGGCACTGCTCTGGGGCTTGCCCTGGGGTATGTGGGGCCCCAGAAACAGCAGAACTGATCCTCTGACCCAAACAGTGGAACTGGAACTGTCCCCTACACATACACACACACACACACACACACACACACACACACACACACACACACCCTTCTTCTCTGGCTTTGTAGCTGAAAAGAAAATGTAGAAAGTTCTCTTCTTCCACTGCTGGTCCCAACGCTCAGCTCCCCAAAGGACAGACTCTGTCCACTTTCCAACTCTCCTTCCAAAGCAGCAGCTCCAAGCCCAGGCATGGCGAAAGTTGGAACTTCTGGCTTCCATGCACCAGGAAAAATCCCTGCCCAGCTACAGTGCCCCACTCACTCTGGGGTCAATGTGAGGCTCCAGTCTGGAAGAACCCACACATACAACTACTGGGCCCTGAACGCCCACCCCAATCCTTGCCAGCCTGAACTCGAGGGAGGACCAACGTGGCACAGGAGCATTGCCTAGCAGTCACTGAGCCCAAGATAGAGACTGGTGCATGCTGCTATTCTTTTTTTTTTTTTCTATTTTTTTTTTTGCAGAACTAGGGATTGAACTCAGATCCTTGCGTTTGCCAGTCAAGCACTTATCCTACTGAGCCATCTCCCCGGCCCCCATGCTGCTATTCTTGATTCTTTGGTTCTGCAGAGTACAAGGACCTACTGTGCGCCAACACATACTGGAGCAGGGATCGCAATGATAAGGCCCCTGCCCATGTGAGGCTGACAGTTCAGAACAGGAAGAAGCCAGGGAGTAACCGCACAACCACATTATTAGGAATATTTCAGGTTGTATGAAGTACAAATAGGCAACACTAAGTTATGCCGGTTCCTCTATTTCCACTCTGAACTCAACTCCATTCTACATCCCTTTATGACTGCAGCTCTAGCTCCCACCAGGCTCTGGTGGCCCGTGCGTGGTACCAGCTTCCCACAGGTGCCAACCACAAGGTCGCTGAGGCTCACGCACACCTCTGCAGATTCCCAGCTGAGCACGCCTTTCTTCCTGCTGCGTCTCGGTGATACACAGGTAGATAGAATGGAACGAGCCAGGGGACAGGCAGATGCATGCTTGAGCTGGTCAAGGACCCCAAAACACAGTCAGTGTGGCTGCAGAGCAGTGGGCAAGGGGAGCTGGAGGGGAAATGAAGTCAAGGTGACAGTCAAAGCATGGAGGGCCCAGCTCAGCACACACACCACTAGGTCTCAAGGAACCCTAAATATTAGAGACTATTGCAGGTACTCAACACGGCCCAAATCAAGCCCCCAAGCCAAGCCCCAGGGCACACCAACTGCCCTTGCCAGCTGGGGAAGGGGCAGGAAGCAAAACCAGGACTAGAACAATTGGGGGGTCAGGGAGGGTTGCTAGAAGAGGGAGTTGTGTAGACAGGGCTGTTTGGAAGAGCTGGGAACTCCCATCATTGCAGCCCTCTGTCCCTCCCTCCACCCAGGAGCACCCAAGAGCAGAGCCACCAAAAGCACAGAAGGTCTGCGTGGGCTACCTCCGGATCCTATGGCAGGGCAAGCAGAGTGGAACATGACTCTTGAGAGCAAATGGAAATGACCTACTCTCCAGGCCTTGAAAGACCTTGAAAGTAACAGGATGAGCACCTTAGAAAATGCTAAGAACAACAGGGATGGAGTCCCATTTAGACCTGCAGCTCCATCCCCAGGGAAGTGAGGGACAGGATGCTCAAGACAAACACCTCCCCAAAGCATTCTGGTGGCTAGAAGACAGGAGCATGCTCAGAGTATATCTTGGGAATCCAAGTCACCTGGGAGTGATGAGACCCCCACCAGCAGGAGGCAACCCCCCTGGCCCCTGTATTGCATACAGGGCCATCTCAAACTTAAGAGTTTAGTCAAGAAGTGCCTGAGGCTCTGGATTTCAGGCAGCTGCAGAGCTCTAGAGCAAAGCTACAGGATAGCAGAACAATCCTGCCAGGGTACAGCCAGGTTGGCAAAGAGGAGAGCCATGCGGAAAGGCTACCCATGTGTTTGGTTCTCCTGGCTGTGGTGAGGGTAAAGACAGATGCAGAGAATGAGGGAAACAATGCCTTTGTGTGCTTCCTCTGCAGAGGGGACCAGGGCGCCCACCCTGGAGCAAATGCAGGACCCCACTGGGTCCTATAGGTGAATGGAGTTGATTCTACCTAAATTCCTAAAGCACTGGGGGCTGAATTTTTACTAGCCTGAGTGATGGGGCTGTACGAATCCCTACACTTGGACCCTAAAATCTGGGTATGAATCACAGCTATACACAGTAGTTGCAAAGAGAATGTCTCAAAGTGAGAAAGAAAATTGATGTCTGGGATAATAAGTCCTAGCCCATCAGCTAACTAGCCACAAGCCAGGCCCTTGGACGGCATGTGCACCTGATGTCCTCGTATCTCATCAAGAGCTAAGCCACAGGTTACTCTCATATCATGAAGTAGAAACAGATTTAGAGAGGTTGAGGCCCCTGCCCCAGCCTGCAGCTGGTCAATGTGGAGGGAGCCAGGAAGCCATACCCAACCTCAGACGCCAGACGCCCCAGGCCTCCAGCCCCTGCTCTCCCAGCTAAGGGGAAAGAGTAGTCACATAGCTTGAGTTCTCTCAGCAGATGACAGAGCCTCCAGAAGGGGCTCAGGCCTCTCTGGCCCCCGACTTGCAGCCTCCACTCCAGCCCACACTCCCCTTCCCAGCCTCTTGAGGCAGAGGCCACATCCCACCTGCTCCACGCTTCTAATTGGGATGGGCTACAGGTTGCACCTTCCCACAGAACACGTAGACCCTTTGGAGGTTAAATCATGGATTTAATAGCCACAGAACAGAGGCAGCACAGCTAGGGGCAAATGTGTTCTCTGTGTCCCCTGCCATGGGCCACAGCAGGTCCTTGTCCCTGTATACCATATCTGATGCCCCTTCCTGCTGTCTTCCAGAGCCTGGCAAAGGGCCCCAAACCATTAACCACACAGACTAGCCCTGAGGGTGGGCCCTTTTAAAGGTGTGCCCATATATAGATTCTGACCCCCACTCTGGAGTTGAATTCAAACTAAATGCAGTGGGGAGGCCCAGGGGGCACCACACAGCTCAGAGAGGGTACCTGCCATGCCCAAGACTACACCAGCAGCTGGGGGATACACGAGGCTACACAGTGCTTAGACCCAGCACTTTACTCTTTCACTTCATCTCGCAGCCTCGGGCTATCTTTAGTGGGACCCAAAAAAGGAATCTGCTCCTTGGACAGAGGCCTCTTACCTGAAAAGACTCATCTAACACAATGAGCCATCGGCTCTGCCACCTGAGGCAAGCTGCCCCCCTTCTCTGCCTGTCACGTGGATGTTGAGTCATCAGGAACCTTGAATGAGAGAACAGTGTGCAAATGCCCAGGATAAGGTCCATGTGGAGGGTATAGGGACTTGGGGAGCAGCAGACAGCAGGGGAGGGGAGGAGAGGGAAGTAGTAATAAGATCCAGCAGGCTCCAGGCAGAAGAGCACACAGAGACCTGTGCAGAAGGAGCAGGGCAGAAAGGAGCCAGAATGGTGCAGGAGAGAGGGACCCTGGAGGGACACAGGCTGGGGCAGGGGCTGCCAGGGAGCTGGTAGCAAGGGACCAGGAAACCAGACTTGGCCAGGACAAAGCAAGAAGTAGCCAGGGCCACTGCACCTGGGCTGTGTCCTACGTCAGCTGCGTCTCTAAGTCACTGAGTCTTGGCTTTCCCTGTGTATGATGAGGATAATGCACCCACTTTATGGGGTTGTTGTGAGGACCAACAATCATGTATTCAAAGTGCCTGACACAGATCAGGTGCTGAACAAATGATTCTATTATTATTATTATTATTATTATTATTACCAAATGACTTAGTATCTCTGAGCCTCTCTTCTGGGGTGTAAGGCAGAAATCATCAAATCTATGTCATAGTGCTCTTGGGAACCTGAAAGGCCTTAGTCCCTACAAAGCTGCCAAGCATACGGTCTGATGCCCAGTAAGGCTCCGCAACCCCGAGTGTGTTCTCCCCGCCGTCTACTTTCCACCCCAATGAACTGATGTGCCACGCATAGTAGGTAGGCTTCTTCTGAGTTAGACCTCAGCTTCCTTTGAGAAGTAATGAGCTTCCCAGCTTGGAGTTATCCAAGGACAGTTAGATGACTCTGTATGAGTAAGAAAGAGTGACAAATTTGAGGCAAGGAGCCCGATCCAAGTCCAAAGTTTCTTTCAATTTGGAGGATGCACCATTCTATGGCTCTGGGGGTGTCATCGGATGGTGCAGGCCTGGCCGATAGCAAGTGGCCCCTTGGGCTTAGAGAAAGAGACAGTGGGCTGAACCCCAGCTCAGCCTCTTGCCCTCTTGTGTTTCCTCAGGACTCACACACAGCAGGTGAGCATTCAGTCATTGTCCTTAAAGAAAGTAGAGGTCGCCCTCTGCATCTTCTCTAGCAAAGGGCTTGGGGCGATCATCCAGAAGCGAGCTTCCAGGGCTCCTAGCATTAGGAAGAGGGCAGAGATTGCCCCAGGAGGTAGCGGCAGGCCACCATGCCCCATGCTGAGGAGCCTGAGAAGCACCCCCACAGGTCCCCCAGCCGTGGCCTTTCACCCCTCCCAGCAGGGGTGTTTGAGGAAGGGCCTCCCCAGCCTCACCCTGTACATGCTCCCTCGCTCAATTACGGGCTCAATTTTCTTTTCTGTTTAATCCCCAAATCAATATGTGTTCATACATATTTAATCGGGAGGCTGTTTTTATTAGAGTGGGGATTAATTTTACATCTTTCTCCCCACTGCTTAGAAGACATCCGCCACTCAGGAGGAAAACAAGGAGATGAAGGAGAAGACCTGGTCCCCCAGCCAAGTCGGCTGCCCTGAGGGCTCCCGCCTAGGTCTTCCATCCCTTCCATGTGGCCCGCCATCCTGCTGTCTCCAGGCTTCCACCCTCCAGGGCTGAACCAGCAGCTTGCCCCTCAGCAACTCCTGAGCTCACAGGGCTCTCCTAGAGCTATTCTCCTGGAGCCAGAAGCAAGGGCCAGCTGTCTGTTAGAGGTCGGGAAGGGCAGGCCCCCCAGCCTCCTTTCAGAAGTAATAGATGTCTCCTTCCAACTCCCAGTCAAGGCTGAGCAGAATAAATTATCACCCTTTCACAGCATAATCACTGTCACATGCAGCCCCAGATGCCATCTGCTTCTTCACCAGAATCCCCACCTAGGCAAGCTGGAAGGAAGCAGAGGACACAGGGACATGGAGGTCACTATGCTGGCCATAGACAGACAAGGGCAAGCACACTCTGGGGCTGGCAGCCAGAGCAAGGGAGCCCAGGCACACAACCGGCACTCCTGCAGAAGCGCACCAGAGGGCCATCAGTGTGTCAGGCCTCCGTGCATGCTGCCCCCTTCTGTCCTTGTCCCCTGTCTAAGAGACCCATCCTGATCTTATCACTCACATTTTACACCGCAGCACACTGAGTCTCGGCAGGAGCAGTGGTCACACCCAAAGTCTCATCCACAGGAAGTAGCAGCGCCTGGTCTAGGCTCGTGAGTCAGGACCATGCTACTAGCTTAGCTGTTTGGCCGTGCTGCAGCATCTCCACATGTATAGTTATCCCCACATCTCTAGCACAGGCTTGGGGCCACTGAAGGTGGCATCTATAGGTAGCAGTATTTGGGAAACACCCCCCATAGGGTAAGAATAAAAGGAGAAAGAAACACTTGCACCAAGGACAGACTTTATTTAAGATAAGACCTGAGAGGAGCTGTTGGCTCCGAAGTGTCAAAGAACAAAAGCAGCTCTGTCTTGCAGAGTAAGTTTATAAAGCATTATCTGGGATAAGGAAGTCCAGGGCCTGCAGTTCAGGGATTGGGTGTTTGAGTCTGCAGTCACTGGTCCATCTTGTGGTTGTCCAAGGCTTTTCCTGTTCAACAAGCTAAGCAACCCCTTGATCCAGAATGTTTTGTACAGTAAATAGACGTCATTGGCTTCATTATTATGGGGCTCAGAAGAACATAGGGAAGAGTCACAACTCATCCGAAAATGTCTGCTGGCTTTTCTCTTCATTCAGAGGAAGCTGCCAGCGCCGCAGAACCTGAGACTTCGGGTATGGCCCGTGCTTGGTCCATGGCCTCCACCTTTCTCCTCTGTTTTTTCTCTTGCTCCTCTTCACTGCTTCTCACTCATGTCTGGAAAGCAAGACCTTCAGCAGGTCCTAACCCACAGCTGGGCTTTCTCAGATACGACTCCATCACATAGGCAATTATGCCTGCAAAGAGAGCCAGGGGCCCCTGAGGGTGTAGTCCTGCCCAGGGCTGTTTTTGCCCTGAGCCTCACCCTATCCAGCAGCCAGGGTCCTGCAGCCCTTCCGCCAGCTATGCAGGGCACCTACCCTCGCGAAGCCAGGATCCGCCCTGATTCCCCTTCTCCAAATTCACGCCATTGACAACAATTTGACCTCAGAGCAAGTCTGTCTTATTCGCTACTGGGTATTATTCCTCCCTGGAGCACAAAGCCCACATTTGGGTAAAAGGAAGAAATAGGAGAAAAGGGACAAAAGAAAGGAGAAGAGACAAAAGGGGAGCAAAAAGGGGGAAAGTGAGCGAAGGGAGAAAAGAAAAATAAGGGAAGACACAAAGAATAAGGGGGGAAGGGGCTGGGGATGTAACTTGGCAGTCTAAGTGCCTGACTAGCGAGCGCAAGGACCTGAGCTTGATTCCCAGTAGCACAATATGGTGTGTGGTGTGGTGGCGCACACCTGTAATCCCAGCACTGGGGAGGCTGACACAGGAGGATCACTATGAGTCTGAGCTGCATAGTGAGACCCTGTACCAAATAAATAAAAGTTAAAAAAACAGGAAGGAGGGAGGGGGAAAAAAGATGATTGGGCCACTTCAAAATGGCAGCATTCCCTGGGGGGCCTGCCTGCACCTCCCACCCTGGACTACAGGTGACTTTGTTCTCCAGTGTTTACTCCTCAGTGAGCTGGTGAGAAGGTTGCTACAGGAGGAAAGAGTTAAGTACTTGAAGGATCACACACACACACACACACACACACACACACACACACACACCCAGAGGCCACAGACCTAGCTTTTCAAAGCTGCAGGAGCAGAGGGACAGACAGCATGACCTCCAATCTAATGACCAAGGCCGTAACCAAGGATCAGGCTGAAGCAGACCAGAGCGCTCCAGCCCAGGGCCCGTGGCTTAAGGCCCTGCAGAACCTGGTGCTCATCCCACTTCTTCCTAGTAAACCCGTTTTCCTGGGGCCACCAGGAATTGGCCAGTCAGAAGGACCCCATTTGCCATCAAGGCTATCTGGGGGTCGGCACAGCTAGCTCCTGCTCACACTAACCACTTGGCAGTCAGCATTTGCCGACAGATTAATTCCTGAACAAAACAGATAACGTAGGCAGTGTGATTCCTCATTTAGCTGTCAGATCAGGGTGAAAAATGTGTGTGAGAGAAAACCCAAGGGGGGGAAAAATTGGATAATGATGAATTGTGACTGAACACACCAAAGAAACACAAGCCGTCTTCCCCCATCATGTTGTGCCCGCTGTCACTTAATTTGAAAACACCCTAAGTGTGCAGGGCCCTCTCCCTGGCACTTCCCAGCTCTCCCTGAGATGCAGACTGGTGTTTCCACAGCACAGCAGGAGTGCGTTCGACCCAGGAGGAAACCGGCAGCTCAGACTCACCCCAGGGCAACAGCGCCTCCCCATGCCATGCCCCAGAAGGCCCCTTTGTGCAGCCTGCCTCACGGTACTGCGGAAATGCACGCTTCAAGGGGAGAAGGAAAAAAGGGGAAAAGTGATGCTTCCCCTGCAATAAATGTCAACTCTGCCGGGTCTTTAAAATGATTTCTTATTTTGCAAACCAGTGCTATCCAAATGTGCAGGTGTGAGAGACTGAAATCAGCTTGCCAAGATCCGAGGATGTTTGGCTGCTTCTGGAGATCCGAGTACACACTGTCCCTGGCCGCTGAGGGCCAGGTAAAAAGTTAGCAGCCGTCAGAACCTCCTTGGGGGCCGTGCTTTTCCCCAAGAAAAGCCCACAGCCACATGCCTTGGCGAAGGAAGCTGCCCTTCCTGCTGACGGCCAGGAACAGGCAAGCAGCCTGCAGGCCTGAGACTCCAGAGGCAGGAGGTGGGAAGCAGGATGGACGACCAAAGCTGCAGCCTTCACCTTGATCCGCTCGGTGACCTTGGTGAGGTCCTTGCCTTCTCTGGATGCCCATTTGACCATCTGTGGGATCTGTCACTGGCCTCCAAGTCTCCTGCAGGATCTACAAGCAGCGTGCTTCTGGAGCAGGCCTCACAGACCAGGGCTTGCCCCTGGTGTGGACTAAGGATCAGTGAGCAAGGGAAGATCAGCCCAAAGTCTCCTAGAAAAGAGCACATCCAGAGCTGGCTCGTCCAGAGAAAGGGACAGACAGAGAGCCCTTTCCGCAGGTAGAATCCCACAGCAAAGGATGTCACACCATCCCTGGGAAGCAAGAATTGCTATCCATCCCTTTTGGCAGTGTTGCGGGTGAACGCAGGGCCTTGTGCTTGCTAGGCAAACACTCTACTGCTGAGCTACTCCAGGCTCATTTTACACATGGGCAGAGACTCAGCAAGGCAAAGCAATTTTCCCAGAAACCTAGGGCCACACTGGCCACTCATGCATCCCAGCACCCAGTCTGTGCCAACTTCCAAGTCCGTAGTCCCATCTCCAAAATATCTGGGTTCTACCACAGATCTCCATCTACTGCCACCACCCCAATCCCGGCCACCATCAGCCCTCCCTGAAAATTCTGCCACAGCCTCCATGCTGGCCTGCCCATCTCGAGGTCCCCAGTCCACACTCTCACCACCAGCCAGTGACCACCTTCTAATTGTATGCATGGTGTCACCCTCACTAAACTCCTCAATGGCTCCTCATTGCCCTCAGCATGAAATCCAGCTTCCTTAACAGGGTCCCCAACGCACCTCCTTCTGTAGCCTCATCTCTTGCACTTCCCCCTGGGTTTCAGGCCCCAGCCATCTGAACCCCTTCACTTTCCCCAAGGAGCACGTTCTGTAGCGCCCCCTCCTGTCTCCTTTCCATTTGGCCCTATCACTGTGCAGGGAGCTCTAAGTGTCACCCCTTGCTAAAGCCTGTTCTGACCCCAGCCTTGATTAATTTTCCACCTCCCTCTTCTTTCAGAGCCATCTGCACTTCCTGTCTCTCATTCCATGAAATGGCCAGCGTGCTGTCTGGGACTCCCACTGGTCTTGACCCAGAGACCATGAGGGTGGCATCTGCCTTCCTCGCCACCTGACACTGAGCACATAGTAGGCACTCACGAACTGTTTGCTTTCTGGACAGATGATGGAATGAATGAGTAATGGAATGAGAGCACGAACAATGAGACCAGAGCACGCTTTCCTCCAGCACATATCCAAATGTATAAAAAGCACACGGCAAGTCCATCAATAAGGCAGGCTCGTGCCTCTCTCCCGTCCTTGGCTAGGAGTCGGTGATGGATTTCTGGAGGTGATGCATGGGAGCGTGAGAAGGGCCGAGTGGACGCATGGAAGAATAGAATATAGATTTCTATAGATTAATCATTTGTCATGCCTGCCACTCGGCACGCTTGCGCGCACACACACACTCTCTACCGCTGAGCTGCCTGGCCTTCCTTCCCAGGAAGGTCCACTTGCACTGCCCTTAGCCAGTGCAACAGTGGCACGTGCCCTCACAACCCACACACACAGCATCACAAATACACTCAGGGAGACACTTGGCTCTTGCACACACAGAGGCCTACAGAGAGGTACACACCCATATGTATAATATGAGTGCACGCTTACTCTTATGCCCAGAGAAGGGCACACTTGCTGTTCTACACAGAGTTTCATGCTTCCTCTTGCACACACGGAGGTGTGTGCCTGTGCAGACACACACTCACATTCTCCTCTCTGTGCCTTTCCTCTTCCTTAATCCCAAGTCCCACATGTCTCCCTTGCAGGACGTGAGCAGGGAACGAGAGCACTGACCGTGCTCTCCAAGGGACAAAGCCACCTCTCCCCAAGTCTCAGCACTCCCAGCCCTGGCCCTCTCCTCCCCAGGAGTCCACGCCGGTGTCCAGCCTGTGCACCTACTCCTTGTGTCAAGTCGCACATCACAGATGAAGAGCAGAGGGCAGGCCAAGCTCAGGGAGAAGTCTCCTGCGATGGTGCCTGCGCCCTGAGAGCTGCGTCCAGTGCTGTGCAGAGCTATCTGATCCGTGCCCCATGCCTGGCATGAGGGATCCTTAAACTACAGGTAGAGGGGTGCCACCTCCAGCTCTTAAGCAACCTCGGAGATACAGCAAAAAGAAACAACTTTCTGTTTGGCTTCCTGCTTACATGCGGACTGCAGGTCAACTTTGTAACTTTCTGAAGACCAGGAAGTGAACCTGCCGGGTGCACAAACCCTCAGAGGGAGCTTCGCCGAGGCTCTGAGAGGTCAGTACTTTCTCCTAGGAGTCCTAGCTCATCTTCCAGAAGAGCTTTAGGGCAACTGGAAGAAAGTAACCCTAACACCTGATACCTTCACTTAGGAAGAGTGAGGCTGGGCTGTGAGAGGCTGCCTTGGCTCTGCTGGACTCAGTTCCTGGAGCTGTGCTCCCCTCCTCAGAAAGCCCTTCCATGCCAGCATCCCCAGGATGCTGAGGTTTGGGGGAGGGCGGGGCATAGAACCACATTCCCTTGCCTTTGATCTCAGCCACATTCAAGTCTCCTGCATCCCCTCCCCCTCTCTCCCCATTTTCCTTTGAAGTCTCTAAATAAAGATGGCTATAGATTACAGCCATTGCAGCGGCCTGGGATGGGGCTTTCTCAGGTTACCTTCCCTTTGCTGCCAGCCTGTGGGCTCTAACCTGGCGTCCCTGAAGGCTCTGCTCCAGGCAGGCCAATGCCAAGGTTTCTCCCTACTATAGGTCATGGACATCTGGGCAGAAGTAACACAGCATCTCTGCCTGGCTCTCAGGAAACATCTTGCAGTGGCCCTTCAAGCCCTAAACGGAGCTTCCCAGGGAAGCTTAACATTCCCAGAACCAATCTGAGGAATTTTCCATGGCTCTGGAGCCAGCTTATTTCATGTTTCAGAATATCCCCCATATTGTCTCAGACTTTAAAATCAGCCCCATCAGGATAGGGTGCTGGATGTGGCACTAGGTGGAGAACTAGAAAGCGTTTCTGTTCCCTTCTACTGCGAATCCCTTCTGCTCCATCCCTGCCAAGCCTGTCTTCCATCTGCCTGTCTCCACGCTCTCTGCAGGATCCACCAACCTTTCCTGCAGCTTAAACCTTCCAGCACTACCTCTGATGCGTTGCTGGCAACCAAAGTGAACTTTTCAAAGCACAAATCATGTCGCTCTCCTACTATAAACCCTTCAGTAGTTCCCTGTTGCTTCTGCAGTAAAAAATTACACTTTTTCCCAGTACTGGGGATTGAACTCAGGGCCTTCACATGAGCCATATCCTCTGACCTTTTTTATTTTTTATTGGGAGACATTGTCTCACTAAATTCTTCAGAAAGAACTCAAATTTGCAATCTTCCTGCCTCAGCCTCTCAAAGTGCTGGGATTATCGGTATGTACCGCCAGGCTTAGCTTTTACTTTTGCTTTTTCATACTCCCTTCTTGACATACCAGGCCCTGAAGAAGATGATTCCACCAGGGACCCAGCCGTGTCCCACTGGCCTTTCTGCTACCCCTGCACTGTCCCTTGCTCCCTCTGTCAGGAGGACCTTTGCTCACACCGCCCTCATTCTATTAGCCTATTTTTTGTTGTTACTGTACCAAAACATCTGAGGCTGATAACTTTATAAAAAGAAGTTTATATGGGCTCGTAGTTCTCATAGGTCCATGTCAACCTTCTTCCTATAAAGCCACCAGGATTCAATCACAGCGGCTCCAATCTGATGGTTTTATGAAATCCTAATTACCTCTCAAAGACACCTCTCTAAGGGCCGGGGAGATGGCTCAGTGGAATAAGCGCTTGTCTGGCAAGCACAGGGGCCTGAGTTCAATCCCTGGGTCTGAAGAAAAAAAAAAAAAAAATCAAAGACTACCTCTCTAAATACCATAGTCAGATCAAATCTTAATATCCCACCAGGAGAGTTAAATTGCAACCTATGAAGCTTCAGGGACACTTAGTCCATATCCAAACCACAGCACCCATTGTCCAGTGGATTCATCCTGCAGAACTTCACTCACTCGGTGCATCGTCCATCCTCCCACCCAGGCTACAGCTTCCTGGGTGGCTTCCGCAGGATTGCCCTCCTGCCCTTCATAGCACCAGCCTTGGCTTTAATTATTCACTAATCCGTGTGACAATTTGACTAACATCTGCCCCTACACACCCATTAGACCAAGAAAAAGACTTTGCAGGTTTTTGAGTCATCTCCAGGGCCTCACACAATAACTTGACCTTTTAGTATATGTGGAATGAATGAATGAATGAATGAATGAATGAATGAATGATAAATGAGTAAATGAATGAATGATGCATGAGTGAATGAATGAGGAATAAATGATGGATGAATGAATGATAAGAATGAATGAATGAATGAATGAATGAATGAATGAATGAATGAGATGAGACTAACTGCCATAGGTTTCAGAGAACCACGGTGCCTATCCAGTTCATTTCAACACTCGGATCGTATCATTTTTTCAAACCAAAAGCAAGATTGGCTCTCCTAGGAAAGGAAATCAGACCCAGGACTCTCCCCTCAGCACCACTATGACCACTCAGAGTGCCCACTGTCAGATGCATGGACCAGATCTCACGTCCAGCCTCCAGCTCTTCCTGAGATATCCAGGCATCCTGAACTGAAGCAGTATTCACACAAATCTCAAAGAGGACCCCACAGGCCAGGCCCCCTCTTGGTAGGTCTTAGCTCCAACATACCACCTTCAGGGTCAGAACCAAGGCTGGGAATGTGATTAGAACAGAAAACTTCAGGAAGCCCCCAAGAGATGTGCTGTGCTCTAAGAGGCCACAACCAGGAAGCCCAGACCGTAACACTGCCCAGATACCCACTGTCCACTGCACAGCCATGGGGCTGGCTTTGCCCACCCCAGATTACAGGCTGCCTTCATTCTGACCAACCCCTTGGGGACACGGAGACTGACCTGAAGCCTTCAGCTCCCGCGTGCTTACTCACCCTGCAGGTGGCAGCGGCTGTCATCCTACTCCCCGGTCTCCACCCACACCACCGAGCTTGGATTTTGCTCTCAGAACTACACTCTTCAATTCTGCTAGAAATGAAGACGCAGTTTCCTTGGTTAGCCACCCTGGTGTTACTAAAGCCAGGGAAAAGAACCTGCTTCTCATCTTCCAGCCCTTTCCTCCACCTTCTCCCCCAAATGTCTTTTCAAAGAGAAGGGGAAACCCGCACAGCGAGACCCCTTCCAGCTCCAGGCGTTTTAATGAATCCCAGCCTTCAGGGAGAAAGACGGCTGTGTTAACGGTGCCAGTGAAAAACGAGGGGAGGCACAGTGAAGCAAATTTCTTTTTATTGACTTTTAGTGAGCTATTTAATCCAAACAGCTCATTATCTGCAATATAAATATACTATATAATGGATTTTGCAATAAGAACAATTAGTTTTGCAATTAGCATGAGAATAAGTTCTCCCCAACTGCAAGGAAGGCAAGGCCTAGACTCTGGGGGTTGGGAAAGCCGGGAGGGTGGGGAGAGCGGGGAGAGCGAGAGGGAAGGGAGCAGCTCTCCAGGTGAAGCAGGCAGGGCTGCGCCTCCTCCCCTCCTCCACTCCCTGAGTGGCAGGGACGCTGCCAGTAGATGCACCCGCAGAGCAGCACTGGGCTCAGGCTCAGCTGCATCACTCAGCCACTGTGCAACCCCAGGCAAGTCACTTAAGCTCTCCGAGCTTCAGCTTCCTCTGGAAAAATGTGGGCACCACTGTGGTACTTCTTCGTGGATTCGTCCTGCGGATGCGGGATGGACCGGTCCTGCCACAGAATATGTCCTCAGGGAGCATTGTCAAGGCCACTGAGCTAGGACTTCCTTGCATCCCCTTGGCTAACTGCTAGGTAGGAAGGAGTCACAGCTGCCTTGCCCCCCACTGAATCCCTAGTGTCTGGCCCAGGGTGCAGTGGGCACCAATAAATATGTGTTGGATAAACGCTACCAAGGGAGTGAAATGTAGTGGCTGCTTGGCACAGTGTCTGGTGCATAAGAGTCACTTAATAAATAATCCTAGCACAGAGATAGCTAAGTAACGGAGACTCTGGCTGCTTCCCCTCCTGCCCGCCTGCCTCATCACAGGAAGCCCTGCAGATCAGCCTGGCGACAGAAGCCAGCCTGCGGAACCCAGCCTCCTGCGCAGAATCCTTTTCTGGAATTTCCCACCCCAGCTCTCTCTGCTTGCCTGAGCTAGCGTTTCCCAGAGGCAGGGCCTCGCTCCCTAGTGCTCTCTTCTCTGTGACCCAGTGCCTGCTTGAACACCACTCAGGTTCCCCGCATCCCTCTGGCTGGTCCCTGCCTCAGCCCTGAACTAGAATCTGAGCACATGAGTTTCTCCAAGACAACAGACAGGTGATACATGGTGTTCCACAGAGAAAAGGCTTTGGGGCTTTCCCACTGATCCCAAACACAGGTGAGTGCGTGGTGAAGGTGCAGACTCCCAGCCAGCCAGCCTGGGTTGGTGTCTGTCTTCTAGCTAGATGACACTACTGAAATACTGGGCCTCATCTCATGTATCTGTAAAACGGGCATGAAACTAGAAATGTTCCCTATAGCCTAGAGTCCAGGGAGAATTAAATGACCCTCCCCAATAGGGTGAATGTCTATCAGGAGGTCAGGTGACAACCGACACTCTCCATTGTGATTATGCCCTCTGTTGTGGATCCACCCCTAGTGCCAGTGAGGTAGCAGGTGCCTTTGTACAGTTCTGCATAAGACCATTTGGACCACATGCCCCCACAAGGTTCAGATTGAGCTGGGTATGAGAGGAAGCAGGCTCAGGCAAGCAAGGTGACTTTCCAAGCTCTTGCTGCTGGCCAGTGCTGGAACCTCAGGTTTCTAAGCTCTAACTTCTTCTCCAAGCCCTAATAGGATGCTGAGGAAAGGAGTCAAAGCTGGGCACGGTGGTGCATGCCTGTAAGCACGGCACTTGGAAGGCTGAGGCAGGAGGATTGCTGTGAGTTTGAGGCCAGCCTGGCCTACAAAGTGAGCTCAAGTCCAGCCTGAACTGCATAGTGAGACCTTGTCTCAAAGAAATAAGGAATCAAGGCAGGAGAAAAAAGTGTTAATTCCCTCCTACCATCCCCTGATGTCCTGTGCTGGGCAGGTGCCCAGTGGCTAGGGGAGCCCAGTGTGGAGGGAAAAGGACAGCACCATCAGCTGGTAGCCTAAAACCCACCGTCTCCCGGATGGCCACAGGGCACACACTCAGGGGACCAGCCCAGACAGCTTCCTGTCCTCACCAAGGAGCTTGTGCTGAGGCTGGAGGGCCCTTCACCCCACAGCAGCCTGCTGAAGATGGCACACACACAGCTTCTGGACAGAAAATACAAGTTTCCATCACATGGACACCTTCATGAAAAAGACTGCTTCAAGCGGGGAGAAAAAGTGTCAGTCCACCCAAAAGCTAAGGGGACGCTCTCTACATAAAGGCCAAGCACTCTGACTTCAGTGGTGCCCAGCCTGAAGCTCAAGTCCCAGTCTGTCACTTACCTCTAGCATGACCTTGAGCTAGTCCCTGATTGTTTCTGAGTCTCAGTTTCCTCTCCTATAAAGTGGAAACATAATACCTTACCTCCCAGGGCCAGGAGCAAGATGGGGCCTAGAAAAATGCAAACACGTTAAGTGCACACATCAAAACTAAGCTCTCACTGTCATTATTATTCCGTTTTAAAATGCAAGACAGGGTGGTGTGGCTTCAGCCCTCTCCAGCCTCCATCTTCCCCTTGCTGAGCCAGTTGAGCAGGTTGGTGTTGGCATTGTCCTCTTGCTGCCCTTGGCCTCCTCCCCCACCCAGCTATCCAATCCAGTCCCAACTGGGCCCGGGGCCCTTAGCAGGGGAGCAGGAGAGAGCGGGTGCTGTTAGTCACGGTGTAGAGGGGTGCCATCCATCGGAGGAGGCCAGCAGGACTCGAGAGGTCATCTCCATTACAAACTGGCTGTGATTAAGCCATTACTTACCGTAATGGGATCCTTTCAGTGGGAGGTGATGCCTGCCACGCCGCCGATAAGCCTGCGACAGCCACCATGGCCCGGCAGGCTGCAATAACACAGACCCTCCCCTCTGTGACAGGTTCAAGCTCTCACACTCATCGAAAAGTCCATTTTCCAGCACAACTGGGTACACTTCCCTGTGACAAATGCCTGTTCGCCTTTAATCTGTTACAAGCCGAAGAGGCCCAAAGGAAGCACTCCATCACAGGCAAGAGCACGTTTATAAGCACACTTTTTCAGGGCCCCGTGAGGGCTGGCCATGTGTGGACAGGGTTGTAGGCAGGAGGAGGGGATGCACCGTGATGTATGAGATTGGGGTGCACACACAGGCGGGCTTGTGGGCACAGTGCTCCTGGGTATCTGTAGGTCTTCAGGGTCTCTCTGTGAGCAAGGGTGGGGGGATGGACTGTGCAGTGCATGGGCATGATAGGTGGTGGCAAGGTGGGGCTCAGGTCTGTGTCAGATACTGGAGTTTCTACAGTGTGCCAGAACAGTTGAGGGGAGGCAGGTGTGGAGTGCTGGGAGGAACTTTGGCTGTGGACTATGTATGTGAGTGCCTCTGTGTGGGGGGGGGTGTGGGTGTCGGGCATCCTTGAATTCTTCTGCACTATGGTGGAGTGTGTGTGTGAAAGCATTTATGTTTGTCTTAGTTACTTTTGTCATTGCTGCACCTAGCAATGAAATAACCAACATCTAAAGTTAAAGGAAGAAAAGTTTATTTGGCTCACAGTTTGTAGAAGCTTCAGTCCACAATCAGCTGGCTCCAAGGCAGGCTGGCATGGGAGAGGAGAAAACATTTGTGGTGGGGAGAAGACAACAAAGCAACAAAGTAGTGAAAAAGCAAGTTGAAGTGACCTTCGCAGGTCACTTCCTGCCCCTTTTATACCCTACTTAGGCCACTGGGCTTAGAGCAGGTGCCAGTCAGTGGGCTATACACCCCTAACCCCAGTATCACACACTCTAGATCCAATCACCTCTGAAAAAGCACCACCTATAGCCACATGAGGGCATCTAAGCACAAACCGTAACAATGTGTATGTCCAGAGAAGAACAGATCAGGGTCCCCTCCAGAGTCTGCTGGCCACTGCATCCATGTGGCCCCTGAGGCATCCTAGAAGAAGGGGGAGGCCTCAGCATAGCCCATAGGTGACCAAGGTGCTCCTAATACCCAGGAGAGAGACTGAGGATTCACCCTGAACTGGGGGTTGTAGATGAGGGGAGAGCGCATCAGTGTCCAGAGACGCTCTGCCCAGCCTAGATTCTAGGTGCAGATCCAAAGCCCCAGAGGGTGTCAGGATGGGGACACATGAGAAGGGGCACAGACTTCCAGGCTAAGGACAAGGACTGCAAGAGCCACACCCATATGAGGACAGCCTTGGAGTGGGATGAGAAGCCAGCCTGGGGCCACCCAGAGGGAAGTGGGCAATTCTGTCAAGACCATTCAGCAGAGCTTGGACACCAGAGCTTGGACACCAGAGCTCAGAGAAGTTTGGGGACAGTCCAGGAGGTGAGAAGGGGTGGCCACCCCATGCCCAGAAGCTACTAAAAGGGATACCACAGCCTGGGGCTTGTTGGTTCTCTGACCTGAGGCTGTCTCTGGTGCTGAAGGAAAATGGAAACAAGCAGGCACTGAGTACCCAGCCCTGTGCCAAGGACCCTACACACCATCTTTCTCTGTGCTTGTCAGCCCAGCAACACTGACATTAGGTTCAGTACTTTGCAGGCACCAGGCCCTTTGGCAAATGGCTTACAATCAGAGTCTCCCTGGATCTGTAAAGCTTTACTACGACCCTATACTGTGGATATCAAGCCATTGTATGCATTTTTAGTATGATTATGACTGCTTATCATGGGTGGCTACTGTGACTTCATCCCGTCCTCTGTCAGAGGTGTGATGTGTGTCACATCCATGATCTAACTTGTAAACAGTCACAGTCATGACCAACAGCTTATTGAGTCCCTACATGAGAACTTTATGTGCATGATAACATCAAACAATCCCTGAGGGAAAGGGTCAGGGCTGGGCAGCCAGGTGCCCCAGCCAGGTCCCTCAACCAACAAGCAGAGAACCCCAATGGGACTACGGCCCGCCTACAGGGAGGCACCTTGAGGGAAGAATCAAGCAAGAACACCTCCTGCACTTGCTTCTCACCGGACAGCCTTAAAGCAGCTGAGCTGCAGGCACCGCTAGCATCCTTGTTCACTGACTGATGGAGTCCGTTCTAAATTCATTAAACAGTTGGTTCGGCAGCAGCTGCCGAGTCCTCTACTTAAAAAAGAAAGAGTAGTGCTGAGCAATCCTCCCGATCTTTGTGTTCTGATCAAAAAATATTCCACAAAATAAAAAGAGTAGCGCTTGAGAAGTGTTAGCTCTCATCTGCATTGTCATGTCCAAGGTCACACAGTGGGAAGTGCTGGAACCAGGGTCCAGCTCCAGTCTCCCTGCACTGGCCACCATCCTACCGTCCAGGACAGCCTGTGACGGGCAGATGGCAGACTGGGACAGTGACTGTGTGTGTGTGTGTGTGTGTGTGTGTGTGTGTGTGTGTGTGTGTTACTGGGGATTGAACCCAGAACCTTCATGCTGGGCTGTATCACTAGGCCATTTTTTTTTTTAATGTTTTATTTTGAAACACGGTTTTCTCTCAAATGTTTAGTTGTTTTCCTTAAAGGTAGCTGTGCAAAGCAGAGTGGGCAGGCTGAAGTCCGGAACAGACTAGGGGGAAAGAGGTGAAGCAGGCAGGAGCAAGGGTCTATGGCCTTGAGGACAAGGGCACACCCTAGGGCGGGCAGCGGGAGGGCAGCAGAGGTAGGCATTTCCTGATGGCAAAGGTTCTACTGAGCAGGAGAGAATGGGACAGAAAAAGAAGGGCTTGGATTTAGGGACTAGACACCATGCCAGCCCTTATCCTCAAGGTGCCACCGGAGCCCTCAGCCCAGGCAGACCTCAGATAGCTGTGCACCTGACTTCCAAGCCCTCTGCATAACTGCGGGCCCTGAGCTCCCTCCCCACCCTGGGGGCCTTGGCTTTCAGCCCCAGGTATCGAAAACAGAACCTGGGATCTCCTCGGCCCCTGAGCCAGGGTCCTGCACCCCCAGTCTCTGCCCGGATTCTACTTCATAAACTCCTGGCTGGGACCCTCCCTCTGCTCTTTTGAGGAGCCGCTTGCTCTCCCTAGCCTGCCCCAGGGCCTCCCCCGCCAGCCTGAGCACTACTGCTTCTGCACACGGCCCAGGTTGAAAGAGATGCCTCTCTCTCCCTCACCTCACTCCAGTGGGGGAAGGAAAGACTCAGACCTTGGCCATCAGGACCTCCTCCCGATCAATGGCTCCTTCCCTGGAACTTGACCTGAGCTGAAGAAGAACTCCCTGCCTCCCCAGTGAGCATTTAGCTCGCCTGTGGAGGAAAAAGGGAGTGATGTGGCAAAAGACGAAGCAAACCCCTACTTCTCCAAACCTCAGGGCAAGCATCCTTCCTCCAGGAAGCTGTCCCTGGCTCACCCCGACTATCATTGTGTACCCGCCCCTCAGACAGCTCTACACAACTTACCTCAAGCAACAATATCACTAAGTGTTTATGCATGCCCCCCTGGGGCTGCCCACGATAGACTAGGTTGCTCTTGGTCACCCCGGGAGCCCCAGAATCCAGTGCCAAACTCTACATGCGACCGCAATACAGCGAATACTGACTGCAGGAATATTTGAATGAGCCACTCACTCAGGCCAGGGTCAGCGCCCCCTCCTCTGTGCTCCCACAGGCCCTAATTCAGCCCCTTTCCTGCTCTCACATTGGCTGCCTCTCACAGTCTCTAGTTCAGCCCAACGGCCAAGTCTGACCCAGAATTTTAAAGACAAAAAGTTGATATTTTAAAATCTCAATATTGGACTTACTTTAAGGAATAGGAAGACCCCGTGATGCCACAATACATCTGCACCTGGTGGCATTGACTAGGTGCTGCTGCCGGGTCTCATGTGGAGCTCTAGTCCCCAGACTCCTGAGCCCCCCCAACTCCCTACTTGCCTACTGAGACCCATTTTCCTCACCCCATTACCTGCCTGGACAGGAGGTATTTAGGTGTGTGACCTCCTGCTTTGCTTCTAGATCCTCCCCAGACTCTGAGGGTCCCTGGCCTAGGGCCACCACAGAGCCTAAGCCCTGTAGCAGGGGCAGAATGAGAGACGAGGACCCAGAGCAAAGGAGAACTCCGGAGAGTGAGGGGACACGCAGAACGAACCTGAGTGTTAAGAAAAACCTTCCTTCCCTGAAGAACGGGATCAGTGGATTAGACGCTCTTTAGGGATTAGTTAAGAAAAGATAATTGAGTGCACCAAACACTTTGTATTTTGTCTCATTAGCTGCTGTGATGCTTGCCACGCTTAAAGTTGGGAGTGGTAAGAAGGTTAATCTTATTGAACTGGTTTAATAAATAGAAATCCATTTTCAAACGCCTCCCAAGAATGGAAATCCTCTTTGCTCTGCAGGGGCTCCCAGAAGAGGCCTGTGACATTACTGCCACCTGGTGGTAAAGTGTGCATATTGCAGGAAGAGTGTTCTAGCAAGAAAACCCTGCAGGTGGGAGGATTGTGGAGAATGGGCCTTGACCCTGGCAGAAACAATCTGACAAAGGAAAAACACCTGAGACAACACAGATGACCAGTTTATAGGAAGAATTAAATTCAGTGTGACTCAAAACACATCCTGAACACTTGAGGTACCTAAGCAGGCTGAAACGCTCCTACCCTCGAGGAACTTTAGCTATAATCAAAACAGACATTCAGAACTCCAGCGCAGAGCAGACTGGGACTCAGAATGACTAGATTTTTCCAAATATAGACACTTCCAATAGCTTAACCAACCACTTAACCAAACACTCCGCAAGGGCAAATATGCACCAGGCACCAAGCAAAGTGCTTATACCATTTTTTTTTTTTTTTACAGTAACTATCCCAATAATTTTTCAGAGTAAGTCCTATCATTATCCCATCTTTCTGGCAATAAGACTGAGGCCCAAAGAGAAGTCTGTGCCCGTGGTTGAGTTGCTGTCAGGAATGGTAGAGAAAAGCTTCTGACCCGGCCCAGCTCAGGGTGTCTCCAGGCCCGTGGCATCTCTTCACAGCCTGCTATTTGCTCCGTACCCAAAGGAGCCTCAGAGGTGCCTCAGCCAACTCCAGGCCAGCAGCTGCCCTGCCCATCACTCACACAGTGGCTCCTCCATCCTTCCATCCCCTCAGCCCCAGCCACAGCCTCAGGCCCACCATGTCCTCCCCTCCAGGGGCTGTAAAAGCCTGCTCCAGGGGCCAGCTGCTGCTTTCCAGCCCCCAGAACCCAGCCCACAGTCACCTCCGCACCAAGTCCACAGCCCATCTGGGCAGCATGGAGCCTTGTTTACGGACTAGCATATTCACAGTACAGGCCTGCGCTCTCCCAGAGAGAAATCAAACCCATAATCGTCCCCAGATTGCTTTGTGTTCTTTATAGAAAGAAACAATACACAGTCTTTGTGTTTAAAAAAATTACTGAAACAACAACCACAAAAAAAAATCCAGTTCACACTCATTTGAATTGAGAGAAATAAGTAAACACTATTTCCTAAATCTATGTTCACTGGGAAGCCTCCTTTTATTATATTTATGCAAAAACATGAGCCAAATCTCATCATAGGCCAATAGAAGACATATTCAATAATGAAATGCAAACGCTGTTTGCAAAGAATTATGGAGGATCAAGTTTCTAGCCTATTGTGAGGAGTAGTTTAAAATTAAGACTTTTAAGCTTCATGTATCCCAATTTTATTTTGTAATAATCCATGCCTTTAACGTACCCTGTTTATATTTGCTCCGAATAATGTAGCCAAAAATCCACTGAACACTCATTGTGAAAAGGGTAACTCATTATCTGCTTTCGTGCAGAACCAAGGGAGGAAGAAAGGGAGGTGTTTGCTTGCGCTCCCACAGTTCCTGGGAAATATTTGCTTTCAGACACTTTGTAATATTGTGAAGTATTCGCTTTCTGCATGGGAGGTTTGCAGTTTTAAAGAGATGCTAAGCAGAGGGGAAAGGAGATGAGGCAGTTTTGTAGCTACAGCCCAGGTCACAGGGGGGCCCAATCCTTACCCCCAGGAATTCCGGGATGTTGTCATAGTCATCCAGGGAGTACTGATGGGTGTGAAGGGCCCCAGAGGAAGCGGGCTTAGGGAGGTGGCTTGAAGGACCACACATGCAAGGCCCCACAGGCATGCAAAAAATCCAGGAGCCCGCTGGGAGGATAATTGGGTGGGGTGGTTTACAGAAAAGCAACCCTAAGCCAAAAGAGCCAGTGAATATGTCATTCACTGTGACAGTAGTGGCCATCAGCTTTCTCAGTGGTATCAAGGGTCCTTGCTCCTAGCAGAAGAGGACAAGAGGCCTCAGCAGCACCAGAACAGAGTCATGCCCCAGGGGCTGCTGACAATCCTCCTGGACCCGGCCTCACCTCCCAATCTCTGCATGGTCGCTCCAGCAGGAGCATGGGCAGGGCCTGGCCCATTTGGGCTGTGCATTTGCTGCCTGGCCACCAGCCCACCCCTACCGCATTGTTACTCCTCCACATCCACGTGCCTTTCCCTTCCTCCTTGTCTCTCCATCCATCTTGCTCACCGACGGCTGTGTTCCATTACTGCCAACACTCACATTAAAACTCTCTGACCTTTCTGTAACATTTTTTTGCTCTTTCTCCAGCACTTCTGCTTACATGAATGCTTCTTAAACTGGATACACACGACCCCTAGGGGCATCCAACCATGTGCCAGGGACAATGTGAGCCACATGCCAAATGCAGCCCATCGTGCTGGTGTGGAAATCACCCAGTGGTAAGCGACTTAAAACACTGTCCCTGTGTTCAAAGGAGGAACACAGATACATTATGGAGCTGCATGCAAAATTCACATGAATTTTTAAGCTGTTATAGGACTTCAAATAAATTCTGAGCTTTGTGGCAGGCTGCTTTAAGCTATACCCTCAACCCTCCAGGGTACCTGTTTACTCTTTTACAGTTCAGATTTGCTTTGGTGGAAAAGTTTGAAAAGCTTTGACTTACTTTGTCACCAAAGAATAAAATCTTTGCAACAACCCTTTCAAAAGCCAAGCAGTTGAGATAGAGAAATAGGGACTCAGAGATGCTAAGCAACCTTCCCAGACTCACCAGCAAGCAGGTGCTATGGCCTAATCTCTGTCCAATGTTCTAGCTCTAAGCACAGTCTTCCTTCCACAGCAAAGTACTGCCAGGTGCCCTGGGCCACCACCAGAGGCAAGCAGGCCCTGGGGACAGTGGGAGAAGCCTTTGAGATTCCTTAAATTCCACCCCTTGTAACTGGTGGCTTCAAAACCCAAGGTCAAGTAGGTATTTCAAGTCAGGGCTTATAGTCAGGTGACTGCAAGTCTAATGTCTCCCAAATAAGCCACTGTAGATCTGCCACCTCCACTCCAAGCCTTAGAGGTTTAGGGCAGAGAGGGTGAGGGTGGGTTGTACCCACTGTTCCTTCTAGTAAGACTTAAGGGTGGCCACAGGAACTATGGATGGCCACGGCTTCAGAATTCTGGAGTCAACTGCTAAAAAAGCAAACAGGCAAAATCTGAATCCAGATCAGGCTGATTCAAAAATTGCTACTCTCTACTTCCTGCCCTACCTGAATCCCATAACAAAGAGGCCAAGTTCTGTCCAGCTGCTCCAAAAGGAGCTATAGGGTAGATGTGGACCAGTGCCCTCCTACCTTGGCTCTAGCACAGTGGTTGAGCCCAGGGCTCCTAGAGACAGAGCTACCTGGGTTCAAGTCCCAGTTCTTCCATTACTAGCAATGTGACATCACTGGCTCACATCTTGGAGTTCTCATCAGCGAGTAGAGATGCTGTCTGTGCCCAGCTCAAAAGATTGTCCTGAGAATTAAGCCACTTACCGGTGACAATACTGAGGCATGAGACTGGCACAGAGCCAGCAGTCCATGAAGCAGAGGCATCCTTATATGAAATGTGCGGGGAGGGAGGGCAGAGGCGACCCCCAAGGCCCACAGTTGAGCTTGTGGCGACATCTCAGATGGGCAGAGAGGGGGTGGGGCAGCTGCACAGCTTGGGCTAACCGCTACCACATTACACTTACACAGCAGCACTGCATGGCAGGGCTGAAGTGGGAATCACCCGCACCTCCTCCCCATCTTTCTAGACCCCAGCAGTTGGTGGGGAAACGCTTCCTTGAGAAATCACCAGAGCTCAGGGCTTCCGCAACACCTATCCCTGGGGGCTTTCCCACTGCCCAGCCCCCACTCCTGCAGCTGAGCATTTGTGCAGCAACCCCTTCCTGCCCATCACCTGTGCAGCAGGCCTCAGCCAGGGTGTAGATAACATCCCGGGAGCAAAGCCAGATGCAGTCTCTGCACCCAGGGATCTTAGCACCTAGCAGACAGACAATAAATCAACACGTATGCCAATGACAGGAGTGATAAGTACAATGAGGGACAGCAAACCAGGGTAAGGAGGAGGGGTTTAGATAAGGTGCTGAGGAAAGGCCTCGCTGATTATATATATATATATATATATATATATATATGATTTATACATCAAATTGATAACTCAGAACATCATAAATAATATTTGCTAAGAGGTAAAGAAGCACACCATAGGACCATCAGTGTGAACAGCACCCCTCGCACAGGGAAGAGCACACGCAAAGGCCCTGAGAAGGACCAAGCTACCGACCTCCACTTTTCTTCTCAGTGTGAGATGGTAGATCGCGCTGCAGGGCACAGGGGAGAGCAGCTGTCGGTCAAGCTCACTAAGCTTGTACATGAGGACCAAGAATCGGGAAGGGCCAGGACCACCCTGCAGCCCCTCTCTGTTCTACTTATCAACAGGAATGACAGTTTTCATGGCAGTCCAAAGAATATTAAATGCCGTGTTTTCATAATTAGAAAGAAAAAAAGCATGAATGAGCACAGCCTCCGCCTCCTCCTCACACTGAATGCGCACATTTAATGTACAGATCACAGAGCAGGTAACTCATACACCGTTACTAGCAAGTGGAGAAATCAAAGCAAAATGAGTTAAAAAGAGACACGGCAAATAGGAGAACGTTCTTTCTAAATCAGCCTTTCAAACCGCTCCAGGGCATCCTGCAGGGTCCCTCAAAATGCCAAGCTCAGCTTACTGATATTTCTGATGCGAGGAACCCCATTCGGGGCACCCAGGTCTTCCTAGGCCTCCCAGGAAGTCAGAGGGGTGCCCTCTGCAGAGCCAGCTGCCAGGCTGGAGCATGGGCAACGGCCCTGGCACGCCTCAGGCCTCCAGGTGTGGCCTCCTTTCATCCTGCCACAGTCCCCACCAGGAGGCATCATTCTCCTCATTTCAAGGTAAAAACACTGAGTGCATCCCAAGGAAGTGAAGGGGCTGCTCCACGGGGCACAGACTGAGGAGGCTGAAAGAAGTGGAGAGACCTTGGTGAGGAGACAAGAGGCTGGGATGTGAGCCTGAGCTTGGAGGAAGCATCTCCCCTGTGCCCACTCCGCAGCCAAGCGCCGCCCCACCCTGCCCAGTCAGTCGACAAGTGTTAGTCACCATCCTATAGACGAACAAGGAGAGGGGAGCTCAGGGGTACTGAGGCACGTGCCCGCAGCAGCCCACTAGGAAGTACTAGAGCCCAAACTCCAAGCCAGGTGTGTGTGGCATAGGGTACAGCCCACAGCTGCCTTCCTACAGAGCCATGGCACCTGCAGGCTAGGCCCAGCTATCGTAGGAATACAGCACCCGGGCCATGGACCCAATGTGTCAAGAGAGTTACTGTGCGACCTTGGGCCCCTCATTCCCTCTCTGGCTGTGTTTCCTTGTCCGTAAGGACACATGGACAGAGTCATCTCCAAGGCCCATCTGAGGCTGTGAGGCTCAAAAAGCAAACTACAGGTGAGATGCATCACTGCTGACTCCTCCTGCCCTCACCAGCACAAGAAGATGCAGCAAACCTCACCTTCATGGCTGCCTCCCAGCTCACCCCATCTCTGTCTTGGCTCAGACAGCCCCTTCTTCTCCACAGCCAAAGATCCACAGCCTGCAAAGCCAGCCCCCCGTCTCACACACTGGTCCCCAAGATCTCCACCCTCAATGCCAGTTCTGGGCTAGGATTCTCTCTCTCTCTCTCTCTCTCTCTCTCTCTCTCTCTCTCTCTCTCTCTCTTAAGTGGTCAGAGGGATCCTTACTGGGTCACACTTTTTGCCTGCTCCAATCTTTCCAAGGTTCCCAAAGACCCATAGAATAAAGCCCTTTACATGGCATTAAGAGCCCTTCCAGACCTGCTCCTAGGCAATGATTAATTTCCAATCTACCTTCTCCCCCTTGCCATACCCGTATGTTAGACATATGTTCTGCTTTTCCACCAAACTATTGACATTGCCTATTCTTCTAGTCTGGAATGTCCAGCCCTACCCTTCCTTCTCCACTCTGCTATCTGTCCTTGATCAAATGTCCTCCTCCAAACACCTTAGAAGGTCCCAGTCTTTCCCTCTCTCTGTCCCCAGTCAGTGTGAACCATGATTCATTCAATCACATATGTCCAATCAAGGCACTAAGCCTGACATGTGGGATGGATTTAGATGTATATTTGACTGATGGATGGAAGTCTGGCATCTCGTTCTCCCGTGGACCAGAGACTTGTTTTCACCTACAATGTTAAGTTATCCAAACAAGCTCTGTCCAGCACCCTGAGCACTGCTACCTATACAAGCAGTGACTCCACTGTCCTCTGCAATCCCAGGGTAGCCGGATATAATGGCATACACTTGTAATCCCAGCTACTTGGAAGACTGAGACAGGAGGATCGTGAGTTTGAGGCCAGCCTGGGCACCTTAGTGAGACCTTGTCTCAAAGAATCAAAAAAAGGAAAAGTGGAAGCACACATGACCTGTGGACTGACCAAACGGAGTCTCAGGTGCTGCTGAGACATGAGGTTGTTTGTGATGAACTTAGGCTGGAGCCCAGTTTCTCTAATCCGACTCCATTCTGTAAAAACAGAACAAGTCTAAGTAGCTATTCACCAACCTATCTCAGGGTCTATTTCTGGATGCTGGGAATTATGGACTATTTTTATGTTTGCCTTTAAACTTTTATACATCTGATTTTTTTATAAAGTGCATGAGTTTTATGTTCAGAAAAATAATAATGCTATTTCCATAATGAAAAAAGAAGAGGAAGAAGAAGAAAAGCTAAACCAGAAACAGACGGAGACAAAGACGCCAGCTGTCTTTGCACACTGAGCACATCTCCACCTGATCCAGGGTCTTTAAGCCCGACATGCTTCCCCACCCCGGGCCCAAAACAGACCCCACCACCTTTCCTTACTGAGCCTGCCCTGTTTTCTTGCTCTGTCCACTCCCCCGGGCTCCCACTTCTCCCTGGGTCTGTCGTTCAGTCACACCTAGGATCACAAGCCCACCCTGCCCTTGGCCGAGCATTACCTCAGCAAGACTGCATGTCAGACCACACCAAGCCCCTCTCTGATGGACTGCAGGCCAGGCGCTCTGGTTCCTGAGAGGGGAGCTTCATGACAGACACTGTAACTGTGGCCAGTTTGGTATCACCTGAAAATGGATCACTCCTAGGCCCCCAGATGGAAACCCACCATAATGGGTGTGAGTTGGCTTAGGCTTTGGGGTGACACCAGGGGACCCAGGTACTTGCACAAGGAGGGATAAGTTAATGTTCCTAACACCAGTTCCAGCCTACCTCCTCGCAGCAGTGTGGCCTTGGCCTCCTTCTTAATGTCTCTACCTGGATCTTTCCTCACCTGTAAAATGGAGGAGCTGATGAGGACCCTACAAATGCCCCAGGGCTGTTGGGCCAACACATAGCACAGTGCCTACCATGTGATGACTTGGTCTACTATTAGCACCATCACCCTACCCCTGTCACAGGTGGATCACTGGCCTCTGTTCAGGCCATGGGTCAGGAGTTTGGTGATGCCTGAGGGACTTTGATGGAGGGAAAATCAATTGGGGTCACATCCAGGGGAAAGAACCATGCTTGTCAGGGAAGGATCTTTGCTCATGAGAAAAAGGTTGGGCTCCCACCACTTCATCCTCTCCTCCCTGAGAACACTAATTCTCTTTAACAATATGACAAGGAGAAGGCTCACCTCCACAGTAACCATGCAGGGGGCAGAGGAGAGGGTAGAGGAAGCTTTGAGCTGTGGTTGGGTGGAGCCCAAGTCCCTAAGGCTCTCTGAGGAGAGAGCCAGGTCTGTTCATGTAGGAAGGGGCAAGGACAGTGCAGCAGGGCGCTGTGCTGGGGACCCATGTGTGACGAGGACCTCCAGGAAGGTTTCACAGCCCTCGAGCACCCTTTGGTGCCAGGATCCCTCCTCTGGCTTCCAGAATCCCTCAGGTCCCAGCATATAGCCCTCAACTCAGCCACACCAATGGCCTCAGCCTAGATTGGCCACTCTCCTCCCAGGGACAGAACCCACCTCCTCACGCAGTCCGCAGGTCTGCACAAATGCCTGGGTATAGCCAGAGAGGTGACGCTGATGTAGAGCCCCAGAGGGTTGGAGAGACGTGGCTCGTGCCCAGACAAACCCGAGCCCTGTCACTCGGCCATGTCACTCTTCAGCCGAAACCCTCCAGCGGCTCCCTGCTGCCTGTGCGATGGTGTCCCTACAGCTGAGCAGGCCCAGGCCTGACCACAGTCAGCCACAGCTGCCCTGCTCCGTCTCTGCCCTAGACCCTTGATTTGCCTCTAGTCCCGCTACCCCTGTGTGCTCACCTGCTGCTGCTGCTGGGTCTCTGCCCACACTGCATTCCTGACAAACGCCCCTACTACCCTTGCCAAGTCCTTCCTGCTCTATGTATCTTCTCAAGTAACCACAGGAAACTCTGGTCTCTTCCCACACCATGAAATGCACATGTGTACTTCAGCACCTGAGCTGCTCTGTATATATTATTGTGTTACTTAGGTTGTGGGCTCTTTGACAACAAGGCCGATAGCGTATGTCTATTTTAATTATGTTTCTACACTGCCACACCTTAACTAGGAAAACAATAAAGAAATAAATATGAGGAAAAAAGTAGTGTCTACCTGTATAGAAAATGCTCAACTTCTTCTGTAGTTAAGAAAATGGTCCTGCTTAGGCAGACACAAGGACCTGGGTTCGATTCCCAGCATGCTGTGCCGGCCCTGCCTGCCCCACGGGTGCGCTGAGCCGTGACTGAAACTGGGCATGGTGGCACATGCCTATAATCCCAGTGCCTAGGAGGCTGAAAACAGGAAGATCACTGCGAGTCTAATCTGTGTAGTGAGACCCTGTAGACCCTGTACTAAATACATTTTAAAAAGAAAGAAAATGGTACAAACTAACCAACCTGAGGTGCTGCTTTCACCCTTTGGATTAGCAAAACCTTTAGGCAAAAAATAAATAAATACGTGATATTCAGTTCCGATGAAGTTGTGACAGCCTGGGCTGGCAGGAGCAGGAGTCGCTACCTGTAGAACAGCGCAGCCCCACCCTTAACCACCTGGAAGGGGCACACCTGCTGATCACGCCATCCTACTGCTGTGAATCTGCCCCACAAAGAGAAGCAGCAGCGTGGAGCAAGTGCGGATCATCTACAGTTCGTAGCGAACTGCCCAAGCCACCCAGCTGGCCGCAACACATGGTCACTGCCTCATCTCCGCAGGCGAGGGGCATAGCTCGGCTCAGAAGGGTCCCCAGCCCAGCGGCTCTCCCAGGCTGCAGCCCTCTGCAGGCCCAACCAGAAGACTCAGATTGTTCGCAGCAGTCACTCCTTGGGGCTTCTGGGTGCTCCTCAGCAGAGCAGGACTGGTGGCCACCCTCAGTTCTCCTCCAAGCAGCTTCGTTTGTCAGAGAAAGCCCTTAGGAAGGGCCGAGGAGAGACCAAGACGACTGAGGTCAGTCTCTGAGGGCTTCAAGGCAGGGAATCCTATCAGTTTGCCATCTTCTACTCCTTAGAGCTGAGTCACCATATCCAGGCTACTCTCAGTGGGAGGAGACCCCCAAGGGGGTGAGCACGGGAGAGAGGGGTCTTTGGGACCCTATTGGAAGCCATCTGCCACAATGTAGATGTGTATGTGATGCATGTGTGCATGTATGGTGTATGTGTGTGTTCATGCGTGTGCAGTACCTCAAACCCTTCATGGGGGCTCTGGGAGTGGGGAGAAGAGGACTGGAAAGGGGGAAGAAGAAAAAAGTTTTTACATATATCCTTATTGTGCAGAACTTTTAAAATAAGTAGATGTGTCTTTCATAACATAATAATTACATAGGTAGAAGGCTGTGAGCCCCTGAGGTCCCTGGGACTGGATGGAAGGGAAGAGCCACCCACATGGGGCACGAGATGGGGCCCAGGGAAGGCTTCCAGGGAGACAGCACTTGCAGCAGGTCTGGAAACTGAACCCAGATGAGAGGTGCCAAGTGACAGGGATGACACGAGGAAAGACGCAGCACCGAGGGCGTGGTTACCGTCCCAGGGCCAGTAAGCAGTGAGGGGGCACAGGCGGGCACAGCACAGGTACTCGAATGAGCACCTGGACCGACCTCGGGCCTCCCTGCCTGGCTTTCTGCAGTCCCAGGTTTGGCTGCTGGACACTGGGTGGAGGCACAATGCCACTTGGGTCTGAAGCAGAAGGTTCTGGCAACAGGCAGTACCTTCCAAATTTGGAAGTCACAAGCAGAAGTCCTTGTAAAGGCAAGAGCAACAAGGAGGCTGAGGCCTGCCCAGCTGAGCCTGCCCAGTGGCCCACAGCAATCAGGGAAGCAAGCATGTGGTCCTGCCTCTCTCCACAGTGCCCTCTACTTCTCCCAGACAGAGAGTCCTTGGCCATTAACTTCATTTAATTCAAGCCAGGGCCAGTCAGTGAGAGAGTTTGTAATGAATATGACAAGAGTCCTTTACTACAGCTTTTACTAGGGGTGTGCAGCTCGCCCAAGATGCTTTCAGAAGGGTGACCTCTATCAGAGCATGGATATCTGCACCTGTAATGGCAGCTACCAGGGGGCTGAGGCAGGAGGATCACAAGTTCAAGCGCAGTCTAGGTCACTTCAAAAGACCCTGTCTGGAAACAAAAATAAACAGGGCAGGGGATATAGCTCAGTGGTACAGTAGCCCTAACTTTGACCTCCAGTTCTGGAAGAAAAAAAAAAAAAGTGAACCTCTTGAAATAAGTGGAGACAGGGAGACAAGATAAGGATCAGACTTTTATTTATATCCATCAGGGTTTTATTTATTCATTTATTTGGTACAGGTCTCACTACATAGCTCAGGCTCACGGTGATCCTCCTTTCTCAGCCTCCCTTACATACTGGAATTACAGGCATGTACCATCATGCCCCGTTTCAGGCCTGGCATGGCAGGTGGTACCAGGAATCGAACTTGGGACCTTGCACTTACTTGCCAGGCAGGCACTTAGATAGCCAAGCTATCTCCCCAGCTCGTCAGTGCTTTTTGACAGCATGTCTATATTGACATTATAAAAATGTCAGCTATTAAAATAAACTTCTCAGTATTGTAAAACTCTCAGCCAGGCCCACAAACTGTCAGCATTCGTTGCCACTTATTGAGAGGTCACGCATAGCTTTACACAGATGACTTTGCTGAACCTTCACACTGACCCTCTGAGCAAGGTCTAATTACCCCATGTCCTTGATGAGAGATCAAAGCCTTGGGACCACACACAGGAGCAGGCTGAGCCAGCATCTGACCCTGGCCTTGCTGAGCCAGCCGACTCCTAACCCCTGAGCCCATTGCCTCCCTGGTGGGAACAAAGGACAGGGAGGCTTGTCCATTACTTTCACAGAAGCCAGGAGGCCAGAGACAAAGCCAGCATTCAGGGCAACAGAGCCACATCCACACAACTTGAACAGGCGGGGCCAGGGTGTGGGGCCAGCATCCTAGAAGGGCACGTGTCAGACACACCCAAGAAGCCCTGGCTTTGGGAGCAAGGCATTCCTTCCCAAGCTCAGGTGAAAGGCAAGCGACCTCCCTGATACTAATACACCTTGCTTCTTGGGGCCTAGGCCTGCCAGCCTGGGCCCGGGAACAGGGCAGTCAGGCTGAGGGGTCCTCATCCCCCTTGAGCAGTGGCAGGGAGTGGCCAGGATGGGATCCAGGCAGACACCAGCCTGCAGCCTATGAGAACCCTCCTGCCCTCTTCACTTTGGTAGCTCTGATGAAGCTGGAGCCAGCCCTGAACCACCCAACCAAGAGGCTAGGCAGAGTTCAGGAGGGCCCCTGGGAGTGGAGGGGGAAAGCCCATAGGGGGTTTGAAGAAATTGCCACAGGTTGGCAGTTCTAAGCCTTCTAAACACAGGCTCTCTCTTTAGTTAAAATCCCACACAGAGCGCAGTCTGTGAAATGGGACAAGTCAAATGCCTCTGGGACTGAAACCCAGCTAGGTGACCACCGCCAATCCTCCAACTCCTCCTCATCAGGGCCTTCTGGGAGGCCTGGAAGGGCTTCCAGGGGGTCAGAGAGGTATGCAACCAGTCTAGCAAGGTCATTCCAAAGGCCCCAGTTGTGTGTGTGGAGCGCTTACGAAAGGGAGCCCCATCCTTGTACCAGGAGAGAAAAGGATTCATCTACAAACCAGGAAGTCGGCTCTCACCACATCTTGCTTCTGGCTGTGTCTGGCAGTGCCATGATCGTGACTTCCAGACTCCAGAACTGTAAGAAATAAAACCCATCACATGAAAGCCACCCACTGCACAGAGCTCCATCGTAGCAGCCTGACCAGACTAACACAGGCCCTCTGCTCAGAAAGGCTGTTGTCTTCTACATCCTAGAGAACAATCATAGAACAAACAAGCATGGATTGTGTGTTATGAACCAATCACTAAGAAAAGGGATTCATATAAATCCACCCATTTAATCCTCATCACAAACCTCTGAAGTCATTTCTATTACATAGCAGAGCCTGCAGGCTGTCACCTAACCCTCTTCTCACCTTATTCTCTAGGTAGAATCACACAGCTACATCTCCCAGCTTCCTTTGCAATGAGGTGGGGCCCTGTGACCACATTCTGTCCAGTAGGTGTGAGCACAGGCCACATACCCATGTCCAAGGCCAGGACAGCTAAGGGAGTGGGTGAAGCCCCCACACTCTACCTTCTGGCTAGGACCAGGGCCACGGTGGCCTTCAGGAGCTGACACCTTGGGCCTGGTCCCCAGAAGTTGCCCAGTATAGGGCTGTGCCCCTTGCTGGCCTGGAACTCAACACTCTGTTCTGCAACCTGAGAGTCTCCACTTGCCTAGCACCACAGCTGCACAAGTCTGTGTGACAGCACTGGGGACTTGGTATATCCAGTTCTCCAAGGGGACAGTCCAAAGGCTTCAGTAACTTTCTGCAATTCCACAGCTAGTGGCACCAGCAGAAGGAGGAGCCCTCCACCAGAGCGCTCCAGTCCTTGTCCTCAAATCAGGTCACTCACAGATATTGGAAAACTAGTACCTCCAAAGCTTAAAGCAGGGGGCCGGGGAGATGGCTCAGTAGAATAAGTGCTTCCTTGGCAAGCATAAGGATGAGTTCAATCCCCAGTTCCGCCAAAGCTTAAAGCAGGCAGGATGACCTCCAATCTGAAGGAATTGATGTAAGCCTACGCTGGTACACCCATGCAGTGGAATAGTACTTCGCACCAGAGGCAAGTCGTGGAGGAATCTTAAGCGCATACTGCTCTGTGGTGCAAGAAGCCAATCTGAAAGTCTCCACACTGCATAGTTCCTGCCCCAACATTCTGCCAAAGAGGAAGCTGTGGAAATCACAGACCAGTGGTTGCCAGGGGTAGGAGGAGGGATGGAGGAGCAGGTGGAGCCCAGGGGGGGTTATGGCGGTGAAACTCCGCCGTATGGCACCTTAATGTCAACGTTCATTTGTCAGAACAATGTGCAACACCGAGAGAGAAGCTAAGGACTGCACTTAATACCTGTGTCGGGATGGGTTCATCATTTACCACACCAACACAGATAAAACAAATGGGGAAAACTGGACAGGGTGCAAGTAGAGCAAACTCTCCTCACTTTCTGGTTGGTTTTTCTATAAATCTACTACTACTCCTTAAAATAGTCCACTTATTTAAATAATATACAAAGATGCCAATTCCATAAATTTCAGCCAGGAGATTAAAAAAAAGTCCATAATATTTTGCCATGTTCCAGGCACTACAATAAGCATTTATTTAAGCTTCTCAACAGATTTGATTATTGTTATCCCATTTTGCAGGTGAGAAAATTGAAGCACAGAGAGGTCAAGGAACTTAGCAAAGCTAGAACAAAACTGCTGCTTGCTTGGCTTCCTATGGTCCTCTCTCCAAGCCCTGCTCTCCGCACTTCCCAGGTCTGCAATCATGGAGGCCGGGGAAGGGGCAGCACCAGATCTCCTGGCCTGGGAGAGCCAGCAGTGTATCCTGGGGGGGGGGGGTATTTTTTCAAGTAACACATAGTAATGGAACCTCACAACAGCCATGTGAAGGTGACTCCAAGGTCGCCCAACAAACCGAACCTCCAGATGTTCCATGCAGTGCCCCGCAACACAGAGCAGTCACTCAAAATAGATCAGTCCCAGAGCCCCCAAGCCCCCAGCACAAGCCCACAAGTGAGTGTGTAGTACACACACACACACACACACACACACGCACATATACAACCATGCACACTCATGCCCTTCCACTTTTTCATTTGTCCCTCAAACAGATAAGCTCTGGACTTCCAGAGTCAACGGGTCCTTCAGCACCCGCACAAGTTAATATTTCTGAGGGTCATTTGGGGACTTTTCTTCCCAGAGATTGTCAAGATCTCCTTCCAAATGCATCACCACACCTGCATATTAGCACAAGGCATCACTTTTTCCACTCTCTGTCACCCCGGAGGGGGACTGAAGGAATGGATCAAATTCTTAATTTAAGAAAAAAATCCCCAGTGCCTGCCAGATATAAAAGGGCCATTTCATATGTTGAGGGTGTCAGAAATAAAGCACTACCTGAAAAGGGGCTCAACGGACTGCAGTTCTGGGGGTGCAGGGCCTCCCACAGGATCAGTGGAACTTGATCCTGCTTCGGCATTTAAAAGACAAAAACAGGAGGCAGGGCTGCACGGCATCTGCTTCCAGGGCTGTGGACTACTTATTGACTGACAGTAAGATGAGACACCCAGAACCACCTGCATTACATTACATGGGCTGATGGCATTCCCCTGTCAGCAGTAAGGCCCAGCAAGTGGCTGGAAAGATCCAGAACTCCCCCTCCCTCAGTCCCCTTCCCTGGAGTCAGGACCCCCGTTGCCTGGGTGTGTGGTAGCTGTGTGGTCCCGGGCAAGTTACCTAAAATCTCTGAGCCTTCACTTCCTTTCTGAGAGCAGTCAGCAAGTACTTATAAGGTTTGATGAGACAATGCAGAATAAATCACAAACCGCGTGGAAATATTCCATAAATACTAGTGGCTTCGTGATGGTTGTTCCTGAAGAGAGAAAAAGGTTCTCATAGATACTCTCACTCCATCCCCTCATTATGCAGTTAGGAAAACAGACTCAAGGGAGAGAAAACTTTCCAATAGCCAGAGCAAAACAGGTCTGGAACAAAGAAAGCATGAGGTGTCTGATTGCAGGAACCCAGGATTGCTGCGCAGCTGCCCTAAGGCTGGGCACTCTCTCAACCACACCTGGAGGAAGGAAGAGGGGGGGAAACAGGCAAAGGGAAACGTGCTAGGTACCCTCTCCACCGCCTCAGCCACCTTCATTCCTAGAGAAGCCAGGGGAGAGACACGGCTGGGCACCGGCTCTGCAGCCCAGCCCTTCTCCACAAATAAGACCATTGCCACCACAGAAGCCATTGCCTCGATGTTCAGGCCTCCGGGTGGTCGCTTGTGCTCTGGGGAATTCAGCCAAGCTTTAGGCCTTTCTGCTGCACCGGAAACCTCAGGCACAAACAACCAGAAAGCCCCTGTGCAGCACTGGTATAGGCTCAAGGCCATCCAAAATCACACTCCAAGGTCCTTGGGAGTCCCAGAGGTGGTCCCTTCTCATCCTCCTAAGTGAGCAGCTCGATGCCCAGGTCCACCTGATCCCTGTCTTGAGGTGCAGAAGTGCCAAGGCCGTGTCTCTTTGGGCAGAAAGGAGATACACCCTAGGCGTGTGTGCTGGGTGGGATGAAGGGTATGGAGGGCACACTTGGCTTTTGCTCTTTTCCTAAAGCCAAACATGCATTGTTATTGCCCCCAGCCCCCTACTGAGTGGGACCAACCTATATTCTGTAATACATGCCCCAATCACCACTTGCCCACAGCTGATTGGTCAAGGAGAGAACACCTGACCTAACGATACCCAGCCATTGGCTGACGAGGTATCCCATGGGCTGGCCTGAGTCAGAGATTAAAGGGGCACACAGGAATGGCGCTGACGCCCAAAGACTCTGAGGATAGGAGAGAGATAAGGGGTGACATCGTACCTTTAGATAGTCATGAGACCTCAGAAAACTAGAAGTACATGAATGGAAAACAATATAGTAACAATTACTGTCCCCAGGACAGTGGGAAGATTCCAGAAACAGTCCAGGAAAAGACTCCAAAAAGAGAGGTAATAAAACCCCCGTGTCATCTACAGAGTGGTGAAAGCTAAGGCTAGTCACAAAAGAGCTTGTTTCCAGGAAAGGAAGTCGCAGCCAGGTACCCAGAGGTAAGAAGAGCAAAGCCTGAGAACCGGAAACTTCTCTCAAGCCCCACGGCAAGTCCTTGTCACCCAACCTCCAGTGGTTGTCTAGAGCACTAGGAGGGGTGCCATTTCTTGTAGATAGTAGCAGAGACATGGAAGCCATATTTCTAAAAGAATTTTCTAAAAGGCAGGAGAGCCCCATCAGCATCTTTATAGTGTTTCCCACAAAGACTGGCAGGATGGTCTGGGTGAAGCGAGAGACAGGAGAAGTGAGGGGTTTACCATGAAAACCACCACAGCCCTCGAGCTTCCAGAGTGAGTCAGAAGTAGCCAGGCCTCAGCACTGAGCCACGTGGTCCAGACAGAGTCAGCCCCCAGCACCCAAATGCCACAGTTGATATGGGGACAGTGGTGAGATGTCCTGAAAGCCACTGAAGAAGAATCTGTCCAGTGGGCCACCCAGTTACTCTCAGCCCAAGTCTGGCAGGCCCCCAAGAATGCTAGGACACAACAGGAGAAGGACGACGGTGGAGCTGCCTATAAACAGTGAATTCCGGTGCAGACACGTGCTCATCTTCCCTCTAGGACAAGAACAAGGGACAAGGTGGTTCCACTGATAACAGCTGGCAGGATCCACTGAAAAGGGATAAGGGGGAAGGAGAGTTCACAGATACAGGCATCAGGCCGGACTTTGGTATTTTCCAAACCACACGTGCCACATTTTATAGGTCCTGGTGGGGACATGAGAGGACAAGCCTAGCCCTGGTTCTTGTTCACACATCTCATCCAGGCAGTGTGACTGCCAGCTCTGTCACCCGAGGAAACACTGTGAGTTTACCAAGGCAGGCAGAGGTTGAGGCACGCATGGTGGCATTGTTAGAGATTAGCGACCAGCAGGAGCAGATTACATGACTGCTGATCAACAGGATTATCCCTGGATTCCATTCCAGCTGTGGAATCTCATGCATTAGTGAGAATGCACTCTGGAGAGAACCAGAGAGCCCCTCATGGTGAGGGCTGCCCTGAGTACAGTCCCCCGTGCGGTGCCCATGAGCAGTCAGTAACATGTGACAGGGGCATCCATGACAACATGCCTGGACCAGTCCAGCAGACATCAGCAATCCTCAGTACCAGATCTACTGCATCATCAGAGCCCCAGTCCTGGGCACCACCTCTTTCTCATCCTCTTCCCCTGTGCTACTTCAGCCTTGGGTTACTCACGGGTAACCTGTCTGTGATCTTCCCAACAGCCTCCCTCCTGTGGCCAAGGAGGCTGATCTCCCCTCCAGGAGCTGCTGTGACTTGTTCGTGTTTTCCTGGTCTGTTCCTTTTACTCTCGCTTCATGTGCCCACCTGGGCTAGAAGTAGACACAGAACAACAGGTTTCCTGGACCTTCTCACCCCACGGAGAAATTAAGCATAGGAAAGCTCTGTGTGGAGTCTTCATCCAACAGGTATCCAAGCTTTCCTTGTTCTATCTCCTCACAGCCCCCCTAAGGCCTAAGCAATATTTTATACCTAAGATATGATCATCTTTCCCAAGAGGTAGATCCCACACCCTGCCTCTATCATGGTCATCAAGCCATTACTCATGGAAAGGCTGGGACAAGCCTGGATCTGTGTTTGGTCTTTCACATAAATGTCTCAAACTATCCTCACAATTAGTGTAAAGATGGATACTTTCCAAGTTTTACAAGTGAAGAAACTAAGGCTTATACACGTGCCAAGTCAAGTCACTCTTCTGACTCCTGCCATTTAAAGACAGCATCACTGGCACTAGGTGGGTGTCCTAGTACCATACACTCTGGTGGGACACATTGCACATCTAGAGGAAATTCTACTTCCTGCCCCTATTATGTATGTCAAGCCGGGTGCTTCCTTTGTTCCTTCACTAATACCCCAGGGATTCCATTCAGTGCCAGCAGGTACCCCTCAAACATTTGGATGAATGAGTGGCTTCATGAGATTCATTTTGCATCCTACGTCACAGGTGTGTTCTGCAGATTCCTCTCCCAGGGGTCTCGGTCCCTTCTCCCTGCATGTTCTCTCCTTGTCCACCATCATTCCTCCCATTTTTTTGTCTTTCCCCAATTTTTCACTTTAATTCAGCAAACTACCTCTTGAGACTCTCCTGCATGCCAGGCTCCAGGGAATCAAAGATGAATCACAAACTACCCACCCTCCTAGAGGGCATGGTCCAGCGCCTGTGGGGGAAGGCCAGGATGTTGCAATAGTGACTCACAACACACCAAGATCAGAGCCTACACAAAGCCCTGGAAATGCCCTGGGAGGAGCCATCAAGCCGGGTTCTGAGCCATCATCCAGTCCTGAAATGAAGAGCCTGCCTCCACCGTGAGTGTCCAGCCAAGCACTGGCAGCTGCAGTCTCTCTTTTCCCTTCAGTTCCAAGAGTTAGAAAAACCACCACAGTCCCTATGTCTTCCTTTGAACACCATGCCCCAGATGTCATGGGACCAGTTCCCAAAAAATCCAGGGAGTTGGGAGACTCTGAGCATGAGTAGTGATCAACCAGCTGGAACACTGCGGCTGTCTGAGCGGGAGCACAGGCCCTCCTGGAGGTGAGAATCCCTCTAGGGCAGGGGCTGGAACTCAAATGTCCACACACAAAGCAGCACACAGAGCAACCTATAGTAACAAAGGGGCTGCTTAATGGGGTTGCTGACTCAGCACAACTGGGCCAAGTCTGGGCTACAGGTAAGAAGAACAAAACTTGGCCCAATCAGGGCTACACTTACTCAGCCCAGACAAGAGCTCTGTCTTGTAGGAATGTGGCCCCAGCATGGCCAGTTCTTATTTTTAAGAGCTATGAGAATCCAGAACTATGCATAAATCTCTAGAGACTGAAATACTGTGCCAGTCCCTGGCACGTACAGCTCCGTCACGGGGTCCGGTTCATGTCTTTCTGCAGATCGCATGTGAAGACACTGATGCAATCTAGCTGATTCCTTAAGGCTGAGGGGAACTGACAGCTCCAAGAGTGGGGAATGACTATCGCACACTCCAGAGGGTGCAAACGAGACACAGATTGGGAAACTGTTTCGGGTTTGTGGAGGGGTTTTTTGTTGTTGTTTTACGATTTTATTTTTTAGGGCAATTGCAGCTTTGCAGCTGATGTGAGCAGAAAGTAGAGATTTCCCCTCTACCTCTCACCCAATACAAGTGTAGCCTCTCCCCTTACTACACCCCATATCAGATCTCTAGTTACATTTATTACAGCTCTGGAACCCTCAGTGATGTGTCATTGTCAACCAGAGTACAGAGTTTGCATTAGAGTTCATTCTTGGTGTTGGACTTGGACAAATGTGCAGTGACCTATATCTACCTACCATGAGAGTTTCAGGCAGGGTGCTTTTGCTGCCCCCCAAGTCCTCTGTCCTGCCTAGTCATAGCTTTCCCCAACAACCGCTGAACATTTTACTATCTTCAGAGTTTGGTCTAGAAAACTATTGCTAAAATAATCAGAGCACCCCAAAATGTAGTGGCCTAACATCAAAATTAGAAACCAGGCACAGTGGCACACACCTATAATTACAGCACTCTGGAGGCTGAGGCAAGAAGACTTAAGTTCAAGCCCAGTGAACCTAGTGACTTGGTGAGACCCTGTCTCAAAAACTTTTAAGAAGTTCTTAGTGTGCAGCCCAGTGTGAAGTCTTAAGTTCAGTCCTTAGTATTGCAGGGAGAAAGAAAAAGAGGGAGCAAGGGAGAGAGAAGGAGGGGAAGGAGGGATTGGGGGAGAGGAGACACAAATGAAGAGGAAAGAGGAACATGGCATTAACACTCTCTGGGAAGAGAGCTTCAGGCTGGTGTAAGGATTCGTTCTGCAGAGGGACAGTGGTGGTGGCCGCGTAGTGAGATGAGTGCTCTTATGCCACAGAACTGCACACTCACAAGTGATGAGAACATCAGCTTGTACGATGTATATGTTTTACCACAGTAAGAATATCAGCGAATTTTATTTGTGCAAATGAATAAGTAAAGCTAATAAATCTCATCTAATTTAGGCTGTTCTAATCAGGCAACACTAAATTTTACTTAACTTACAATGTAGCTGCAGATCAATCGAGTCATGGAAAAATAAGGAATAGTATTTTTCTCAGCAGAAGGAAAAAAAAACCCTTCCAATGATACATTATTTTCATGATTCTGGGACTAGGAATATAGCTCAGTGGTAGAGCTCGTGCCTAGCATGTATAGGGCCTTGGGTTCAATCCCCAGTAATGCAAAAATTTAAAAAAAATATCACTTTTCATGCTCTCTGTGATTCACCTAGGCTCTGTGATATGCTTAAAGAAGCTTCTCAGCTTCTGATGGGTTCAGCCAGCTCCTTTCCAGCACGACAGCCTCTGCACCCCAAGACATAGGAGTCATAGGGCGACTTAGGCTAGGTGTGATACCACAGAACGTCATTCCCACCAGGTTCAGCTAGGGAAGCAGAATCCTGTGTGCTTTGGGGTCAGGATTTTATTGCTGGAATCAGACACTCCTTGTAGGGAAAACCTGAGGAAGCAAAGGTATAGAAAGAGAACTGGAGGCCCAGGGGAGGAGCCATTAGCCAGTCACTTGAAGAAGCTGTGCTCGCTGGGACCAAAGTGGGACCATGAACGGAAATGGCGGGCAGGTCCATTGCGGAGCCAGCGCCTCTGCACAGCTTCCAGCTCCTGCTCTACAGCTGGGTGTCTGGTGATGGACCAGAGTTACTGTGCTCAACAGGGCTGCCTGGCAAGAACAAGGCCCTGATTTCAATCCCTGGTGCCACATGCCATGCTGGCCACTGAAACCAGGTGTGGTGGTGCACACCTATAATCCCAGTGCTGGGGAGGCTGAGAGAGAGGATCACTATGAGTCTGAGCTGCATAATAAGACCCTGTACTAAATAAATAAATAATCAATTGGACAGGGTAAAAATAAATAAATAAATATTGGATGATGGCCCCAGTCCCTGGGCTGCTGCGGACTCAGCTGCCTCCCCCTTGAGCCTCCTGCTTCCCAGCAATCCCGCACACACACCCGCCTTCCTCCACAGCTGCGTTCCACAGGCTGTTTCCACCCAGGAAAAGGAATCATATCACATATCCACTACCCAGAACCTCCCCTTTCAACTCTTTTGCTAGAGCAAGTAAAGACGATGACCTGCTTGCTGCCCTCACTGAAGACTGTATCCATATACGAATCCAACAGAGAAACAACAGGAAGATCTTTACCCTGTAAAGATTACGGTAAAAGAAACTGGTGAAGGTTTAAGAAGAAATTTTCCTGCAGTGGCACTGGCATTGAGCATCCTGGATATGGAGAAGTAATCCAGCCCCAGGGTGACCAGCGCAAGGCCACTGGGAAATCAGCTCACCAAGGAGTACTAAGAACTCCCACGGTTCTAGGAAGTTATGCCTAGGCACATGGCTCAGTGAGCTTACAGGGAAGCATTTCCCTAGTCCTTTAAAACAGAGCTGTATTTACCATCAAGCGCAAACCGCTGTTTATTGCTGAGGGACATAAACGGACATGCCCTTTCAGAAAGACAATTTTGTATGAACCATCAAGATTCTTAAATACACCCACACCACTTGACCCTATGGGAATTTGTCCCCAGGAAATAATCTGGAAATAATCTGGAATTTGTCCCCAGCAAATAATTTATGCCAGAGACACGAGTACAAGAAGAGCACTTTGTTATTTATACCAAGAAAAAAGTGGAAATAATTGAACTGTCCAACAATAGGAGAGTGATTAAATAAATTAGGGTACAGCTCCCAGATAAAAAAATCCATACTTCCATTAATCTTATTCTTTAAAGGAAAAAAATCACATATTTCCAAACAACATGAAGATTTTTCCACAATTATCCTTTAGAAAAGTCTCTTTAAATTCAAGTTATTACAAAGACTCCCCTATTAAGCACACTCTGCCTTAGTTACTTTGTTTTAAACAACAAAATGGTGTTTGGGGAAATCACATTAACCCTCTCTGACCTCAATCATTGCTAGTTTGGGATGTTTATAGAGGTCACCTCCTAGAGTTGGCAAAAAGGAGACAAAGAAATTTACAGAGATTTAGTAACTGTTCTCAGGGTTACGACCTGACAATCGTTAGTGTTGGCTGTCATAGCAAACAAGTCTTTAAAGATCACTTTTAAAAGCAATCCAGAAAGCAGTTATGCTGTGAAGAGCACACTAATACACCCTTACGAAACAAGCACAAAGACTGCCCTGATGTTATGTAAATAGATACTTGTGGCTGGAACACAATTTGCAGAAACAACACTGAGCACAATTTTAAAGGTGTTGTATTGCAAGCTCAAACAAATCAGACAAACATGAAAGGGTACTCTCCTGCCAGCTAGGGTGGCATTAGAGTTTCCATTTACAGTGTCCCCCCAAGGCTCACTGGGTTCAGAGGTGGGGCTCTTGAACGGTGGATCATGAGACCCTGAACTCATCAGCAGGTCAATCTATGGATGAGTTCACAGCTGAATGGGCTGGGGGCGGGACAGCTGAAGGAAGTCCATCACTGGACTGGGTCTTGGAAGATAGACCTCTCCTTCTGGTTCTTTGTCCCTCTGCTTCCGGCTGTCAAGGTTCAAGCAATTCCCCCCCACCAGGACTTTCTGCCCTGCCAGTTCCATCTTGGGGCCCGTCAGCCAAGCACTGGATCCTCTGAAACCAAGAGTGCAAATAAACCTCTCGTCCTCTCCATTGTGGATATCAGGTGTTTCGTCCCAGCGACAGGAAGGCCGACCAATGCAGTGGGGTCATTCACAAACCAGCTCAAGGAAGAACGCAGGCACAGATGTCAAAGACGCAAGGATCAGATTGAAACATAGAACAAGGAAAGTGAGTAGAAAACGGAATCTTTCTCAGTGTAAAGTGTTTTATGTTCCATATGGCTTTAAATATCTCTATGTATAAATTTATAAGTTTATAAGTTAAACATTACAAGTAAATATTCAATAATTTCATCCCCACTCCCCAATATTCATATATTCAAAATGACCTCAAAATTCACATTCAGTCTCAGGAAAATTAGGCCTTATATTCTTCAATACCATGCACGTAAGCCCATATACTATATAGTGGTGAGAGAAAATATCTCTGAAATAATGTTAGGTAGAAAAGCATAAATTCCATAGGACTACATGCGCTTAAAAATGTTGTATTTTATAGAAGTGTCTCCATTCTTAGACTTTCCCCTTGGGGCTATGAGAAAATCTTTTGCCCCCCTCTTTTTCAAGTTCTGGGAACTACAATATACAGTGGAAACAGGGAGACTTCATTAGAAAAATACGTGCTGATGTGGACAGATGTGTCTGACACAATGATGAGAGGGAGAAAGCAGACTACTAAACAGTATCACTGATCTGCATGTAATACAAATCCCCTCCATAAGTAGAGGGGAGAAAAAGGAGCAGGAGCAAGGGAGAGAGGAAGGGAGGGAGATGGGGAGAAAAGGAAGGAAGAAGGAAGGAACAGATGGACTGAGGGAGGGAGGGTGGGAGGGAAGGAAGAAGGGAGGAAGGAGGGAAGGAGGGAGGGAGGGAGGAAGGAGGGAGGAGGGAGGTTGACCTGCATATATATAGCGGTAGGTCTATAAGGAAATGCGTGCAACTGCTGTCAGTTCCCAGGACAGAGACACACCCACGCCCCCTTTTATTTGGTTGATTTGGTTAATGGCTTCTTTCTCCATTGTGCAGGACATGTTTATAATAGAAAACAATCAGTTCTCTACTGATTCTACTAAAAGGGGCAGATGTGGAGGGTGAGTCATCCTATCTTCTTGTGAAGACTTCACTATTCTGAAAAAGAATCTTTTTTCCCAACTGACCAATATTTCTCTAGACAGCCCCCAAGCCTGTAGGGCACCCAGGAGGTGGCAGCCATAGTAACAAGCAGCAGACAACTGCAAGTCTTCCAGACTCCAGGAGGACACAGCAACTCACAGAGCAATCAGAGCAGTGCGCGGCATGTCCACCCCGCTCCTTATACCACCCTGAGGGCTCTGCAGGCTTTAGCCCATGCCTCCAGACTACAACCCCTGTTCTGCCCCCCATGCACAGAAACTGAGGCCAGAAGTGACCCAGCTTGTCAACTACGGGGCATCTTCCCAAGAGATGCTAGCTGGGAGCCTTGAGGGAAGAGGAACAGGCAAAGAGCTTGACTTTCCCAGCAGAACAGCCCTGATGAGTGCTCCACCCTGGCTCCCACACGGCTGCATAGAAAGGGAGTCCCCCATTCCCTAGCAGCTAGGCCCCCTCAGCATCCTGCCTCCTTTGTAAGGGAGCCCAGCTTCCTGCCCTCTGTGCTGAGGATCCTGGGAAGGAACACAGAAGGCACTGGCAGAGAGGGCGACATCTGCTGGAGTCCATGCACCTCAGCTGTGGGGGCAGGGGCCACAGCTGCAGATGGAGCCTGTCACCACTGTGCCCTCAACACAGCAATGTCTGTCTGCATTCTCTGAAGACCCTATGTTAAGTGGGGCATAGAGAGCCCCACAGTTTTGTGACACAGATAACACAATCGGGACCACCAGGTGCTGCAGAGGTGTTACCAAATATCCCTCCTCCCTTGACTAACAGACTTCCACCTCCCACTCCCAGGATGCAGGAACCCAAGGAATCCAGAGCTGCCTGTCCCCTGAGGCCAAGCAGGTGCGTCAGCTCTCACCTGCCTTGGCTGCTGTCCTATCCCGGCACCCTCCCACCTGCCTTCATGCCCCACTTTATGCCCAGCTGCTCCCTGATATACCCATCCTCAGGCTAGCTCCAGGTAGCAAGACCTCCCGCCCCACCTCATCTCCATCCTCTTCCCTGTCTACTCACACACTCTTGAAGAGATAACGGCTTCCCCCGAGCCTCCAGCAGGAAGAAGTCTCTTCCTGGCCCACTTTGTACCCGCAAAGGCAGAGAACGGCAACTGTCTCCACCTGACATTAGAAAAGCTGAGAGAGACACAGGTATGAGCTTGCTGAAAGCAGAGACCCCAGGAGCTGGGATACGAGGGCTGTACCCCCTCCAGAAATTCGAGAAGACCTAAGAGGGCCTGGAAACTGACCTCCATCTCTCCCCTCCAATTTTATCTCCCTGGGCTTCCTTTTCATCTTGTTTTCAAGCCAGAGATGAGCACTTCCACGTTGACTCCAGCTTGATTATAACTGACTCCGAACCTTTCCAGTGATTAAAGTAGCCGCAAGCCTGTGTTCTCCAGAGATCTGTACTGCAGGCTGAATAATTCAAGGCATCCCTTCCAGAAGGCTGAGAAATCTGGACGAAAAAAATCAGACAGCAGAAAAGTGGGTTTTTTTTCTTTTTCAAAGAAAAGAGCAATATCTCCCATGCTGGCTATACAATAAGTACTCAGTAAATGTTGGTTAATTTTGGCCGACATAAACAGCCAAATGAAGAAGCAGGTGGTATGCTGGCAAGGTGGGAGCAGGATCTCCGGCGCCCATGGGTGGAGCAGCTCAGGTGCCTGCCTCCTCCTCCCCTGCCATGAGTGGATAGGCTGGGAGCTGCAGGTGCTTTCTTAGGTAGGAATGCGGTTTGAGATTAGCATAATCAAGGGACAGGGTGAGAAGGCTCTGATGGTGTAATTCACCCCAGCTGGAGAGAGGTTAGGCCCACCAGGGGAAGCAGCTGCTTTCAGAAGGACTATGGGAGACTTTGGGCCCTGGCCTGGGCTGCTTTATACCTGTGGCCAACATGAAACAAGAGAAGGAGAGGTGGCCTCTGCACGTCAGCTCTGTGGACCATGGCAGAAGATTGGCAGACCCAGGGCCAGCTGCCACCAGAAAAGTGATAGGCTCACTGAGGCCAGCAGCAGTGACAGTGCCCAGCTTCCACCTTCAAAGGACAGTGAGCAGGGGATTCTGAGAAGGACAGAGTTGAAGGAACAGGAGGGGATCGAAGAGCTGCCCATAGCAAGCACCCATCATAAGCAGGACAGACAACAGGGGGAGTGGGATGCCCACAGAAGGCAGAGGAATTTTGCGGTTCTTACCGTCATGCCCCGTGGCGTAGTGGCTGCATTTCCATCCACAGGCTGTGGGATGTGCACACTTCAGATTCTAGAACTCCCTTCAGTGACTGGTCCAGTACCTGCACGTCTACCTAGAGATGCCTCTATCTAGCCTTCGAAGGCTTGAGAGCCTTTCTGTGTGACCCAGAAAGCAACAGAAATGGAAGCCCAGACAGCCAGTGTTGCCCATGGTCACACAGCTAAGGAGCTGCAGAGGGACCAGAGCCAAGATGCCCATTCCTGGGGTTCTGTGCATGCCAGACAGAGACGGAGACAGCGGGGTACAGACCAGGGCCCACAGGGTGAGACCATGCCAGAGCCTGGTGCCAGTGCCTCTGTCCAGTGTGCAGTCAGCCCCTCCCCAAGTGGAGTCCAGCCGGCAGCCACCACCTCCCTCAAGTTGCACAGTCAACATCCACCAAGCCAATTTGGCTGCCTGAGATTTAATGAGCATCAGATGCTGCGACAAGGGACCTGGAGACCCAGAAAATTCCAATTTCAAGCCCACTCTTGATAGCTAGCATTACAGCCCCTACACTGGAGAGTCCAGAGCGTAGGAGTCGTAGAGGCAGCAGCCAGGGCGGCCTGCACCCCTACCTCAGGGCTCGGAGCATCAGTGCTCCGCCAGCCCAAATGTCTCCCGGTCCCAGGAAGGAACCTAGCAAACAGAAAACAAGCCCTAAGACAGGACTGGAAGGACAGAAGCTGCAGCCTCTGGGGACAGGACAGATCTTCAAGGCCTAGCCACAAGCTCTACTTCTGAGCCTTCTCCAAAGTCTCTGAGTGCTGGCTAGGCCATTATGAGCTTGGGGTGAGCCCAGGCAGAAGTTCACATGGATTCCCTGCACCTCAGAAGCTGCCTCTGTGCCCTGACGCCCCTTTCCCATTGGATCAATCAGGGTCCCTTTCCCACGGACCATGAGAAAATAGAGACAGAGGTGGAAAGAGGGGGAGAGATGGAGAACCCAGACCTCACAGGGCCCTGGGGCTCTGAAACAGCAGAAGAGCCTCTGGCACCCACCCTGTGGACCAGGGAAGCAAAGGAATTCCTGCCTCAGAGAAAGAAGCAGTTGCAGAAAGGACCAGAGGTGAACAAAAGGAGCTCGCGCAGCCCCAAGGCCTGACTCACTATCCTCCGAGCCCCCCAGCACATCGGCTCTGTCTTCTGAATGGTGGCTCTGGCTTGAACACCCTCGAGTCCATCATCTGCCCTGCTGGACACAATACCACACATCCTGCTCCCTAAGCCAGCCCCATCCTACCCTTTAGGGCGTGGCATCTGCACTCAGCTGGGTGTCCTGAGTCAAGAGCCCCTGAGAAGCCTGGGATAGGAGGTAAGCATCACCTCCTGCTCCCTGATTCCTGCAGCAAGACACCATTGCATTGTGATGGCCATGTCCTTTGGCTGGGTCACAGAGTGCTCACCATCCACTAACTACCCTGTTTTTCCAGGGTGCTTTTGTAGAGTGCCTTGTTTTCTTTCATGTTCTTCCACTTCCCTGGGGCACGTCTTCAGAGATCCTGGAGACACTGCCCTCCTGTCACCTTCTTCCTCCCTTCCTCCCCACACTGTCTGGCTCCCTCCTACTCCATGCAGAAGCCAGGCTGGGCTGCCTTGTATCCCCATGTAGACCTTCTACGGCCCCTCTGACCCACACCAGACCATCCAAACCCAGGATTAGACCACACCCCAGGCTGCCTCTCCTTGGGGTAATGTACACTATGCTTTCAGCCTCCCATGCCCTTGTGCCTACAACTGGGCAGGAGACTTTGGTGTCAAGCAGCCTGGGTTGGAATCCATGGTCCAGCAACTAGTCCTGTCTAACCTTGAGAAATCCCGCCCTCGCTGAGCTCAGCTGTGGCCTCAACTATAAGCGGCAGTGTATGTACCATGCAGAGCTGAAGAGGGTTCAAAGTAACTCAGGTGGAGCACCCAGGTGCAACCCTGAGGAGCTGTCATTGTGCTTGGCAGAACTCTCAGCCGCATCCTGAATACCCAGAAAACCCCTTTCCATAAGCCAGGATCCAAGCCAAGGGCCACCTGGCATCCAGAAAGCCCTCCTGACCACTTCTGTGGCCTCAGACTCCCACAGCGCCCCTGGCTCTGACCTCGCAGTGACTCATCTGCACCTCTGGCTACCTTCACATCTCCCACGTTGGCATCGTCTGAGCCCCAATGCCTGTCCTCAGCCTCCTGCCTGACCCCACCAGGGCCAGGACCAGCTCTGATTTTTTTCCAACTCCAGGACAAGGCCCGACATACAGAAAAATCCATGCATGAGTATTTAATGTGAATCAGTGTGAATTATTCAGGCCTTACTGAATTCTGTCACCCAGCAGATCTTTGGATCATCCCAGGTTTCTCATGTTGGACCTCCTCCTCCATCAGTAGCAACCATGATGGCTAACGCTTACTGCCTAATGGCTTCTCGTGTGCCCAGCAGGTAGCTTCTTTGATCCTTGCCTCAGCCCTATTGAGGTACACCTTGTCTTCCAGATGTGGAAACTGAGGCTCAGAGAGTTGAGTAGCACAACCAAGGACAATCAGCTAAGAAGTGAGGGGTAGATTTAAGCCCAATATTCTGATTCTGTTTCTAGAAACTTTCTCTCTCTCTCTCTCTCTCTCTCTCTCTCTGTCTCTGTCTCTGTCTCTGTCTCTGTCTCTGTCTCTCTCAATAATTTGAGATCTAGCTAAGCTATAGATACCATGTGGATGGTCTGTTTCCCCACTGACACCCCTTTTCTATTCCTGGATTGAGCCCAGCATCCCACCTTGCATTTGGTCTCTCAGCCTCCCCAACTCCATCACCACGCCTTCCTCGTCCATGAGGCTGACCCTCTGAAGCCCTGCCTTCAAGCATTTCATAGGCCATTGCTCAGCCAGGCTCTCCTGGGTTCAGGGAAAGCATGCTGGTGAGGTGCTCTTCTTCTAGCATCTTGGGGTCACATGATAGCCACGTGACGTGCAGGCACTAATCCCTTGGTTACGGTGGTGCTCCCTGAGTTTTCCATTGTTGTTACTACATTTCCACATTCGCTTTCAATTAGCAGGTTGTGATGTATTCAACCAACATCTTTAGGGCTAGTGCCTGGCTGGACGAGCATTCAGAGAGAACAGATACAGTTGAACAACTGCAGTGGTCCAAGGAGAGGTGAAGGTACCCATGCCATAGAGAAAGTGTGTTCCCCCTGCAGCTGGTACCATCAATAAGGCTTCACAGAGACAGTGGGACTAGAGGGCTCTGTGGAGGTGGCCATGCCAGACAAGAAGACTGCTATCAGGGGAAGCAGGCAGGACTGGGGTCTACATAAGAAAGTAGTAACCAGACTCAAACTCAAAAAGGCCTGGGAGGCTGAGGCAAGAGAAAGTTCAAACCCAGCCTGGGCAACTTAGCAACTTAGCAAGATCCTGTCTGAAGAAAAATTTTTGAGAAAAGTGTTGAAGCTAAGCTCAGTGTGAAGGCCTTGAATTTAACCCCAATACCAACAATAGTAACAACGATAATACTAATAAAAGAATAGTTTGCATACTTTTCCCTACCTGGTTCCAGGCAGAATGACCCAGGGCCAGCCTTTGCAGACCCATGAACACACACCGCATCACAGCCCAGGCAAATGCTTGGGACAGACAGGGGAAGCTACCCACCTCTGCCCCACAGCCCTCTCACTATGGCTCAGGCTGTGCTCTCCCCTCTGCCTGCTGTCTGTCCTACTGCCATCGTGCCTGGATGCAAGGGAGTTCACCAGAGCCCCACCCCTGTGTGCAAGCACACAAGCACACACACACACACACACACACACAGGCTGCAGTGTGTCCCTCCTCCAGGTACCAGGAAGCACACAGTAGGAACTTAGCAACTGCTCTGGGAAGGCCCTTGGAGAGCATCTTCACTTCTGCAAACTCTATAAAGAACATTCTGAAGACATCTCATAGCTCTCACCATCTTCCAAAGCTCAGGAAATCATTTTAAAAACTGGTGACTGTGAAATTTCAATTACATTTAGGAGAGCTAAAGTGAGCCACCAGGAGCACAAGGCAACAGCTCTGTGTTTGAGAAGCCAAAGGCCGTGGGAAAAGAAGCACCAGCCTAAAGTCAAACCTACCTCTTTCCAGAGACAAGATGCACATGAGCAGGCTTGAACTCAGCCCTGGAAAGAAAAGACAATCCCAGGCACAGTAGAAAGACTATGGGATAGGTGACTCAATGCCCTGAGCCAACTGCCAAGCTTAATTTAGCACTCTAAGGCTGTATTACTAGAGGTATAACATCTTCACAGAAGGAGATGCTAGACCTGTTCTGGTCAATACTGGTTAAGCCTATCTCAGTCTCTCCCTGTCTCTCTACATTGCACCAGAGGAGCTTCCAGGAGCCAGGGAGCCAAGAAGCAGGAGGCAAGCTCTTGACCATGACAACCAAGCCCAGTGGAGAATGTAGCCAGAGCCGCGCACTGACTTTTGGATCTAGCCTTCAGGAGTCTCAGGAACCTAGTAGCTAGCAGAAAAGGCTTTCTGCAGCACAATTGCATGATTTCTACTTTTTTTTTTTTTTTTGCTTCGCCCTACAGAAAACTGGATCCAACGCCCACATTTTCCCTGCTACCCCTTGCTTAGGGTCGAAGCAAGAGCCCACTGCCTTGCTCTTCCTCCAGGTACACAGCCAGGTCTAGAATCCTGGTCAGGGTGGGCTCAGGTCTGGGTTGCTAGCTCTACCTCTTTAAGCATGCTGTCACAGTAACCGAATGACCGCCGTGAGTCCCTGGATGCAGAGGGGAGTCCATGGCCCCCACCCCTTCCCCGTGGCCTGATCCTCATATTCCCCTGAAGCCATGGCACCAGTCCCCTGACACTGCCTCCCCAAACCAGACGCAGCTGCCCTGGAACAGACCCTGTGGGTCCCCGCCTCTCTGCTGCCCACTCGAAGGGCAGGACGACAGCATCTGACTGGCAGAACCAGGGTCCCATGCCTGCGCCCTGGCAGCAAAGAGTGTGAGCATGTCTTCAGAGTTCTGCTGAGGCCAAGTGGGCCCCACCACAATTCAGAAGCTAGCAGAATCCTCAGCGGTGGGACACTGATTGATGCTAAAATACCAATTACAGCCGGGGTGGAGCTCAGTGGTAGAGTACACGTTTAACGTGCATGCACCAGGCCTGGGTGCCCTGCACCAAGAACTAAAAAAAAGAAGGGGGAAGGAGAGGGAGAGGCAGACACAGATAGGCGCAGACTCAGAGAACGCTATCCTGTCACCATAAATGTGATCCCCCAGCCCAATTCCCAGGGCCTTTAGAAGCAACCAACTCAAGACTCAGGGTAACAGGATGGGATCCAGCACCTCATACGCTTTTACCATCAGTAAAGCACAAGGACAAATGGGTCTCCCTGCGTGGACACTCCCCCCCACATGTGTAAACCCGTGATGGCTCCCAGTGGAGGCAGAAGGTCAAACCCATGACGACAAAATCTCTGTGACAGGCTAAGCTGCCTCCTGTCCTCAGGATCTCATGGGGACTGAGGACCAAGTTGGAGAAACTGTCTCAAAAACAGGCAACGAGGACAGGTGCCAGTCCCGGCCTACACCTGACATATCCCTCAAGCTTCTTTGTCCGAGATCCACACTGGCACTTCTGGAAACCAAGCGCACTGCCCCCAACCCCGAGAATTCCTCCTCTTCCTCAGGCCCTGGGTTTCTAAACCCAGGGTCTGTCTACACGCTTGTTGCTTCAGAGATGGGATCCACCCACAAGACCAGGCCACATCTTCTTCAGGAAAATTCCTGCACCTTATAAATTCTTTCCTAAGCTGTAAGCTCAGAGGACCCCTGGACAGAAGGGCATGGCCCATCTGTCTTTATCTCTATCTCTACGTCCACCTTCATCTCCATCTCCATCCCAACACTGTGCCAGCCAGGGAGAAATCGGTGTCTGCCAGGCAAGACTCCCCCCTTCCCTTTCTTCGCAGGCCCTTACCAGCCCAAGCACAGCCCAGGACGAGGGCTACCCCAGGGAAACACGCTAAAATTAAACCACAGTGAGAGCAAGAGGACTAAAGCTTCCCCTGCGATTAATCGAGGACACGCCAGGCTGGCCATCTCTTCCCAGAAATTAGCTGAAATCTTCAGGGAGAAGAGCACTCTGTGTTGCAGAATTACACACTTGAGACACCCACACTCACTTCCGCCTCCTCCTCCCCTTCAGCCTAAAGGAAAGAATAACAATAATAATTAAGCTGCTCTATTTATGGCTCTGAAAATCAGCAGATCCAGGCCACACCTGCAAGGGTCCAGCTGCACTCAGGAAGGACTGTGAGTGTCCCTTCTTGCCATCATGGGCAGGACCAGTGCACTGCCAACAACCCCCTTCGGGGAGAACAACAGGCCCATTTAGAATAGCTCGTTGATGGGGTCAAGCCAGAGCCTCTGAAGGGCATTTCATGTTGTGAAACCCGGCCGGCGGCCCAGGCTCATCACTCAGCATAAGCCATACAGATTTATTTATATTTTGCACGAAAGAGGGAAATTACTTAGCCGTAGGGATCAATTCTTCAATCCAATGTTTCTAACATGGCAATAAATTTAATTCTCCGTCTCCCTTTTTCTTCTTCCTCTTCTTGAGCTTAAAGAAATAAGCAGCCCTCTGGGGAGGATAGGGAGGGGAGTATTCAAAGACTTCAGGACCAGGAGGGGAGTGCAGCACCCAACCCATAGGCTGCACTCCAAGGCCACCTGGTGTTGTGGGGTGAGCACTGAGGGTGGAGTTAGGGGCCGGGCACCCAGGCCCTGGCTGGGTCTTCTCTGCAGTGAGTCACCTGAGCACACTGGAGCTCCCGTTCCTAATTCCTAGAAAGTGGCAACTCTTCTGGGCCTCACCAGGTTGACCTGGAGGTGAATGAGACCCAGATATGGCATCAGTATGGTTGATGGCAGACACCCCTGAGCCAGGTTCAATGGTGTAACCTATGACCACTCTCTTTATGGGCCAGAGTAGTTATGGCGAATAAAGAACCATCGATTCTGTAAGGACTAAAAGTTCAACATACCAATATTTGATGGAAAATACCTGTTCCAGGATATGCCAAAGATGTTTGATATTTAGACAGACAGGGTAAACCGAACTGCATATATTGCAGGTTACTAATAAGCTTCTCTTCTGGAGGGTTAACAACCTAAGTTAGCAGTTCAAAATTGGAGAAAAGGAAGGGCTGCAAGGTCAGCCAACATTTTGGCCCTAGCCTTTCAAGGTCAGTGAAGATTCGGGACATAGGAGAACCTGTACCGTAACAACATGTAACTCAGTTGTGCTCCAAATTTTCTGATCAAGAAGATCATGGAGCCACAGAGAAATGTGTTTGAAGATCTAAAGTGAGCCTGAGGAGAGTCACATGGAGAGAAAACATTCTCTCAGGCTTTCACAGAGAGTAAATTGGTCAAGCAATGGCCGTGACTCATCCTCATGGCTGACACTGACAAAGGATCTACAAAGTGCGGTACAGGGCTACAGCATAAATCCTGAGGGTACTTGACTGACCTTATCAGATACAAAAGTTACATTTCTTGCTATATAGGTCTTGCTTTATCTTGGTCTTAACTACCTAGAAGAAAAGTATAAAAATGAGGTATATAAAGTAAAGCCATATTAATATGATGAGCTGTAAAAGGCTCAAGTCAATAACTTCTGAGGATAACCTACTAATATTATAGACTGCTAGACAGAGTTGGATTGTTTAGCTGAATTCAAACACCTATAGTATTTAGATGCCAATAGAGTGTTCACCTCTGACAGGACTAAACAAAAAAAAGGATACAAAGGAAAGATCATTTTGTATTTATATATACGAAATAGGATAGATATACAGCTACTTTTGCTTAATTCAATGAGAAGAAAGAGGTGTACTAACAGTGTTTGGACATGATATCCTGTCTGCTTCTTGTACTATGGATAACCACTAAGAAGACAACAATGTACAATGTACTGATTATTGAAACTGTCCTATTAATCAACTTTGAAACTGTCTCATTCATATTTATTTCTCAATAAAATTTAAGAAAGAAAGAAAGAAAGAAAGAAAGAACGAACCAAAGAAAGAAAGAAAGAAAGAAAGAAAGAACGAACCATCAAGGCCATTTGCCTAGGCCAGGAGATACTTGGAGCTCCCACCCCTCCAGGACAGGGTGGACACAGGGTGTCAGCTACAGCCTCATGTATCCCAAGCCCAGGGCACTCCAGCATCTGAGCAGGTATGATGAAGCGTCCCTACCAGTCTAGTTAGCTCATAGTTCTTAGAGGTTTCAGCCCATAATTTTCTGGCTCCAAGGCAGGTTGGCATGACAGACAGAGAAGGAACACCGAGGAGAAATAGGTCATGATGGGCAGAAGGTAGCAGAGCAACAGGGGAGGGGCAAGCCAAGCCTCTTTCTGTTCCTTATACTGCAGCCAGCCTTCTGGAACTGGGGCAGTGCCAACCCAATCTGTGGTCTTATTTAGTAAGTATCCACCATTAATCCTGACACCCTTCATCGTATCCTTGCACCATGAAATCAGTCACACATTCTAGATTGAGCCACCTCCAAAAGAGCCCCATCTGTGACTGCATGAGGCTTTGGGGGGACATCTAGACACAAGCCATAAGAGGTACACTGCAGGGGAGCTGAGGGCATAGCAGCAATCAGCCTTGGAGGACCAGGCCTGGCTCTCCTCTCCCAGGAAGATCACTCGGAACCACAAGTGTGTCCCTGCTCCCAAAGCACCAACTGACCACCCTCGGGAGGATCCTTCACACTGGAACTCGGGCTCCCCAATTCCAGCCATGGGATACCTTCACTTTCCCAGGCCTTCAGCCCCTAAGCCCAGCCCCAACACCTTTGCCCCCAGCACCTCCTTCACTTGCAGTGCCTCCCTGCTCCCCTCAGTAGGACCCTTTTCTGTCCCGCCCAAACGGCCCCTCTTCCAGGACACTGTCCTGTGCCGTCCTCCTGAGCCCTTGTCATCTTGCTGCCCTCTGTGCTTGTGTACTTCACCTTGATGCATCGCCATTCATCCAGAAATGAATGTAACGAACAGAGAAAAAGCAGACATACGATGGAGTACCACTCAGTGATTTTTTTTAAAAATTGCAAACGCACAAACCTGGATTTCAAAAATAGCATCTTGAGTGGGGTGTAGTGGCACACACCAGTAATCCCAGCCCTTGGGAGGTTGAGGCAGGAGGATTGCCACATGTTCGAGGCCAGCCTGAACTACATAGCAAGAAGTACCTGTCGCAAAAAAAATATAAGCAAACAAATAAATGAATAGCATGTTGAATTAAAAAAACCTAATACGTGAGTAAATACTACTCAGGTTTCTTTATGTGGAGTTCTAGAATAGATCAAATTAATCTATGGTGACAGAAATCAGAATAGCCATTATACCTAGGCACATGGGATTGGCTCCAAGTGGGCAAGCAAGAGACAGAAATCATAAGGGTGATGACAACAGTCTGGTCCTGTGTTGTCCAACACAGTGTCCTCGAGCCACACTGACTCCTCAGCACTTGGAAGGTGGCTAGTCTGAACTGCATTATATCCTGGTTCCCAAAAACTCAAGAAAAGAAGAAGAATGTGAAATCTCTCGCTAATGCATTCTTTCACTCACGCATTTTATGTTGATTGCATATGGAAGTGATAATATTTTGGACATATTTGGTTAAGTAAATACTAAATGCTGTGGTTTGGAATTTGAACAGCCCCCAAAGGCCCATGTATTAAAGGCTTGCCCTTCAGGGAGGATTTTGTGGCAGCAGATAGTAAAATCTCTAAGAACTGACGCCCGAGCCAGGTGTGGTAGTGCTCACCTGTAATCCCAGCACTCAGGGGGCTGAGGCAGGAGGATCACTGCCAGTTCAAGGCCAGCCTGGGCTACATAGTGAGCTCAAGGCCAACCTGAGCATATAGCAAGACCCTACAAAAAAAAAAAAAAAAAGGATTCTAGCAGGAGTTTTTTAGGTGCTTGAGGGGAGCCCTGAGAGGGGAATCGTGGGACCCCAGCCCCTCCTGACTCCTTGCTCCCTCGCTCGCAATGTAAGCAGTCTTGCTCTGCCTCTCAGTCCTCAACACTGGTTAGGCAGGGGCACCTGCTTGTCAGAACTCATCAGAATGTACCCAGAAGATCTGTGACCTTCACTATAGGTAGATCACACTTCACCACTAAGGAAATGTTAGTAAGCACCAACTATGCGCTGCTAGTCGTGGTCAGGAGTTGCTGACACCATGCTGTAGAAGATACAGGTGAGGCCCTGCTCAATCTAGTCAGAGAAAAATCATGCTAGAAGTGATCTTTTCAGTCTTATCAAGCAGGTATTGCATTTGGGCATCTTTGTTACACACACACACACACACACACACACACACACACACACAGAGTGTAGACCAGAAACCACGTGCATACACAAGACCCTAAGCCAATTCTGACGCACCAAGTTGAACTACTAAATTGGCTCAAATTCGTTTTCAGAAAAAGGCAGGTATGTTGGGTGTGGTGACACAGGCCTGTAATCTCAGCACTCCCAACAGGCAGATCACTGCTGGTTCAAAACCAGCATGGGCTACAAAGTAAGTTCAAGGCCAGTCTGAATGGCATAGTGAAACTCTGTCTCAAAAAGACAAACAGAAAAGAAAAAGAAAAAGACAGGTAACAGGAAGCCATGTAGGGAATGATTTCACTTTTGTCTTTCTGTAAGATTTCTGGGGGCAGAAGGGTCTGGAATCTATCCCCATTTTTGGCCTGTTCTTCTGGGATAAAATTCTATTGTTAGTTATGAAAAATTTTGGTATATATTCGGAGCCTCTTGGGTAAATACTCTGAGAAGCAGAGTGGTCTAAATCAATGAAACAGATTATCATACACACACACATTGCTGCTTCTCCCAGAAACCTTACAGGTAAGCTATATTAGCAAACAGCCACACTAAACTGGGCTTCCTCATCCTACAGTGTGAGTTTGCAGGTTTTTTGTTTTGTCTTTTATTTTGTTTAGAGATATTCTAGATGGATTCCTGCTGGTTTTCTTCTTTCCTTTTGTTTGGTTGTGGTGGTGCCAGGGACCAAACCTGGGTCCCAACACATGCCAATCAGGCACTCTATCAACTGAGCCACATCCCAGCCCTTCCAGCTTATGCTCCTGTTAGCTCCCTGCCTCTGAACTCTCTCTCCACAATATCTACCTCCACACTTGTAGTGAAGCTCCTGCCTTAGCCTCCCAAGTGTTGGAATTACAGGGGAGCATCACAATGCCTGGCTCTGGCCTCCATTCAGCTAAGGCAGATAGGAAAAGAAAGTTGTTCAGGAATAAGAAACAGCCTATATTCCAAGTGAAAGAGGCAGGAGGATCATAAGTCCTATCCCAGGCTAGACAATTTAGCAACAACCTGTTTCAAATTTAAAAAGAAAAAATGCTTAAAGATTAGGGATGTAACATAGTATAAAGGTCCTAGGTTCAATCCCTGGTACAAAAGAGAAAGACACAGCCTCTTCCAGTGATTCTTAATGTGTGGTCTGTGGGACAAGACTTTAGCCTCATCTGGGAATTTACGAGAAATGCACAACCTTAAACCCTGCCTCGGCCTGCTCCTGAGGCTCTGGGAACAGGACCCAGCCCTCTCTGCCTACCGTGCTCCTTAGGCCATTCAGATGCAGGCTAAGGTTCAAAAGCCACTGACCTAGGCCACAAGTCAGAATACGTTTCTCTAAAGGACAAAATTGTCAATATCTCATGCTTTGTGAGCCATGCGGTTCTTGCTGCCACCACTAAGTCCTACAGCTGTAAGGCCAAAGCAGCCACAGACAATATGTAAATATGCAAATGGTGGGCGAGGCTGGGCTCCAATACAAACAATTCTTATAAAAACAGACAGATTTGGTTTGTGGGCTGTTGTTTGCTGGCCCCTGGCCTAAGCTAAAGTCTGCATGTCACAACACGCAGTTTTAAGCTCACCATTCACATCTCTAGCTAAGGAAATACCAGTTCACAGCTAAACAAATTTCTTTTTTTTATAACAATTTTGTTTATTCAAATTAGCACAGATTTACTCTGTGCTAGGCATTCAGTATACAGAAATGAAAAAGATGTTTCAGCAAGATGCCAAGAAGGAAACTTGGCTTAGCTGAGCAGCCAAGTGTATAGATCAGGGGAAGCAGCCACTCCTTTGTCTGGGCTGTCCCATTTGCTCCTCAAAACCACCCTGCTATGTTTGTTTGTTTGTTTGTTTGTTTTCTGTATTTAGGGCAGGATCTACAGGGTGTTCAGGGTCTCACTACTAGATCGGACTCATAGTGATTTTCCTATTTACAGCCTCCCAAGTGCTGGTATTACAGGTGCGTGCCACCACACCCAGGCTCAATCGCTGGCTCAGCGTGCCCTGGGGGCGGGGCTTGGGCACTCCAGGTATCCATCCCCAGCCGCTGCGCTCTGCCAGAGCACGTGCTTTAGTCCATTTTGCTATCAGGCCGACTCTCACCCTCCTATGTTGGTGCTGTTCTCCCCGATTGACTCATTGCGGAAACCCAGGCTGGGTGGATACAGCGGCATGGCTGAAGCCACCCAGACAAGAATCAGCAGAGCTAGGATTCCGACCTAACTCACCAACTCCAAAGCCAGAGCTGCATCTCCCAAGGTCAACATCCCATGGTCAGTCCAGAGCAACTGGACTTGTTTTATTGAAGTCCATTTTGTGAAGAGGGTACACTTCCCATGCTTGGGAGTGCTCAGGATCCCACCCATCCCATTCCCACCACCAGCACCTTCTCCTTCTGCATCTGGAAACTCAAATGTTACCTGTTCATCTGCCTCCAGAGCTGCAAGGTGGATCTGAAAGCAACTGCCAAGATGAATCATAACTTCCCAATGTGTACATGTCTCTGCTCAAAATGGGACCCAGGGCTCCCAGGGAGAAGGGGAGTGTTGCTATTATTTAATAACATGCAAAGTAATTTTTAGAAAGAGTGCACTTTTGGAGATGAACATTGATTGAAGCCCATTGCCCTGTCCAGAAACTTAAATCGAGCCTTTCAGACAGGTGATTGAAACGACGACGCTGGCAGTCGATTTGGTTTCCCTCAAACCTGCCCTTGTCAGAAGGGATCGAAAGGCTTCCCGCTGTCTCAAGAATCATCAAATTAAGGAGAAGCTGGAGCTTCCAGGGGACCCAAGAGGCTGTTTCAGAAGCCAGAGTATTCACGGGCCAGGAACAATGACTCCACCTCTCCTTTCTAGGAGGTTTCTCCTGCCAATCTAATGCCTTTTGTTGCAGGTTAGCTTTGCAGACAGAAATACGTGCACTTCTTGTAGCAACTGGAGCATGAAAGTGGAGGTGATTTTGAGGAAGAATCAGGGAATTTGTGCGAGGAGGAGGGGATCCAGACCCTAGAGGCTGCTTCTACAGGGACAACAGGGGGCCCAGGGAAATGCTCCCAAGCATCACTGTTTCCACACAGCAGCCACTAGAACAATTCCAGCCCCTGGCCCATCCGGATCATCTGAGACCCAGCCCCAGAGAGTTAAGCCCTGGAGAGGCTCTGGCACCCAGAATGGAGAACAAGTTGCCCTTTGGGAGATTCCCGGAGAGTGCTAGCGGTGTGGCCCTTGGGGCCTCTTTTCCAGGCTGTCATCCCTAGAAGGCGCTATCTATACAAACACCCAAGTTCTCTTGTCACCCCTCTCTCACAGGGCCACTTCCCCCTCTTCCCACAAGATGAGGGCGAAGCACTTTGGAGATTAAATGAAAACAGTATCTAGAGCGTGATCACCTCATCTCAGGCCCAAGTCTCCTCCCCTTCTTACTCCTCCTCCTACCGTCATAGCTCCACACCAAAGATGGCTTCCCAGTAGGCTGAGGGAACAGAGGAATGCAGCCCCAGGGGTAGCCTCCTCACTAGGGAGCACTACCGCCTGAGATGTGAAGACAGTGCAGATGTGAGAGGCATCCCGCCTGGAGAAGCAAGTGATTGAAACCTCCTGGTGACAGGTAGCCTCCCTACACTACCCCCTGCTTGGCTGGTCTGTCATGTGGAGGGCTCCTAGGACTAAAGCAACAGCAGTTCCCTTTCTCCCCCAAAAGCTGGATTAGCCAAAGTAGAGTTGGGCGTGGGATCTGGTGGTCATACAGGAGACCGGGGGACTAGAATGGATGCACCATCCTAGAAAGTGGGGGCTTTGTCTTTGGACCCCAATAGCTTCTCTGTGCCTGACTCAATGCAAAGGAGAGGGAGAGGTGAAGAGAGGAAGTCAGAAAGAGAAAGCCTCTCAGGACAGAACCTGAATCAAAGGATACTCAAGGTCCTGAATTCAGTCCCCAACTCCCCCCAAAACAAACAGACAAGAAATGGAATCCAGAGACAATGCAAACTCCTCAGGGCATCACAGAGAGATCTTAGAGCTGATATGGACTCAGGAAGAACCTCCCTAGCCCAAGCCAGACTAAGAAGCAAGATGTTAGGAGGCCAGAGGGTGGCTGCAAATCAGGAAGCCAAGTTCCCACTCCCTCCCATCAGCCACCTTACCATCCCTTCTTCTTTCAGTCTCCTGCTGGGTAAAATGGGTGGGGCAAGAACATCTCTAAGACATTCCCAGACTGACACACTATGCTGGGCGCCTTCATTACTTTTCTTGTTGCTGAGACAACACCTGACACACCAAGTTAGAGGAGGAAAGATCCATTTAGCTCACAGTCCAGAGGTTTCAGCTCCTAGCTGGCTGACTCCAAGGCAGGGTGGCATGGCAGAGGGTACCACAGAGGAGAAACACTCCTTGGTAAAACAGGGCAGGCAAAAGGCAGCAAGACACAGGCAGCAAACAACCACCCTCCTCTGTCCCTTATGTCCTATCCAGGCTGCCCACCCTTAGGGCAGGTAGCACTCACACTCTTTATCCTAGTGTTGCATCCTTGATCCCAGGACCACATGCACTAGATCCGGTCACCTCCGAAAAGCCCTACCTGTGACTGTATGAGGCTTTGGGGGGGACACTAGACACGAGCCAGAACACTGGGTCTCACCTGTAGACAGCTGACCAGCTCCCTGTTGGGGAAAAAATGTTTTGAGGGTGCTCAGGAAGCAAGCAAAAGAGTGCTGCTCATCTAGGAAGTCCTCAGGAGGAAGGCTGAGAGGAAGGCCGAGACACCAGAACACAAATGGGGACCAAGAACAAAGCCCAAGGAATGTAGAGGGGCAAAGGGCCAGAGAGACACCTTCTCTCCCCAGCCTCCACTCTGAACACCAAGTCTAAAAGGAGTCCTCCTAAGTAAACCCCATTGGGCTGGGGAGATAGCTCAGTGGCATAAGCACCTAGCCTGACAAGCACAATGTCCCAAGTTCAATTCCTGGTCCTGCATACTGTGCCGACCCTGTATATAAAAATAATAAATAAATAAGCAAATAAACAAACAAATTAAGTAAATGCTGTCTTGTTATGTCTTATATTTCTCTCTTGATGCACTCCTTGATTTGTTTTAGTTATTTATATGGCAACCACTTATTACCAGGCTAGGCACGGTCCTGAGTGCCTTATGAGTATACACTCATTCACTGACATGACAGCCCCATGACAAAAGCTATTGTTAATCCATTTCATAGATGAGAAAATCAAGGCAGAGACCAAGGATCAGCATGACCTCTATCAACACAGCCAGGATTCAATGGTGCACGTGTCCTGAACGTGAGCCTTAGGTGTGTTTCAGTCAAATGCATAGTAGATGCCCAATAAATGCATTGAATCTACAAATGAATGAAAGGACACTGGATGCCAGTAACAGGCTCAAGATGCCACTAAAGAGACCGTTGGGACCTGGCAGGTAGCCTAGAAGCCAAAGACAGCTTCTCTCTGCCTAGCTGTTCTGCACGAGGCCTGGGGTCTCCCTGCTCCCTGAGCTCCGATGGACCCCAAAGGATCCTAGAGGCGGGGCTTGAACCCTCCCTTGGGTTCATGGGAGCAGGAGCCTCTACCTCGCTGTGGCTTCACCTCCCCCTCCACCTCTGCGGTTAGAGACTCCAATTAATTATGCCATGTAATTAGATAAAGAATATTCATTTTTCATTAATGACGGTAAACTCTTGCTCTGTGGCTGAGTTCCTTATGTTTTAATTAAGCGGGGCTCCTGAAAGCCACGCGGCTGCTTTGCGAGTGCTCCCTCTTATAATGAACAGTCACTTAGAATTTTAAGAAGTGAAGGATTCCTTCCCCAAGTTAATTACCTCAAAATTAGCTTAATCACAGCTCATTTAAACTTATCTAAACAACAGCGCAAGGAGTTCCAGGAAACAGAGGTTCTGACTTTGCTTGTTAGAGTCAGAAAACAAAAGTAATAATGACATCAAGGTCCCTCCCAGTGGGTACTAGTGACCCCCATGGCCATTCATTGGCTGAAGCTTGCTGTGTGCTGAAATGTCCCCAGAGTCCTAGGACTGAACAAGGAGCAGGGGCATTTGGCCTCTTCTGGAGGCCAGTGGGCCTTGCTGTGTGCTGAAATGTCCCCAGAGTCCTGATCTCCTCTCCTGCCTGCTCCTGGAGAGAGCACAGAGCCTCCCGGCCCCAGGCCTTGACTCCCACTTCCATCCCAAGCCCCCAGCCTCTTTGTGCTGCCCGTGTGTTGTTAGGTCAAGCATGGGGCTGTGACCAGGCAGCCCTTCTCCACCAAGCACACGCAGACCAGAGTATGTGTACAGAGGGGGACACTAGGCGAGAAAGAAACCTGGGCTCTGCCTAGGCCCTGAGGGCCAAGAATTCCATCTGCAACACTCTGGGACATGGTGAAGCCCAGCACAATGCCTGGCACACTATGGACACTTGATATGCACCAGTTGAAGGGAGAAATCCGTGACTGTCAACTACCTGGGCCTGGAGGCAGAGCTGGGATCTATGGAGAAATTGCCTGACTTTGGCTCCCTGCAATAAAGGACTCTTCCTGGAGAGCAAGCTCAGGCTGCCCTCAAGGAGAACTCACCTGTGTCTCACTGCGTGCACCAGCTCTCAGGCTCAATCCCTTGCACCTAGTCTCTCTTTCATCCTCCCAGCAGCACTGACCCACCACAACCATTAGCCATCCTTACATCCCAGTGGGAAACCGGTAATAAATGGCAGGCTTAGACCAGACATGGTGGTGCATGCTTGTAATCCCAGTGCTAGGGAGGCTGGAAACAGGAGGATCACTACGAGTCCAAGCTGCATAGTGAGACCCTATACCAAATACATAAAAAATAAGATATAATATAAAGAAAAATGGCAGGCTTTAAGCCTGAGACTCCCCAGGAACATGTAAGATCACCAGTCAGGAGGCTGTGCAGAGACTGAGGATGCTCCAGAAGAAAGCCTTGTGTTGGAAGGGAAAAGAAGGGAGACTGAGCCACTCACAGACCATGCCCCATTCTGCTGTAGGCTAGAAAGTGTTGGGGCACACAGCATTTCCACCTGCCCCCAGCGAACACTATTTAATCCCACTGCAGTTTAGAATGGTGAGACTGAGCCAGCCCAGCCATAGCACCAGCCCGCCCCACAGGGCGTGGGCAGGTCAGCAGGAGGCTGTGGCCAATACTCCTGTACACCAGCCAGGCCCCCTACGTGAAGGAGGCTGCGAAATTATTTATCTGCCTCCTCTGTTCCACACAATTGGCTTTCCTTTGCCAATTCCTGGGTGGGGGTGGGAATGCTTGATAAGCCTGGAAGGTGGCAAGCCATCATAAAAGGCTTCCAAAAATAAAAGGCACCTCCCTGGTGCAGAGATAAATAGCTCTGGCGGCCCAGCACTCCCTGTCCCTTCTGCTCACTCCCAGGTCACTCTGGTTCTGCGAAGGACCCTGTAGCTCCTGGCAAGGGCCCAGAACTTCCCAGCTATTACCTGGCCCCTCCGCCCAGGCAAGGTGGCACCGTAGCCCCGACGCTGTGTAATTCCGGCTGTCACTGCCCTAATTACACCCCACGGTCCTCCCGCCAGAACCGTGCACCCCGCATTGCCTACATAATGGGCTTTTTTAAAAAAGACACTCTCTCCTTTCCACAGCTGCCTTTTGAAGGCGAACAATCTCACACAATGTCGCTTAATGACAGCGCTGCCTGGATCTCAGCAATTCCCAGCCCCCAGCCCCTTGCTGGCCCCCTCCCTCCTCGATAATCATCATAATTGTCATAATCACCCTAGAGTTAAGAGAAGGTACACGGGACATTTCTATCAATTATGAAGTAACCTAATAAAAGGTCAGGGTGGTCTGTGTGAGCTGCACAAGGACGGAGGGAGACACACAGTCACCCCTGAGCGAGAGAGTACACACGCGCGCTTCCCCCACGGTGTACACGCCACACAAATGCACATGTGCCGGGCTGCACAGGGCATGCATGCACAGAGACAAAGGCAGTTTCCTCAGAACAAAAAGCTAGGTTCAAGCGCTTGGGAAATCCCACCCACTCCAAACCCTGAAAATCACAGAATGGCTTCTTCTCTAGCCAAATCACAATGCAGGGAGTCTCACAGCAGCGGCCACAGCTATGAGTAAAAGAGGCTCCTGAATCTGAGTCCCTGCTGAGCCCCTTACGGCTCCTTAGTTAATCTCTCAATGCTTTAGCATACTCATCTGCAAAATGGGTTAGCGAACCAATCCCCCCCCCCCAGGCAAACCAAATGTTAGGGCCGGCAGTATGGCTCAGCAGACTAAGCACTGAGGTAAGTACTTGCTTAGGTAAGTACAGGGGCCGGGGTTCAATCCCTGGCACCACATGCCACGCTGGCCCTGCCCCTGGGCACACTGAGCAGGTGATGGAGTCTGGGCATGGTAGTGCACACCTGTAATCCCAGCACTAGGGAGGCAGAAATCAGGAGGATCACTACAAGTCCAAGCTGCATAGTGAGATCCTGCACACGCACAAAAAAAACCTTTAAAAAAAATGTTGTGACCTCCTTATCTGAAATAATCTCTGTCCAAACAATCTCTATCTTATAGGTTATTTTGTTGCCTTCACAGCATTTATAGCAACCTGGAAATATGAGTGCTTTGAGATATATATATA
>NW_004524706.1:5197571-5214877 GCF_000260255.1 Octodon degus
CAATGTATATATACATACACCACATAGATATAGTCATTTAACACATATCTCCTCCCATGCAGTTATCACATCTATCTATGAGGGCAGCTTTATTCACATCTGAATAGAGAGCTTTAAGAACAAAAACTAGAGAGATAAACTTGCTGAGTTAAAATCCTGATATTGTCACATATCAGCTACATAACCTTGGGTAACTGACTCAGTCTCCCTGGGCCACCCTTTTCAACACTTGTCAAGCATGAGTTACCATGGCTCCTGGCCCTCTTTGTCCCAGGGGCATATGGCCCACGAGAGCAGATGAAGGCCTAAAACCACAAATAGTACCAAACCTTCTATACACTGCATTTTTGTCCTGTGTTCCCTTAAACACTGCCATACAGTGTGAGTTAATCTGTGTGTCCGTGTTTGTGCCGGGTGCCTCCTTTGCACCACTAATCTTGCTCTTTGGGGCCACTGTTAAGTAAATAAACAAGCATTGCTTGAACACAAGCACTTTGACACCACAGCAGTAGAGACAGTTGCTAAGTGACTACTGGCTGGTAACATATACAGTGTGGAAACACTGAACAAACGGATGGTTTGTATCCCACGCAAGAAGAAGTGGACAGAGAGAACAGCACACAACTTAAACCTTTGACCTCGGGTAACAGAAACTGGAAAATGAGATCTTAGGGAGGAAGACACCACTGTACACACAAGCTGCTTAACACAGTACGGCAAGGGGTAAGCACTCTGGGTGTAGCACTATGCACGCCCTCAAAGAGCATCTGACACTTTGGACACAGCTGGTACTGGCCATGTGGATAACACACATATAACTCTTAGTGTAATAGGTGGCAGGCAGGGATTCTGTTATCATGTTCATTACCACCATTACCACTGTTACTATGGGCACGGCTGTCACCCGTCCTCCTTCCTCGGAGGCTGCTGTTCTCCATTGCCAAGCTGAGGAGTTGGGCCAGAGGTGGCTGCCGCAAATCTGACCCTGTGGCAGTCAGACCCACCCAGTTCTGACTTTTGCTATTCTCTTCCACAGAGGCCCTGCCCCAGCAGCTGGCTCCAAGGTGTTTAATAAACACATGTCCCTCCCACACACACCTGCCCCTCGGACTGTGAAAGCCCAGAGTCAAATCTGCTTTTGATGTGCTGGGGCCTCCCGGGAGCAGGGCTCTGCAATCAGAGGCTGAGCCATCTGCCACCAGCCCGGGGCTGTCGGGAGGAAGCCTGAGCCATCTCCAAGCAGAAACAGGGTGTGAAAGGGCTTTGGCTCCTGCTATTCCAGAGGCCGCTGTCTCTCCAGCGAGGCAGAGATGGGAGCAGGGAACGGCCATCTCAGACCCCATCTGTCCACTGCTAGCTGCAATCCCCTGGCAGGCCCTGAGCCCATCTCTGTGGGCTGGAGCTGGCAGCACCATGCTGGAAAGGCACCACAGGGCTGGAGACCCTGGGAAAGGCCAGGCCCACGCAGAAGGGAGCACGGCCTTGGCTAGAGCCTTGGGCCAGAACAGGAAAGTTCAGGAGGGGTGGAATAACCCACAGACCCCACCCGGCCAAACTAATAAATCAGCCCAGTGCAGACAAGGTGAAGATAGGATGCCGAGGTCGTGAACTGACTGTGCCAACCTCCGTACACACTTGTACGGCTCACATTAAATCTGCCTCTCTAGTAAGTACTTACTGATACAGATGTGCCTACCACACATTGCAAAATAAGCTTTGATACTTTGAAGTGGTACGCAGTCACAGGACTTACACAGGCATGGTACACAGCGGTTAGGGTTCTAGACGCTGGAGCGAGGCTGCCTGGATTTAAATCCTTGCTTTGGGCGCGGCACATGACCTTTCTGTACTGTGGTTTCCTCATCTTTCAGATGGAAGTGAAAATGGCAGAACCCTGCTTCAGGTGGCAGGGAGGGCGCAGGGATAGTAATAAAGTAAGTACTAGCCGGGCATGGTGGAGCCAGGCATGGTGGCACATGCCTGTTACCCCAGCACTCCTGGAGGCTAAGGCAGGAGGATCACCATGAGTTCAAGGCCAGTCTAGGTTACATGTTGAGTTCAAGGCCAGTCTAGGGTACATGTTGAGTTCAAGGCCAGTCTAGGGTACATGTTGAGTTCAAGGCCAACCTGCCCTGCACAGTGAGACCCTATCTCAGAAAACCAATAATAAAATAATAATGATAATAATAATGTACTTAGAACAAAACTTATCAAAGACTGAAGGCCTATAAATGTCATTATGATTATGTTTTTCAAAATTAAAATATCTGCTTTCTAGGCATTTGGATTTTCTATGAAATTCTGGACAAGCTCATTGGAGATGGGTGTTTTGCCCTTGGCAGAACTCTCAGCCTGAGCTCTGATTTGCCCAGGAGTGCGCCCCTATGACATGGGCTGCAGGGAGATCTGTTGTCACCTCCCTACACAGCATGCACACCACCACAACCCTCTGAAGCCAGCAGTGGCCCCTACCAAGGACATGGGCATGAAGAGCTGGGGGAAGGAGCTACATGCGCTGGGCCCTGCACCCCAGGTGAGCACCCAGTCACAAAGGGGATGCAGAGACTAGACTGTTTCCCTCCTGGACATCCTCCCAGCCAGCAGGCCCTGAGTGGGGACCCATGGGGGCTGGATGGAAATGTTTGCCAGAACGAAGCCAGAGAGCAAGGAAGAGAAGTGAGCTTGGAGGGCCCATCTGGGGGTGCTTCAGTGTGAGTCCCTCCTGGCTGGAGCCAGGTTGGATGGTGATGGTAGGGGCTGTGCCAGGCACCAGCTAAAGAAGAGAAGCTGTGGGCTGGGGCAGAGGAGGCTCTGTGCTCTGTCTTCCCCCTCCATCCTCTTTGGAGAAACAGATGCAACCCAGGGGACCTAGCTCTGTCTTCAAGTGCAAGGAAAATCAGTCTTACAATCACTCTTGGATTGGCATAGTAATTAAGCACTCAGAAACGGAGGAATGTCTCCAGGAGCCGTCACAGGTTGCCTGTGCAGGCATCCGTGTCTGGGAATTGTGCTTCCCTGCCTGCCACAAAGCTGCAGCTGCCCACCCCAGCCTCCTGAGCTCCCAGAAACCTGATTCTACACTCTTTCTATTCTGTGGCCTCAGGTATTGGGAGGGGGCCCCTCACTCTGCCAGCACCAGAGGGGTTGGGAGAGGTATCCAGCTCCCTCCTGCAACATTAGACATTGTTCCCTGTAACCCCCAGAGCTGAAGGGCCAGTTGTCTGTCACGTGGACCCAGGAGCAAAAGGCAGTTCTCAGAAGAGAAAAGCAAGACACAGATGTCAAGACAGGCAGTGGAAGAAAGACCGACAGGAGAGCAGCTCTGGTGGATCTTTGGCGGGCAATTCAGGCCCTTCCTGAGGACCAGACAGTCCCTCTAGGGCATACACCACATTCTTCAAGTCAAGTTCCCCTCATGATTCCTGATTTTCAAGGGATCTCCACTCCCTCACAGACTTCATTAACTAGTATGTACTCTCAGCACCCTGAATTTTACATTCCATCTCTAATGCACTAACAACATGAATGCCAGAGTCCACCCAGCCCATTTTCAGAAACAAAACGTGAAAGGGATGGGGAGCATTTCTTAAGCAATCTGTGTGGATTCCTCTGCCCCTGCAGCCTGATCTTACCTTGATAGTACATTCAAAGAAACAGTCTGGTGGCCAGAAGCAATTAAAAAGGAATTCCAGTTCTTTGCTTGAATCTCTCAAAGCATTGCCAAAGGGATCCCGTTCAAACTCTGCCACCCACTTATAAGGCCCCTTCCCTCTTTTCTCTTCCCCTCTTCCCTAGAGTCTCCCAGCCTCCAATTCTGAACGTTCTGGCCCAGCTCTCAACTTACCCTCTTCCACTGCAATTCATTAGGTAAATGTTCATAGCTTTGGGCTTTTTTCTCTTTTCTCCAGAGCCCTAGAGCAGCTAGACCCTCCTCCATTCCTCTTCCATCCTTTGGTTCTGTCTTTTAAAACCAGGCTGGCAAGGACAGAAAGATCCTTAGAGGGCAGATGAGGGGGGAGAGAGGGACATACACAAAAGTCCCCTACTGGGAGAGCCTAGGAGGGGCAGAGCAATAGGCTGACTGTGTCCCAAGCCCACTGTAGGGGCCATGCCCCTTCGGCCAAGGGAAATGACTGCTCCTGGAGCAGCTCAGGTTTGCTTTCTCTGCACTTGAGGCAGATGCAAAGTCCCTGACTCCCCTCCACCCCATAGCCCAAGACACCACCATTCCTGACCTCTGGAGACCCAGAAGCCCTACCTTTGCATTCACACAAATCAAGTCTCTACACTCCCAGGCTCTCTGCAGCCAGCGGGCAACAGAAAGTTTATCCAGATCATTTCTGAAGCCACATTCATGGTCTCTGCCCAGGCCACCTGTGTGCTCCCTGAGCCACAGACATCCACCTGGACCCTTCTTACAAGTGCCATCTAAAATTCCAGGCTACAAATTCCCTGCCATCCCCTGCCTGTACACACACACACACACACACACACACACACACACACACACACGAGAATGACCTTCCTTCTTCCAAGAGCACCACTTTTACTTTTCTCCTCCAGAGGCTGCCCTGCCCACTGGACACCTCACAAGCCCCTCCTTAACACCCAAGCCCCTGCACAGCCCAGACTAGAGCCCTTCAGCACCGTGCATTGCACTGAGAGGCTGTCCTTGGGTGCTTCCCACCCACAATACACCTGGCTCTGTATAATTCTAATCCAAATCCACAGGCTCTGACAGCCCAATCTTCTGTGGACACATAAGTGATGGAAATGTTCTGTGGTACATCACTCTAATTGTAAGACCTCCGGAGAAAACATACAGTCCTTCCAGACTTTAAGAGCTACTCAAGAAAAAATAAAAATTAAGAAAGAAAGAAAGAAAGAAAGAAAGAAAGAAAGAAAGAAAGAAAGAAAGAAAGAAAGAAAGAAAGAAAGAAAAAAAATCACAGGTCAGGTGTGATGCAGCATACCTATAATCCCAGTTACTTGGGAGACTGAGGCAGGAATATCTGAGTTCAATGCCAGCCTTGACAACATAGTAAGACCCCACCTCAAAAAAAAAAAGCAGGTGTGGTGGTGCACACCAGTAATCCCAGCACTCCGGGAAGCTGAGGCAGGTCGACTGCAAGTTTGAGCCCCAGCTAGGCAATTTAGTGACTTAATGAGACTCTGTCTCAAGAATAAAAAGGGGCTGGCTATAGAGCTCAGCAGATTAAAGTGCATGCTTAGGCAGACATAGGGACTGGGGTTTGATCCCCAGTGTGCCATGCCAGCCCTGCCCCTGGGGCACACTGAGATGGTGATTGAGACTGGGCATGGTGACACCCGCCTGTAGTCCCAGCACTTGGGAAGCTGAAAACAGGAGGATCCCTTTGAGTCCAATCTGTATAGTGAGAACCTATAGACCCTGTACTAAATACATTTAAAGAAAAAGGAGGAAGAGGAGGAAGAAGAGGAGGAAGAGGAGGAGGAGGAGGAGGAAGAGGAGGAGGAGCAGGTCTGGAGATATATTTTAATCCAAAGACCCAGGGTCAATCTCCAGTACTGAAAAAACAAAGAACAATTAACCTATTACAATCACTTTTTTTTGCAAAAACAAACAAAACTCATGTGAGTATGTATACATATATAAGTATATAACTAAGTAGACAGATGTGTGTGTGTGTGTGTGTGTGTGTGTGTGCGCACGCGCGCGCGCGTGCACAACACAGAGAAAATAACCTGGAAGGACATAAGCAACTCCAGAAGGTAATATAAAGAGATAGAGAGAAAGAAAACTTAGCAGTTTTTACTTTCTACTTCTTTAGTGTTTGAATTCATTACTGCAAGCACATATCACTTTTGGAAGTTTTCCCCTTTTAAAAAAAAACATTCTATAGGGCGCCGGGCAATATGGCTCCACGCGTGTCTGCCCCTCACTCCTTAGCCAAGTTCTTGACCTGCTTCTTGGCTTCAGTGTCCCCTTCCCCATGGTCAGGGCTGGGCCTGTGTGGTGGTTTTCCAAGGTTTACTGGTGGCTTCATGAGAAAGAGGATGTGGCTGCAGCCCCTCGTCCCTGTGTCACCCAAAGCTGGGTCTTTCGTTTGTTTTGCATATTTAATTACAGTTCTCCATTGCACTATTTAAAAACCCACCACAGTGAGTAATGGTGGGTGGGCTTGGGGCAGGAAAGCCAAGTCATATTTATAAAAAAATTAATGTTTAATTTAATTTAAAGAAGACACCTGTGCATTGCTGGTGGGACTGTAACATGGCAGAACCACTGTGGAAAAACAGCTTGTCAGGTCCCCCAAATTAAACATAGACTTATTGTATGACTCAGAAATTCCACTCCTAAGTATATACCCAAAGGAATCAGAAACAGGGACACAAATACTTATACAAAAATAGCAGCACTAAGCACAACAGCCAGAAGGTAGAAACAACCCAAATGGCCATCAATAGATACATGCATAAACAAAATGTGGTAGGTTTTTTATCTTATTTTTTAATTTATTTAGTATTTATTTGGTACAGAGTCTCACTATACAGCTCAGACTAGTAGTGATCCTCCTGTCTCAGCCTCCCTGGTAGTAGGATTACAGGCATGTACCACCATCCCTGGTCACGGTGGCCAGCACACTGGGCTTCAGGTTCCAGGGCCTGCCCAGCATGCGGTACTAGGGATCAAACTCAGGCCCTTATAATTGCCAGGCAAGCATTTAGGCCGCTGAGCCATCTCCCCAGCCCAAAATGTTATTATTTACACAACTGAATTTTGTTCAGTCATGAAAAGGAATGATGAACAGATACGTGCCGTGCTGTGCTTGTACCCTGACACGATTATGCCGAATGAAAGAAGCCAGACACCGGATGCCACATGGTGTATGATGTGGTTTACATGAAGTATCCCAAAGAGATAAAACCACAGAAACCCAGTGCAGGCCAGCAGTTCCCAGAGGTGAGGTGTAGGAACAAACGTGGAGCAGCTGCTTGGCAGGCAGGGTCTTCTGTGGTGACCGCAGTGTCTGGGCACACATGGCATAACAGCCCTATGCATGCACTAAATGTCACTGACTTGCCCACTGTAAGTGGTAAGTTCTGGGTGATTTCACCTTGATCCGTGTTTAAAGGAAGGCGACCTGTTGACAGGAGGGGCCGGGATGGAGCTGTGGACAGCCAGTGGTGGAGAGACTGGGGGAAGAGAGCAGGGGCGAGCGCGCTGCTGGAAGACAGAAGAAAGAAGGGCACAGAAGCAGAAGGCAAGCAGTGAAGCACTCCCCAGAGAGCACCGTGCAGAGAGAGCAACGCCCCCACACAACCAGCTGGGCAGGCTTTGACCCAAACTCACGAGCAAAAGGCACGAACTCAGCTGGTGCCTGATGTCAGGACTAGACTGTGCCCCTGGGGCCTGGCCAGGGAGAACCTGCTGCTCAGTCTCGGGGCAGGGTCAGAAGCCCAGCGCACATATTCCTCCTCAAGGGACCCACCTAGGACGGCATGAGATGCCAGGAGTTGCCCCCGCAGCATGAGAAATGGACGGCATCTGCCTGTGTGGCTTCTGTTAGCCCCAGCACATGGCTGGCCCTGGTTATGGCCCAAAGCACAGTCGGGAGAACTGGCCCCTCTGAGAGCAAGAGAGTTCTACAGGAAGAAAGGGAGCAGTCCCTTAAAGGACCCTCCTGGGCACCTACAGCACCCTTTCTTGGAAAGAGAAAGGATGCGCAGGGAACAGAGAGGACAACCAGGCCCGAGGGCCTGTAAGAGAAAGTGGGGAATGGTGGCACAAGAGCTGGGGGTGCCACAGGTGGGTAGCAACTGCTCTTTGTACTAACGGTCCCAGGGAGCTCCCTGATTCCCTGGATACAGCCTGTCCGGGTTCCAATGCTAGGCTATGTGACCCTGGGCTATTCACTTCATCTCTCAGAGACTCCATTTTCTCACCTATGAGACGTAGCTACCTATAAGACAGTACTTACCTCTTAGGAGAGTTGTGAGGCTTAAAAGAAAGAATGTACACTAAGTTCTTACCTTAGAGTGAGGCCCGCAGCGAGAGATCAGCATAGATGAACCATTAGTACTACTGTTCGTAGCATTGCTTCCGCCCACACTGACTTCTTCCGAACTTCTGGCTTCACAAAGTCACAGGCTGGAAGGAGCTCAGACTCAGAGAGTTTAAGAGACCTCATCAAGGCCACACAACTAGTAAGGGAACAAAGGAGGCTGAGGAAGCAACTTTCCACTGCCTCAGTATTGCCTCCGTGCACCCTCTGGGCTCTTCCTCATCTGCCCACTCAGTCTAGCTGGAGCGGGCATAGTTCTGCTTCATTGTTTAACTTCCTCACCCGTGGGTGTGAAGAGGCTGGTGTTTGTGCTTGTGTGTGCGTGTGGGTGGACGAGCACAGACTCGAGAGTTGGTGGGACTTGGTGGTGTGTGTGGATCTCTGTGCACACTGAGGTGTGTGTGCTGTGTCCACATTTTTCCACATGTCCTTGCATGGCACAGAGGTGAGTGTGCGTGTGTGCCTGCTTGCACATGGAAAAGTGTGGAGGCCAGCAGGCATCTGTGCATGTAGGTGCACACAGCAGTTCCTCCCGACTTCGCGGGGCGATTGTGGATCAGGGTTGTGTCCTTCACATCCGCACATCTACACAGTGTTGTACACAGTAGGTTTCAAAGTAGTACAAGTGGAGTGGAGGGCCGGGGAGATAGCTCAGTAGAATAAGCGCTTGCCTGGTAAGTACAGGGTCCTGAGTTCAATCCCTGGTAAAAAAAAAAAAAAAAAAAAGAATAAGGCTGTGTCCCTTCAGGAGGGGAAGAAAGGTTTCTACCTGTTCAGCAGATTGCCTCAGAGCTCAGGAGAGACAGGAGGGACACTCACCCCCTCAAGATCTCCCCCAACTGGGCCTCCCCTACCTTCCCTGAATCAGGCAGCAGCAACTGGGTGAAGCCGCCCCCCTCCCTCGCTAGCACAAGTGGAGGTGCCCAGGGGCATACACCCAGCCTGGGGTGGCTGCTTAAGCGACAGTAAAGGAAACAAAAGATGAAATACATCAGCCATTGGCAGCTGTAAAAAGAGCAAAATCGCTCAGCAGAAAGCCCTGCGCTATCCATCATCCGGCCCTTCTCCCCTTCAGCTGCCGAGGCAAGAAGGTTTTTAATGCCCTCCAATTCATTTGCATTTGCACAGCCACTCTTTTATGGTAGCAGAGGTTGCCAAGAAGATCTGAGTGGTTTTTTTAAAAGACGTTGATAAACCATTTCCGCCAAGGAATAAAAGTTTTTTTTTAGGGGAAGAGGGAAAAGAAAGTTTTCCAAAATAATACATTCTGCCTGCAGAGTGAAGGGTAAGTGATTCTGCAGATGTATTGGCCCCATAAAACTGAGCGCGGAGTTTGGCCCAAAAGTGCTCTTGCGCCGGTGAAATGAGCAGCTCATTTTGCAGTTCAGTTGAGACCTAAAGCTCTGTAGAGTCATGAGAAGAGCTTCCAAGGCAGTCTGCAAGTCAGCTGTGACAAGGACTTGGGGCCTCAGAACACGACGCACCGTCGAGGCCGCTGAGGCCCGCAGACACTTCACAGGCACAGCCCTCAGCTGGCTTTGCAACACCGCAGTACAGAGTTCAGCAGAGGGTGGCTCTCAGTGAACAGTCTGGGCAGCGCCCCATCTCCCACACACTTGGCTGGGCTCCTCTTCCCACGGCTGTGCAGGCCCCTTCTGCAGTCTGGGCTGGGATTTCTGCACCTCCCTGTAACAGAAAATGAAATCAAGATTCATAACAGTGCAGCTGGGGAGATAGCTTGGCGGTCTACACACCTGCCTGGCAAGAGGTAGGGCCCAAGTTCCATCCCCAGTACCACATGTTGTGCCAACCACAACCAAAACTGGACGTGGTGGTACACACCTGTAATCCCAGCACTGGGAAGCTGAGACAGGAGGATTGCTATGAGCCCAACCTGCATAGTGACACCCTGTACCAAATAAATAAATAAATAAATAATTTTTTGGAAAGACTCAGAGAGGTTGAATAACTTACTTAAAAATTGGAGTACCGTGAGGATACAATTCCAGAGCTATCCCTGTTCAAGGAGTATAGGTTGTGGCAGATGTCATTGTTCTGTCCCCATTCCCCTAGTGACAAATACTTCCAGAGATCTCAAGCATCCTGTCCTATGAACTCTTTCCCTTTTCCTTCCCAAAACCTGGCTTATTATCTGCTCCTATTCACAAACTCATGTATCCCTCCTGTATTCCAGGGCAACACTACTCCTCCCTTTCCTTCTCCCTCTCATCCGATCACTCACCAAGCCCTAGTTCGCCTGCCTCCTCTGGCCCCCTCCTTCCCAGGCTGGTAGCACCCACCCAGGGAGACCCATGCACTCTCATTCCCATTCTCCCCTCTCAAAGGTGCCAGGACCAGCAGCTTCCCACCCCGGCAAACCCAGGCCCTGGCATGAGATCTTCACCACTCTCTCTGTCCATGGATTAGAAAACAGTCTGCATCAATCCTAGAGAGGAGCCTGGGCTCTAACACCTACTAGCTTGTCCACTTGGGCAAATGGCTTCCTTTCAAGGCCTAAGTTTCCTCCTGTAAAACACCCCTCCCCCACCTGCCAACTAGAGAGCCAGAGGTAGATAGAGTGGTTGTGCTTTTGAGCATAACAGCAAGACAGACAATTATAAGATAATTAAAATCATCTGATAAGGTCATAGAAGAGAAATGTATGAAACAAAAGGGACACAAAAGAGGGTGCAATTAGGTAATTAATAATGACAGCTACTGCTTATTGATTATCTATAATGTACTAAACATTTTAGTTATATGAGTTCATTTAACCTTCCAAGACACAATTATCCTACTTCTAGATTAGAAATCAGAGGTTTAAAAAAGCAAAATTAGTTTCCCAAGACTACAGCCAGAATGCTTTTGACGTTTCCAGGCCTCATATTCTTCTTCTGCTCACAAGGTGCTCCCACCATGGCCTCCTTCCAGTGGTGTTGGCCTCAGTTTCCCCATCCACCCAGAAAAAGATTAGCATTGGATAATCTCCGCAGCCTCCATTGCCCTCATCTATAAAATGAAAATAATGCTACAACCTACCACAAAGTGTTTTCCTAAGGACCAAAGGAGGTGATAAGCAAAAAGCATTTAAAGCCGTGCCTACCTAGCACAGTCAGAGATATCTGGGTGATGCAGTATACTTCCAAATGTTATTTTTATTATGTCCAAGGGCACCATCTTGCCATGAGCTTGTAGATATCCAGCGGTGGAGCTAAGACTGCCTGCACCCACCCAGTTCTGTTTATACTGCAGCCTCTGACCCTTCCCACCCAGCCAGCTCTCCCCCAGCCACAGCTTTGAGCCCCTCTAGAGGCCAGAGGAAAAAAGGGGAGAGTTTTCTCACCAAGGGCCCAGGGGAGAGGGGAAAGGTATGCTTGCAACTCGTGAGCCAAAGCCTCCTGCTTCCAGGAGTGCTGAGCCCTGGCCGGGCAGCTGCATCACTGGCCAGCCAAGAGACTCCTGTGGGAAACTGCCCATTCCCAGTGAATTTCAATGAGGACCGCTTTCTGCCAGGAGGAGGAAAGCCATTGCTTAAAAAGCAAAGGCTGCTTTTGCTTGGCATAAGTGAAGAAATGCTACCTGGGGAGGATAGGAAGAGGACATAAGGGTGCAGCACACTCTGTCCAACAAATAAACAGGCAGTCACCAGATAGGCATTGGGACAGAGATCTGCAGAGAGGGTTTAGGAGGGAAGGAGAAGGGGAATCCCAAATCTGGCATGGCATCTATCAGGGTTCCCAGAGCAGACACTGTTTCAGAAGGGGCTTGATAGGAGAGTAGGAGTTCAATAGGCAGAGCAAACAGAGTGAGGGGAGGCATTCCAGACAGAAAGAACAGTGTGAACTAGGACACAATGCATGCGACAAGCACAGGGTGTCAGAAAATGCTGCATCATAAGATCTTGTTAGAGCACAGGGGTGTGGTGGCTCAGAGGCAAGAAAAATGTTGGGGCCACACTGGAAATATCTGCGTCTGAGATGCTTTCTAGAATGTGGGTTTTCTTTTGTAAAGCACTGAAGGATTTCATAAGGGAGAATAGTATGATCCCCCTGTGTGTCTGAGAAAGCAGGTGCATGAGTTCTAAGGCTTGTAAGAACAAGGACAGGAAAGAGTTAAGAGACTCTTGACATTTCAGGACTGGAGGTAATGAGGATCGGCTTCAAGGCTGCTGAAGTGAGCCGGGGGTGGAAGCAAAGGATGCTGAAGATATTTCAACTGAGAAGCAGGCAAATTAATACAGAGGAATGAAGAAGAGAATTCAGCACACCCCTCCAGAAACAGCTTGGCCAACCAGATGGTTGTACCTGAGGACTCTCCAAGGCCAACAGAGGCCTGGGGCTCTAGGCAGCTGGGCTGTGGGACCCAAGACTGCCAATAGACGAGTCTAGGGACAAAACACACAGCCATCTTTCCCCACATCCAAGATGGCAAATACACATCATCCCATCTGCCAGCTCTGATGGATTGGTGGTGTCTACCTAAATTACTATTTGAGAAGGATTATAAAACTATATCTGAGCCCAATAGGAAAAAAAAAAAAACCTTTGATTTATTAGCAATGTCTGTCATGGGTGCTGAGTTGCAAGGGGTAGTACATGTGTCTCTTCCTTGTTTTTCCTGTATGTCATACTCAGATTTGCTGCTGAAAACTATAGCCAGGCCAGGTAATAGTGGCTTCAGTTGTATTCAGGAAATGCACAGTCACGTTGGAAGCCAAAAAGCTGGCAGGGACATAGAGAGCGTGACTGTAATAATCCCCAAGGGTACAGAGGTCAAGTCAAAGTAGAAACCATAGGACTATACAAGAGAATATTCTGGATTTGAAAGTCTTCATTTGGGATCCAGATATCAGCTATGAGAGGTCTCTAAGCCCCTCTCTGAATCATGCACAGATTATGCCAAGTGTGTACACTTTTATCAGAGAAGGGCTTTAGTTTTTGACACACTCTCAGAGAGATCCATGACCAAAAAGATAGTCATCGCTATTCCAGACGAAGAAAAGTGACAAGATACAACTGCATTCTGCTGGAGGAAGAAGGATCTGTGTCCCTCAGCAGGAAGTGAACTGGAGTTAAAACTTGAACCCACAGCAATGTCTGTCATGGGTGCTGAGTCAGGCGGGGTAGTACACGGGTCTCTTCCTTGTTTCAGCACTGGATCTTAAAGATGTCTTCCAAATCTGAGGTGCAAACTTGAGGTTGCTTTGGAATACTGGGGAGCTTGGAAATTCAAGAAAGTAGCTTCTTTTCTCAAAGAATCTTCCTAGATGATGTAAATCTCTCAAAGACAACCATGTCCCTTCAAAACTCTAACCACTGCTCATGATGAAGGAAATTCAAAGGCTACCTATGATCAAATAACCAGGGAGGTTCATAGGGCCCATGAAACCATGAAATGCATCATTGTGCTGGGAGAACAGCAGGAGTGGTCACATCCCAAGGCACTGTCCACCCCAAGAAGCGCAGCCGGTAGGGAAAATGCTCTGGACGCTATGTTGGGACCATAGACTGGTAGATGCTTCTGGAAAGTGTCCAACTTTGGTTACTGTATCTGATGGGATCTAGGGTGAGGGGCAGGGGTAGGAAATTGAATGCAGGGTCCTCAGTTGGCAGCCCTGGCTCTTGGCTGTGATACAAGAGAGTTCTATCCCTTCCCTCTATGTCTCTGTTGACACAAATTGGTGGGTGTGTTACACATCATGTCTGCTCCACAAGTCTGTGAGCTCTAGGGGATCAAGATTCTGTCTGTTCCTACTGTCACATGGCAGAATGTTGAGCACATTGTAGATGAAGCCTGAAAATATTTACTGAATGAAAAGGTGGACAGATGGATGGATGAGTGGGTGGCCAAACCAGTGTGGTCCATTTCAGAGGAGAACTTTGAGGAAAAACTAAATTAAATGTCTCAGAGTCAAGAGTTTAACTCAGCAGTGCAGCACCTTCTTGGCAAGTGTGAGGTCCTGAGTTCAATTCCTGGTACCTAAAAATAATTAAAAAATAAATCAAATGTCTCATTGGCTTGATATTTGGGAGCCAAAGCAGCATCATAGCTGAAGGAACAGAATCTGGAGAAGTGGTTTGTTTAGTGTACAACCTTAGACAAAAATTTTAACCTCTGTGACTTGTTTTCTCCAAGTAGGAACAATAATTCCTTCTCGTTAGAGTTGCTAAATTAAATGAACTCATACATCTAAATCACTTATAATAGTGCCACACTAGGTAATAAACCAAAGAAGTTAAATAAATATGGAGAGTTCAGGCATAAGGCAAAGGAATGTAGATGGTCACAAGAAGATTGAGAATAAGAATGGGGAGTGCCAGATGTAGTGGCACAAACCAATGATCCCAGCACTGGAGAGAAGCTGAGGCAGGATTGCCAGGAGTTTGATGCCAGCTTGAGTTGCATAGTGAGATCTTGGAGACAGATGGACAGACAGACACAGAAACAGACAGCAACAGAAAGGCAGAGATACAGAGAATATAAAAGTAGTAAAGAGCAGCTTCAGCACCATTTCATAAGGTACTAGTAATTTGCCCATAGCATAAAGGGATCCAGTAGGCTCACTCACCAGGTGTGGACAACAGCATTTTTATTGTTTGTTGATTTGTATGTTTGTTTGTTGAACACAGGGGTGAGGGTAAGATGGAGAGACATGAGCTGAGTTCCAGGCATAACTGGGCACCTGCATGGAGACGTCCACTATGTGAGCCTGAGCTTGGGAGGGAGATTTTTCGACAGGCAACACCTTGTTGAGGAAACTCAGTTCTGAAGAAACTCAGAAACTCAGTTCAGAAGAAACCACCCTCAGCTGGGCACAGTGGTGCATACCTGTAACCTCAGCTACTAGGGAGCTAAGGCAGAAAGGTCACAAGCTTGAGGCCAGCCTGGGCACCTTAGCAAGAGCCCATCTTAGAGCAAAGTTTAGAAAGGGTTGAGATGTAGCTCAGTGCTAGAGCATTTGCCTAGGATGCATGAGGCCTTGGGTTCAACCCCCACTACCACAAAAAGAAGAAGGAAACAGAGAGAGAGACAGACAGACAGACAGACAGACAGACAGACAGGCAGACAGAGAGAGATGGGGGAGAGAGAGAGAGAGACAGACAGACAGACAGACAGACAGACATGTCCCAGAATTCTTCCGTATTCAGTGTCCACACCAACACTGAGGCTCTGAACTCTGGCCACTGCTGTACCCTCCTAATTTCCTGCAAGGACCAAGGATACTGATCCACCAAGTGACGTGCCCAGGATATCCCCCCAAGGCTCCTAGGAAAAATTAATCCTTTGGCCTTTGAGGTTGACTATGTAGAAAAGGAAATTGGTAAGCCAGGTGTGATAGCACACATCTGTAACCCCAGTCCTCAAGAGGCTGAGGCAGAAGGATCACTGAGAGTTCAAGGCCATCCTGGGCTACAAAGAGAGTTCAAGGCCAGCCTGAACTGCATAGCAATACCCTATCTCAAAAAGACCAAAATAAAAAAAATTAAATTAAAAAATAAATATAAGGCCAGCAAGGTAATTCAGCAGATTAAGTGCTTACTTAGGCAAGTACAGGGACCAGGATTCGATCCCCAGTCCTGAATGCTGCACCAACCCTGCCCCCAGGTGTGCTGAGCCAGCCACACAGGCCTATAATCCCAGGACTGGGGAGGCTATAAAAAGGAGGATCACTATGAGTACGAGCTATGTAGTGAGACCCTGTACCAAATACATAAAGAAATAAAAAAATAAACAGAAATTGGATCTACATCTCCAAACACCAAGTAGATTTGCCAGGCTGGGACACTGGGTAGCCCAGTGAAAGAAAGGAGCAGCAGGTGGGCAAAAGAGCAAGAGGCCGCAGGACACCAGGATCTCATAGATCATTTTCCACCACTTTTCCTGGCCCAGGTCTAATCAGGATACTGATGCAAAATGCCTCCCTGACCCTCATCACAAATCACCATGGTTACAACCCTTTAACACACAGACAGACAGGACCAGGGACATAGCTCAGCAATACAACTGCCTGCCTGGAAGCTTAAGGTCATGAGTTCAATTCCCAATACCCTCCACCCAAAGAAAAAGACTCAGACTGACTTCTCTACCCTTCTGGCTGTCTTGCCCATGGTGGGATGAATGTGCACCTTCTGCCAGAAACAATGACTCTGCCATCCAGGCCAGCTCAGGGCAGGCAGAACCATAACTTCTGCCCACAGGCCACATTCTGCTGGAATCTGTTATGAGTTAAAGGTCCGTATCTCCTTGGACATGCACATGTCAACTGCCATTTTCTTTCAGGTGACAGAGTGAAGACACCATCACAGTGGCAATCTTGATCTGTCTTTCTAGTCCCAGATGTACCAAAATAAGTCCATTTCTTCTAAATTTATCAAAGTGTTGACAGACAGAAAAATGTCAAGCTGTCAAGTGAAACAGAACCTCCACTTCAGTTTCCAAAATAAACATTCTAAAGAAGTTCTATCACAAGACCCAGGTTCAGGGCCTTGGCTTGGTCATCAGTGGCTGTGCAGATTTGAGGTCTCTTCACCCCTCACACACCTCTGACTGGGTCACCCTCTCTGCCTGCCCTTCCTCCAACGTTGCCTGGCAGTGCTGCAAGTTGACTGGCCCTTTCCTGCTGGCATCTTGAACAATGGCACCATTTGTTACAAATAAGTGAACAGGGCAGGGCGGGGCAAGGGGAGGGGCTGACCGAGGCTCTTGGAGAGCTCCTTAGTGGGAAAGGTTCCTTGCCATGTGACTTCTGATCTCCAGCCCTGATTACTAAAGCAGTCACAAGCAGGAGAGGGAAAAGAGGTGCTGGAGGAGATTCACTTCTATGGGGCAGGGGTCATGATAAAGCCAATGGGAAGCAGCAAATCTTTCTCTCCATCCTAACTCAAACTTGCGGCCTCCTCACAATGAGACAGGATTCTCAGCGAGCAAACTGGAGCCTTAAAGAATTCAAAGTCATGGTGAATGTTCTGATGGACATTGAGCTTGGAGCTTGTAAAGGCCCAGCTAGGAAGGGGATGTGCAGAGGCTTTTTAACAAATCCTGAGGGCATTTCACTGACCCTCTCAGACCAAAAAGCTACAACTCTTGTTGCATAGGTCCTGCTTTACCTTGGTCTTAACCATCCAGTAGAAAAAGACGAAATATAAGAAATAAAGCCATGGTGTTATGTTGAGCTGTGGGGGACTCAGGTCAATAATTTCTGACATTGCCAGTTAAACAGAAGACCCAATGCTATTATGGGCTACTGGACTCTTTTAGAAT
>NW_004524706.1:5215257-5219933 GCF_000260255.1 Octodon degus
GTCCCAGGAACTGTCCGTGGTGCTGACCGCCTCCACCTAGCTGGCCCCAGACTGTATCCGTCCTCCACACCAGCTGGCATCCATGCCTCATCCTGTCAGAACTCAGCCAAATGCAGAGCCAGATGCCTGCCCAGCTCCCCTTCCTGCCTGGCCATGGCTCTTCTAGCCTGCTCCCGTTCATGCCTGGCCTGCATTGGACTGAAATATCTTTGCCAGCTGCCTGCCCAGAATCATGCAGCTACCCACACATGTGGTCCATTTGCTCCAGCCTTTCTCAATCTAGCAGCCACTCCATTTTCAAAACACAGATGTAGGTGGTGAATCAGCTACAAAGATGGACATTAGGCCTTGGCAGGGCAACCAGGAAGCCAGGGTGCAAGGTCAGAGGCAGGAAAAACAGATCCACCCCTCATCTTTGTACCATACTCAAGATGGCAAAGCAAGGCTTCCCAGTCAACAGAAACCCATTTCTACACATCAGCTACTATATAAGCCCGCAAAATGGTCTCAGCTGGATAGGTGCAGCCCCTTTCCTACGTCTCATCAAGCATCCTTCAGTGTATCACTGAATTTCCCTAGACTCATGTTTCCCATTAGGGTCGCCACAGGTCCCACTAAGGAAATAGCCATGAAGAGGAGGAGTAATAAAACCTGGAGTGAGGTGCAGTTACTTTTGCTCCTCAAGTCCTACCCAGGCTTTGTCAAAGAGATTCTGGAAGCTAGCTGGGGACAGAGAACATACTAATATGTGAATGTCCCAGTCCTTTGAGCCAGATGTTACTATCACCGTTCCACGAGAGGTTAAATGGCTTGGCTAAAGTCACACACCTAAAGGCCGGCCAGATAGCTCAGTGGACTAAAGCGCCTGCTTAGGCAGACACAGGACTGGGGTTCAATCCCCAGAATGCCGTGCTGGCCCCACCCTCGGGGCACACTGAGATGCTAATTGAGACTGAGCATGGTGGTGTATGCCTGTAATCTCAGTGCTTGGGAGGCTGAAAACAGGAGGATCATTACAAGTTCTATCTGTGTAGTGACACCCTGTAGACCCTGTACTAAAAGCAGTCACACATTAAGGTGCCACCAAGCCAGGATTTGAATCCCATTCTGTGTGGCTCCCAAACCTATGCATTTCAACCACTACTCTAGCTGGCTTCTCTCTGGCTTGTTTACTGTAGCCCATTTCATTAGCACCAGACCTTGTTTCCAGAAACCCAGAGAACTAACCCACCTTAAGGGAAGGCCTCCACTCCCACCTAGTCCTCAGATCAGACCTCGGGGCCTGCATTTCTTTTCTGAGACAGACTTGGCCCCTGTTTGCCCAACCATCTGGAACCTGGCTATGGACGGACACAGCCTTCCTCACCACCCGCATCCAAGCTCTCCTCCTTACCCTCTCCCTGTACTGAATCCCAGCCACTCCCTCCCCAGAAACAGGAGTATGGCCCGAGAGCATAAGCCTCTAATGCGAAGGATCTTTAACCTTACAGTACATAGGAATTGCAGAGCAATATCTGGGGAAGGCACAGTCATGATCCACAGAGATCCTGAACTCACATAACCCTGTAATGTGGGGCTCGATACCTATGTCACCAGGGTGAGGGGCAGGACAGTCAAACCAGCACAATGTCTGTGAAGCCTGGAGACATGGATGGGGGTGGAGGGAGGTGAAGCCACGGCAGCTGCAGATCACTTAGGCCATGCGACAAGTCAGGAGGGACTTCCTCACTGACTTAGGAGGTGGGTCCCCCCCCAGGACTCTAGACTGGGATGCCATTTGTCACTTCCCCAAAGAAGCCTCCAAAATGATGATCGCAGCACATGGCCCAGCCCATGAACATGCACACAAAGAGACTCCCTCATTAAGAGCTCCCAGGCCATCTGGCACAGCAGCTATGGAAGCCTCCAGGCTGGGCCTCAAGGGGAGGGGACATGACACGAGGAGGCACAGAGCAGAGCTCTTATGGCACATAGCAGAGGCATTTGTGCACCACACTGAATCAGGGTTCAGAAAACACTTAGGTGCACCCACCCCCTCCCAGAGAAGTGTGGGGCCTCCCTGGGGCTCCGTCCCTTCTCCATCCAGGGATTCTAGCACTATGGTCAATAGCACTTCCTGAGATAATAGAAAGCTTCAATATTTGCTCTGTCCAAGACTCCGGCTACCTGCTGCATGTGGCTGTTGAGCAAGTGAATGGCTAGTGAGACTAAAGAATTGTTTTGTTTTTTACTTTAGTAAATATCAAAATGAGTTACATTTAAATCTCACAAGAGGTCTATGAGTCAACATCACTCTTTACTGTGCCCACTTGTAGAGCGAGGGAGCTGAGGACCAGAGGCCAAGTAATTTATCCAAGCCTACTACCTACTACCTACGGCTATATGTAGTAGGCTTGAGAGTCGAACTCTAGCATCCTGGGCCCAGAGTCTCTCCCTAGCTGCTGTGCTGAGCTTTGTGGGTGCTGTCATGCCACACTCCTGTCTCCCCATGAGGGCACACTACAGTGTACACCCAAGCACTCACACACAAGGTCTGAGTGAGGCGTCAGAGTGCACAGCAGACTGAGAGCCCCATCAGAACCCTGAACTGGAGGGGGACCCTAATTTCATGGCCACACACCCCATGGCTTTGGCAAGATCTTAGCTAATGAATAAAACATCAGCAGTGCCATTTGGAGATTCAGCTCTGTGAAAGAGCGCCTGGGAAACAGAGTGCCCTCTGTGGTGTGAAAAGCATTGCTTTCACCCCGAGCACCTCTTAGTCAGAGGGAAGAAGCAGTGGCCTACAGGGGTTCGAGCTGGGTGGCATGAATTTGAAAGGAGGTGTCCTATGGAACTGCTGCAGCCCTGACTCTATGCCAGCCAATCCTAAAATGTCCTGGAGTCCCCAGGAGCTCCAGGATGAAGGTGCAGAGAGAGCACAGCCTCTCAGGTGATCATTTTTGCCACCCTCCAGGGTAGGGAGCCCTGCCACAGCTAATTAGTGAAACACATTAAGGACACAGCTTACAAACGGCCCCACGGTTCCCCACATCTCATTTACATTGAGCTGTTGTTACCTTATTGATTATATTAAATTAGGAGAGGGCCACACCGCCTGCAATGCAACAATTATCATCATCAAACCAATTAGCAACAAATGGATGTGGTCCTCGTGGCTCCAGCTCTGCACTCAGCTCTTTCCACCACTGTCCACCTGGCTTATGAAATAATTATGTTTCTAATGAAATCCAGCAATCAGCAGAAATCTTCCCAAGAGACTCAACCTTGGCATGGCTCCATGTCAGAGTGTCTTGTCACATGAGAACAAACAAAATGATATGCCGGATATCTCTGGTAACCCCACAAACTGCTCCTTGCCACAGAAAGGCTCAAACAGCTGGGTGCAGTAACACACACATGTAATCCCAGCACTTGGGAGGCTGAGGCAGGAGGATCTCTGAGAGTCCAGTGCCAGCCTAGACTACATAGTGAGTTCAAGGCCAGCCTGAGCTACATAGCAAGACTCTGTCTCAGAAAAAAAAAAGTTTTAGTCTCAGTCTCAGATACAGAGCCCACACACCGCAGACTCACAATACACCCACATATCTGAGCATACCTGCCACAGGGGCCTACACCCAGCGGTCACATACAAGTACAGCCACACGCACACCTTCACCCCACACCTACGAGCAATCACAGGCTAAGCAGCCAGATACAGGACACAGACTGTACACACACACACGCACACACACCAGCATCCTCAAATGCTCATCACACTCCACGCACACACAAGGACACACCTTACATGAACATGAATCATTTTTGGAGACACTTTCAGCAGAATCCAGAGTTCTTGGGGGGGGGGGAGGTGAGCCCCCTCCTGCTGGCTGCTAAGCATAGACCCTCACTGTGGGTTTGCACCGGCCCACTGCCCTCTCCTACCTGCCACATTTCCTCAATGGTAAGGCCTGAAGCCTCAGCCCAGGGCAACATCAGTCTTGCTGTTTGCCCTCCAAGTGACCGGGGTGAGAGTGAGGGGTGGAAGGGCTAGAAACCAGGCGTTCTGCCTTTTCCCAAAAAGGTGGCCTTAGGAGAGAAGCTCTTTGTGGCATTCCCACTGGAAGGGGCGCTGTTCATTTGTAACCTGCTTAACCCCACACCCCTAACTGAGCGCTTGCCCTATGCCTATCGTGGAGCTACTTCTTCCTTCCTTCAATAAACACCTTCCACCGGTGCAGGGGCACACACCTGTAACCCCAGCTAGTCGAGAGGCTGAGGCAGGAGAGTCACAAGGTCAAAGCCAGCCAGCCCAGGCGGCATAGTAAGACCTAATCTCAAAATTAAAAATTTTAGGGCTAGGGAGATAGCTCAGTGGTCTAAGTGCCTGCCTGGCAAGCACAAGGATCCAGGTTCATTCCCCGGTACTGCATGCTGTGCTAGCCCCAGAACCCTGGGCAAGCCGTGTTGGCCACTGAAACTGAGGGTGGTAACACATGCCTGTAATCCCAGTGCTGGGGAGGCTGAGACAGGAGGACGACTACAAGTCTCAGCTGCATAGAAAGGCCCTGTACCAAGTAAATAAATAAATATTTTTTTTTAAATTTTAAAAATTGGGACATATTTCAGTGGTAGAATTCCAGCAGGTACAAGGTTCTGGGTTCAATATCCAGTACCATAAAATAAAGAAATTAACT
>NW_004524706.1:5225183-5236707 GCF_000260255.1 Octodon degus
TAAGAAGGGGGGTTAGGAGAGGGGGAGGAGGAAGGCCAGAGAATAAAGAAGTCTAAAGACAAAGAAGGAGTCCCGTCTTGTCTTTTCTCAGCGCTGGTCACCTGTACACCCTGTAGATCCTTCCCTACAATACACACACACATACACACACAAAAAAAAAAAAAAAAAAAAAAAAGCTGTGGAGTCAGTGCTCAGTATAGATGTCTCCTATAACACCTACAAGAAGCCCACAGACAAGAGTCAGGCCCTCTGCAGGTGCTGGAGCTGTGGCACAGAGACTCAGTCTCTTGCTTGTGGTCACACAGCCAGCAAGTGAAAGAGCTGGGATTTGAACCCAGGTCCATCTGGCCTCATGGTTGGTGTCTTGACTGAGGTGCTGACATCAGAGAGGTACAAGAGGGACTGAGGAGGGTTGGAGCCTGTGCCGCTGATCACCCTGCGGAGATGCTCTCCCAGCCAAAACCCTGTCTCGACTCCTGGGGAAGTAGGTGGAAGAGAGGGAAGAGGAAAGGGGGAGGAGGATAGAAGAAGAAAAAGAAAGTAACTGAGAGAGAAAACAAAGGAGGAGGGAATAGAGGAGGGCCTGCCACATGCCCACCCCTCCCCCTCAGGCCCACATTCACCACTTGTGCTCAGTCCTTCAGCACCTCCCAGAATGTGACAGCAATTAGGCCTCCTGCTCATGGGTCCTAGGTCTTCCCAGCATCCACCAAGCACCAATGCCACATGCACACACGCACACATTAGTGCTCTCTGTGGAGGATGGGGATTCACACGGCTCCTCTGTGAGCAGCCATGAGCCTGGCCCCATTCCCACACACCAGGTATGCTCTTATGGCTCCACGCATCTGCCTGAAATGTCAGCTTCCAGCTTCACGCCTGAATGCCAAATTCCCATTCATCCTTCAATGCCCAACTCAAATGTCACCACCTCTGTGAAGCCACCCAAGACTCCTCCAGGCTGTTAGATCAGAATGAGGCAGAAATGCATGGAAAATGAAATCCTTCCCACGCCCCACTCCAATTTCATCCCCCGAAGGTCGCTACAGATGGTACATATCTTTACACGTGATTTCTAGGCCCACATAAATGCCAAAAGAAAAAATTGTATGTATGGACTTTTTTCTATTTTTTTGCCTAACCAAAATAAGATTCACATTATTCCAGATTTGCTTTTTTCTCTTTGAGTATTTCAGACAATCTCCGAGGTCAGCACCTCCAGACGGACTCCCTCAGCCTTAGCTGTGTGACCTTCCACAGTAGGGTCCCTAAGCCACTTCCCTCCTGAGTTCCGTCACCTCCAAGATTACAAATGGTGCTGCAGTCAGCATCATCACATCTGCCTCTAGTTCTGATGCTTTTATTCCCACAGAATGAATTATAAATCAGAGCATGTTTGTACTTTAAATTTTAATTGGTGGGCTGGCAAGATAGCTCAGCGGACTAAGCACTTGCTTTGGCAAGCACAGGAACCAGGATTCGATCCCTGGTCCCACATGCTAAGCCAGCCCCGCCCCCAGGGTGTGCTGAGCTGGCCAGTGAGTCCAAGCATGGTGGTGCACGCCTATAATCCCAGCTCTGGGGAGACTGAAAACAGGAGCGCCACTATGAGTCAGAGCTGCATAGTGAGACCCTGCACCGAACACATAAATGAAAAAAATAAGTAAATTAAATTTTAATTGACACTGCTAATTTTGTTCACTAACACTTACAGCAATCCTCATTCCCCAGGGATAAATGCCAGAATGTTCTTCCCATATCACTGCCAGAACTGGACAGTACCTTTTAAGTCAACTTGGCCGCCCACCCATGTTCTCAAACTGGCTGTGCGGCTCCAGGTGAGTCACTTAACCTCCTGGAGCCTCACCTGCTTCGTCTGTAAAGTGGCCTGATGAGCCCCACACTTGCTCCTTCACGAGGCCATAGCAGCTCAGGTGAATTCATGAATCATCTTGAGAGACTGGGGCCCAGCCAGGCTGGAGTGGCAGGCAGACATTCCTACCCCGGAGCAGGGAGAATCTCTGGGCAATCGCCTCCCAGCCACTTCTCGGAGGGGCAGGGACCCCCATGACCCTTGGGGCCCATCCTTTCAACCAGATGGCTGTGCTCCAGAAGTCTCTGAAGACAGGGATGCTATGTGGATATAAGCACAGGGTTGCCTAAAGGGCTCCAAGGGACCCTTCCCACCCACAGGTGTCCCCTGGTCCTGACATTACTGCCAGCTGCCAGTAACTTCACCATTAGAGGCCAGTCCTCCCTACAACAGGCCTTGGAAATAACTTCCAGAGGTGTTCACTGAACATTCCCTGAACACGTGCTCTGGGAAAATCTGTGGGCTGGTCAGGCCAAGGCTCGCACTCCCAGAAGCCGCCTCTCCAGCCCTGACTTCCCCCCAAGCCTCCAATCCATATTCCCATCTGTCTGCTGGAAGCCCTGCCCACAGGGTCCTACAGGCCTCTTACATTCAGCTCACTCCAAAATGACCCAGAGGCTTACTCCATCAGCCTGCCCTCCTGCACACAACTCAGGGCCTGGCCTCCTGCTCTCAGGGCCACCACACCAAAAGGAACACCTCACAGCCTTACCACCTGCACCCCGCAGTTACCCGGCCCATGAATCCAAGTGCCCCAGCTTCCTGTCCAGGACAGGCCAGGAGGAGGTGGGTGAGGCAGACTGAAGAGTCGCAGACCGCTGCAAGTGCCCACCCTGAAGTCAATGCCACCTCAAACCTGGCACCCTGAGGCCTCACTGCCCATCCTGGTCCTGGCCAGACCCTGCCCTCCACACCAGGCCAGTAGTTCATCACCTCACTGGTCAGAGAAAGCAGCCACTTACCTGGCCACTCTGACTGCCCTCTGCCCTCCAATCAACCTCTTCCATGCAAACAAATTAACCTTCCCAAATTCCAAACTGGATCATGGTACATTCTCAAAAATCTACTAGACTCACCATCACCCACTGAACTAAGTCCCAGGTCGTGCTGGCCACCCCTCTGCCATGATCAAATCTCTTTCTTTGAAACTCTTTCCACAAGTTGCCAGCTCAGAACTAGTATCTGACTGGGCCATGAATGAGCTGACACAAGAGCAGCCCAGCCATAGGCTAATTAAAAGCCTATCACATGGCCTGATATGAGACACTAGTCTGGGCTAAGCCAATCAGATTTCTTCTCCCAGGATTTTGAACTAGGAGGAAAAAGAGAATTTTCTGGTAGCAAGACCAAAAGGCAGACACAAGCAACTGATCTTAAGTCATGTTAAAAAAAAATAATAGACTGCTTCCAGCTGCTGAGGTCCTGGCACCATCTTAACTCCAGTATGCCTCACTTCCTGATGACCTCTGGCCCTATGATAATTTTTCTCATTGGATTTCAGTAGCTTGCCCTTGTAATACCATGAGGGACTTGAAAGAGGTAGTGTGAATGGACTTCTGATCCATAAAACCGCAGCCTTGGAGATCCTGTACAGAAAGGTGACCTGGAATCAGTCACCTCTCATCCCAGTCCTTTTTCTCCCCTGCTCTGCAGTACACTTCAGCTTTGGAGAGAATCTGCCTACTCCCAGTTTCCCAGTCAGAGACTTAGACATTTATGTGGAATAAACCCCCCATCCCTCTCCCAATCCCAGTTCTAGATATCCTGAAAAGAAAATCTAACCATATTTGGATTAAGTATCCAGTCAGCCATAAGCCAGAAGACCACCTCATCAAGGTACTCGCTGTCACTCCTGAGCCTTTGAATTCTCCTCTAGGTTAACCTTAGCCATCCCCAGATCTTCAGCTCCTATAGCTGGGTTCTTAGAGTTTCTGGGGCCAGACTAGAAGAGGGGTGCTAGCTGCCTTTCCTGACCTTGCTGTCTGCTCACCCACGTTTGGCACTGGCTGAGGACGACAGGGTCCCACCAAGACTTGAACAAGAGGCAGCTGTCTGGAGAAGCATGGAAACCCCTACCCCTACCAGCCAGCCCCCAGCCTGGCTGTGACACTCAGCCACCCATGAGAAAAGGGGCATCCAGTGCTTCTGTGCTCTTCCAAAAAGCTAGACATCTCATGCCCACAATAATAATCATGATTTTCTATAATTATTATTTGTGTGTTTTGCATAATTGTCATAATTATTATCATCAGCTCATCAGCCTCTCATCCCAGTATGCTCCTCCCATTCCGAGCCTGAGCACATGGGTCCTCTTGCCTGCCTCTGCCTTCGTCCCAGAGCTGTTCTCAGGGTCCCTCAGGAAGTGGGGTAGGGTGGCCCTGCTCATCCTTCCACAGTAGTTCTGGCCTCAGTGTGAGCTCTGCACAGGGCCTGTGCTATATGCAGGGAGTGGAAACAGGAAGTGCCAGAGGAGCTTGCTGGTTCACTCTCCCTGGAAGAGGGTAAGGCCTCCCTGCTTCCCTCCAGCCAGCAGCATGACAAAGCCACCTCATCCCAGCTGAGGAGAGCAGACTGGTGGCAGCTCACTCTGATCTACCGTGCTCAGTGACATCATGTCAATAGCTTGAGATCAGTCATGGTAAGGATGTTTACACCACAGAAATGGGCAGAAGAGCTGCTGTTCCAGAAACAAGGTCTAAACATTTGACAGCTTGCCCTGAAATCCTTCAGTGATTATAAAGAATGTGTCAGTCCCCTTCAATAGTGTAAACTCTTCAACAGAAAACGTCTGAAACCCTGCCTGCCAAGCTCCCATCCATACCAGCTTCCTCTTTGACCAAATCCCCACATCCTTCCAGAACCCTGTATGCTCCAGAGAAGTCCTCTCCAAGCTCACACTCTCTGGCCTCCAGTCTCTGCCTGAAACCCCTTCTCCACCGGCAGCCTCCTCCCCTTTCTCCCTCAGACCTGGGCTTAGATGCCCATCTCCCTGGAAGGCCTTCTTGACCTCACCTTGGTTCAGACACGCTGGCCTGGCGCTCCCTGGCCCCTCTCCCGTAGCAGCACACTGCACGATCAGCACGCACGCATCTATGGGCCTGCTCACTCCAGGGGCCGGAGAGCAAGAGTCAAACATAATGCAGCGTCTGGCACAGAGCCCAACATTGTTAAGCTGAACAGAATCCAATTGAATTGAACCAAATAGAATGAGCACTGTACACATGACAGGCTGCAGTAGGTGTCTTCACAGAGGACAGAGCAGAGTGAGCTGGGCACCAGAGTAGAGCAAGGTGTCCCTGGAGGCCAGGCATCCTGCATGCATCTTGGTGGAGCAGTACCTTAGGCTCAGGCGCTCAGCAGCCACCCCAGGCATCGCCACTCTGCGGCCTGCCTGCCTCCTCCTGGGCGCCTTCAGCAAGGCCCCCCTTGGTCCCTGTCCACTTTCACTTCACCCAGCTTTGGGAACAGGAGCTGCAACCCCACCTCTCTCTCCCTCAGTCACCCCCCAGGACCCTCTGAAGTAATTGCTCACACCTGCAGAGGAAGGAATGAGGGATCCCTATTAGGGAGTAAAATTGTTTTGAAACAATGTGCTATTTCTTGCTCATCAACACATGCAGACTAAGGCCCCTATATGGGAGCTAACATTTATTGAGAACTGTCAAAGAACAAAACAAAGACCAGCAGAATGAAATTAAATAGGCACAAAATAGACAGCATGCACCTGGTGCATTTCACGCCAGAGGTCCAGCACAGCCATGACACTCTGGGCTGAGGGAGAAGTGCCAACACAGCAGTACCAGAAAGGGTCATGGCCACGCAGAGGGTCTGCCGCCTGAGGGTGCAAACGAGCACTCCACCAAGGACAAGCTGCAGGACAAGCCTGTCACTGTACACAGCCACACAAATTAAGTCCTTTGCTCACAGGTCCAAAAATCTCCAGAGTCCAGTCAGGGTGTGCACGTATTACAGGGAGACAACACCCTTCCAATTTGACACCTCATAAGCAAGTCCACTGAGGGGTCCCAGTGGCAGCCCAAGGAGTCTGGCCTTATCGTGCAAGCAGTAGAGAGATCAATAAAGGGTTTAAAGCAAGTTTTGGGAAAATATACTGATTACAGTGTGGAGAACAGAAGGGAGGAGGAGGAGAAGGCAGGGGAGGAGGCAGAAGAGGGGAGAAGGGGGGAGCCAAATCAGAGACTGCTGCAACAGTTCAGATGGTGGTGGCCCAGCAAGGACTTCCTGGGAAGCTCCCCTGCAGATAGGCCTTTCAGGGGCTAAAGGACCCTGGAGGCTGGGCGGAGCTCCTATGCAAGCTGCCACCCAAATGTCCCTCCTCCTAAAGGTATCTCCTTCAAGCCCACAGGCAGGAGGACCCTGTTGGCACCTGGAGGCAGTGTAACTGGGGTAGCAGCAGGACAGAGCCCTCCAGCACAGAGCCTGAGGGAGGAGAGGGGACCAGAAATCAAGGCCCAAAGTCTGCAAAAAGCTTGGCCCGAGGGCGAAGACCTTGAAGCTGCCCCCAGGAGCCCATTCATAGACTCAAGCACACACACACAGGAACACCCAGTTCACTAACCCAGTAGAAGGTAGACATCACAAACTGACAACTGCACCTCACCCACACTCAGCCTCCCATCCAACCCAAGACTCATATAGCACCTGCCTCCATCCCCCCCGAACATGACCACCACCACCCCAAACCCTCCACCCAGCACCCCAGACACCATATGCTCAGTTTCATGCACACCCCACCCACAGCCACACTCTACACACCAGCCACAGAACACAGACACAAGACATCAAACACTGGCCCAGCAAGGAAGCCGGCCTGGTCCATTGCAGATAGACAGGTCAGCATCCCCCACACCACCTGACCTAGGGCCCAGGTCCCACCCGACCTCCACTCCCAAAGCTGTGCATGCACAGGGAAGGGGCTGCCTGCATGGGGCTCCTTCATGCAGTCCACAAAAAGGCAGTGTTCGCTTAGGTTAAGCACAGCCTTGAAGAAAGGATAGAAGCTCTCCATCCAGACAGTGTGTGCTGGAGTCCTCTTCACACCAACAAACCGTATGACCACATCTGTGCAAGTTCCCTCACCCTGACTGATAGTGCAATTCCACCTATAAATGACAGAAAAACTCTACCATCAAAGGCCACTCTAGGCTGGCCAGATAGCTCAGTGAACTAAAGTGCCTGCTTAGGCAGAGCGCAGTGGCCAGGGTTCAATCCCCAGTGTGCCGTGCTCCCCTCCTCCCCTGGCACGCTGAGATGCTGATTGAGACTGGGAGTGGTAGTGCATGCTTGTAATCCCAGCGCTTGGGAGGCTGAAAACAGGAGGATCACTAGAGTCTGATCTGTGTAATGAGACCCCATAGACCCTGTCCTAAATACATAAAAAGGCCACTCTAAATGGATTAAAATGCACGCCATTCCCAGGGCGTACAATCCATCCCCTAAGCAGACACTCTGGTGTTGCTCACCAAACACCATTTTGACCCCCTCCAGGAAACAAATTGTTGAACAAATATTGGGAGAACACTGCCATAAAGAGACATCAATTAGCTGGCCTGCTTGCAAGCCTCCATGCCCCCATCTGGCCCTACCTAGCCAACAGCCTGCCAAGATGGGGCGCCTGGCACACTGGGCAGGCTCACAGCACCTGGCACTGTTTGCCTCAGCCTCGAGGAGGCTCTGGCCAGCAAGGTGGCTGTCAGTCTAGAGGCTGACGGAAGACATTGTGCCTGGAGGGGCTGTGAGCTTTTCAAAACCCACACCTGACTCTGTCCGCACAGAGCCTGCCTGTGTGTGGCCTTCAGGGAGCCGCATGGGAGCAGCAGATGGTTCAGACAGGAGGAGAGAAGAAAGAGGGCAAGTGCCTTCAGACGTCAGGGCGCTGCTTCCCCACTGGCTCTAGGGGACGCCAGAACACAGGTGGCACCCAGGCCAACCCCAGACTGCCACTCCCCAGGGGACGCAACAGACACAGCAATGCGGAGACCAATCACCACTCCGGGCGACACATGTAGCACAGAGGGAAAGCACCCAGCCAGGCAGGCAGAAGCCCAGAGGAACCCACAGGCACACAGTACCTCCCTCAGGAGTATACACACACACACACACACACACACACACACACACACACACACACGAGATTCTACCACTCTCACAGGGCTGACAATCACTGAAGTGACCGTGTAAGCCCCTGGGTCCTGCAGCTCCCTTGGTCTCGAGTAGGACTGCCCTGATCCATCGGCAATATCTTGCGTTGTGCTGGTGCACCTCTCCCCGCCTCCAGTTCACCAAGAAGCCTGGAGACCGGGTCTGAACAGCCCACCGACATTGACCCTCCCGCGGTGAAGGCGCCCATTCGCGCTCCACGGCTGCCCCCTGCTGGACGGAGCTGGCCGTCCCCCGTTGCCTGCATCCTGCCTCTCAAACTATGCAGCCCCGCTGGATGACGGCGGAGCCAGGAATTCTTGGTCCATAAAAGAGACACACCTGAGGTCTCAGCTACTGGGCAGGAGGATCACTCGAGAGCAGGAGTTGCAGGCCAGCCGCGGCAACACAGCCCAGACACCTGGGACCCACCCAACACCACGGTTAACCATTCTTAGTCTTTTTATCTTCCCAGCCCCAGTACTGGTGATTGAGCTCACGGTTTTACTCAAAACAAACACACCCCACTGATCTATACCCCCAGCCCTATTAAAACTTCCCTGAGTCAAGTCACACTCGGTGGTTTAGGCTGGCCTTGAACTTGCATCTTCCTGCCTTGGCCTCCCTAGTAGCTGGGATTATAGATGTGCACCACCACAGCCAACCACACTTCCCACCTAGGGAAAGAATGTTAGTGGAGATCGGTGTGCCCCTCGGCCGTGGCCTGCCGCCCAGAGACACACGGAGACAGGAGGCAAAGGACATCTTCCCAGGAAAGGCCAGGCCCGGATTCTCTCCTCAGCTCAGCTCCAAGGCTGTGGGTTTTCTTTTCTTTTTTTTTTTTTTCACATCCTTAATTTTTCTGACAAGCGCAGATGCTACTGCAACTGACAATCAGCCTGTTGGTGTGAATGGAAGGGCAGATCCAGCCCCTCATTTGTCTGCTGAAAGAATGGAATTGGACAAGGAAGCAGCTACACTTTGGAAGACCTGGGGGAACCAGCCATGGTGGCAGGCGAGGAGGGCCTCCAGCAGGACAGGATGGGGAGTCCCAGATGCCCAGGGGCTTTCTGGACAGGCTCTGCTCCCAGGCCTTCCCTCTTTTGGTCCCTTACTACCTTTTTTCTTCCCTTCTTTCCAGGCATGGTATCACCCTCTGCGAACATCTGAATTAAACAGGCAGAAGCACTGCCCTCAAGGGGCTCCAAGCCCAAAAACCAGGCAGAAACAGACCATCCAAATCTGATGGAGCAGATTCAGGGGCCCCTCTGCCCTGCAGAGCATGCCCGTGTTTCCCATCTGCCCAGAGATGCCCCAGTGCACCTGCTTCCTTGGGGTTCTGAGGCCTAGGGGATCGCCTGGCCCACAGTGAGCTCCTCCCACACCCAGCATCTCAGGAATGGGAGCTCTGCCAGACCCCAGGAGCCTTCTACTCCTTTCCCTCAAAGCCCAGAAGGGCCCCTGAGGCCTGAGCACCACCCCTGCTACTGCAAAGCTTCTGTCCACCCATGAAACTCATGTGGACCACACTCGACTTGCCATAGGCAGCTCCAGCTCCTCCAGCTAAGCTGGCAGGAGTGGACCCCTGAGAGTCTGAGGCTCTAGTCTCAGCAGAACCTGAGTTCCACTTGGGGTGAAACAACTTCCTGCCTAAACCAGACATGTCCACCTTACCAGTCTTGCAGGAAACCCGAACCTTTATTGGCAAAGAGATACTCTGCTGCTTCTCAGCTGGACAATTCTTCCTGAGATCTAGCCTCATGCTCAACAGATGCCTGGATAAACAAAATATGATGTATACACATAATGGGATCATATCCAGCCTTAAAAGAAAGCATGCAACTGGGAATATAGCTCAGTGGCATAAGCACCTGTCTGGCAAGGTCCTGAGTTTGATTCCCAGTACAAAAGGAAAAGAAGGAAGCACACTATGATGCCTGCTATAGCGCAGGTGAACATTTAGGACATTATGCCAGTGAAATAAGCCAATCACAAAAGGGCAGATATAGCCAGGCATCGTAGTGCATGCCTATCATCCTAGCACTCAGGAGACTGAGGCAGGAGGATCGCTGCAAGTTCAAAGCTAGCTGCGGGCTGCATAGTGGATTCAAGGCCAGCCCAGAATATAGAGAAACCCTGTCTCCCCAGGGAAAACAAAAAGGGATAAATATATGATCTCAATTGTATGAGATATACAGAGGAATAAACTCATAAAGACAGAGCAGAACAGAGGGGCACAGCTACAGTGCATGCAAGAGACCCATTTCATTCCCAGTACCTCAGAAAGAAGAAGAAAGGCCATGATTGCAAGGGCGGGCGAGGGAGGAAGGAGATTAGAGTTTCCTGGGCGAGAGGATGAAAAGCTCTGGAGACGATGGTGGCCAGACTTGTACAGCAACAACATGAATGCGCTTAATTTAATGTCATGAGCTACATGCTTAAGATGGTGGCGGCACTCAATTTTGTAAATATTTCACCACAACAGAAAGGTTTAATTTTTTTTGGAATTTTTTCATTTAAAAAAAAAAGAAAAAGAAACAATAAAAACAATGGTATATAATTTCAAGACAAGCTTGTAGGAGAGTAACAATGGCTCATATATTGCATATTGTTATCTTCAAAGTGTTTGCTCCTGTTGCAAGACATAGGCGTGAAAAACTTACCAAACAATATAGCATAAACTTTTCTTTTCCTTTTAAAAACAAATTTTTAAGGGCTGACCAGATAGCTCAGCTGACTAAAGCGCCTGTTAGGCAGGTGCAGTGACCAGGATTTGATGCCCAGCGTGCCATGCCGGCCCTGCCCCCAGGACGCACTGAGATGGCAACTGAGACTGGGTGTGACGGTGCACGCCTGTAATCCCAACGCTTGGGAGGCTGAACACAAGCAGATCACTACAAGTCTGATCTGTGTAGTGAGACCCTATAGACCCTGTACTAAATACAAAAATAAATAAATAAATAAATAAATATTTTATTTATTATTTGGTACAGGGTCCCACTCCACAGCTCAGACTCATAGTGATTCTCCTGCCTCAGCCTCCCCAGTGGTGGAATTACAGGCATGCCCCACTACACCCGGTTTCGGTGGCCAGCACACTGTGCCCAGGTTCCAGTGCAGGCACAGCATGGAGTACCAGTAAGCCAGCCCAGGTCCTTGCGCTTGCCAGGCAGGTATTTAGACTGCCAAGCTATCTCCCCAGCCCCTCTTTTCCTTTTTGCAAACCTTTCTTTTGTTTGTTTTCTTAATTTATGTGTTTAGTACAAGGTTTCACTACGCAGCTCGGACTCATAGTGATCCTCCTGTTTTCAGCTTCCCCAGTGCTGGGATTACAGGTGTGCTCCACCACGCCCGGACTTGGTAGCCAACTCAGCGCACCTGGGGGTGGAGCCAGCGTGGCACATGGTGCCAGGGATCAAACCCCGGCCCCGGCGCTTAGTCCGCTGAACTATCTCACTGGTCTTAGTAGTAAAACTATCTTAGCCATCATAT
>NW_004524706.1:5236807-5238668 GCF_000260255.1 Octodon degus
TAAATAAATAATTTTTTTAAAAAAAATGAGTGTGGAATATGAGTTTAGGCAAAGGGGTCACCTCCCTTGGGTGACACGTGAGCAGGTCACCTGCCGGAAAGAGGGACAAGCTGCATGAATGCGTGGAGGGAGCGCTCACCAGGTGGAGATGGGAGATGTCTCAGTTACTTTTCACTCCTTGCTGGGACAAAACACTGACACCCAAAATTAAGAAAAGAAAGGTTTATTTAGCTCACAGTTAGTGGAGGTTTCACTCCGCACTCCGCTGGCTCCAAGGCAGAGGGCAACAGCTCATGGTGGCAGGAAACAACAAAGAGTGGAGAAGCGGCAACTGTGGCGTCCATCAAGCCTCTCTTCTTTCTACACTGACTGCCAACACCGGCGTCCTCCAAGGAAGTGGTGGGAGCTTTGAAGACAGGAGCTCCTCTGAAGTGGTGGCTGTGAAGATCAAGATTCTCTGAGAAACAGGCATGCAGAAGCCTCCCTCAACCCCCATATATACCTTTCTGTGCGGAGTCACTCTAGGGCAGGCTGTCCCCGCCCTAGGGGCCCCCCACACCGCAGGGCGTGGAATCGCCAAGCCAATCCAGCCAAGCTTCCTACATCTCAGGCTGACACCATGTATCACCCACCACAGAGACAGTGCGAAGGGGCTATGGCGGGCAGGCGGGTGGGAGGGCAGCACTCCGCAGCGCAGCAGGGCCTCCAGCACGGGTGCAGAGAGTGAGCCAGGGGCCTTCGCACATGGTGTCTGTTTCATAGACTCCTCTCAGCTGCAGCAGATGAGGGAGGACAAGTATCACTTCCAATTTATAGGAAGGAAAACTGAGGCTCAGAGAAGCAATGAGACAGTGCCAGGTCACACAGCTCTGAAGACACCAGCAGAGAGGGGCAGGGTCTGCCCGTTCCGGCTCCAGGCCCACTCTTAACTCCAGGCCCTCAATCACCCCACACACCCCTCTGCCTGCCAGGCTGTGCCCTGGCTAACATTCACACGGTCATGACCGTCACAGCTGAGCCACTCTCCCATGCCAGCCCTTCCCGTATACATTATTACAACATGCATGAGTGTTGCCGCCAGCGGAGCTTACAACTACAAACACCATTAATAACTCGTAACTCTTGCTATCAGCTCTAATGGGCCATGCAGGGTCCTTCACACAGACACAGGGAGGATCCAGAGGGACTCCCAAGGGGGCAGGAAATGCCACCCCCAGGAGTGAAGTCCTCACCGTTGGCCCGTGCACACTCCCAGAGCTGCCTTCTCCCTCAGTGACTTCACCTCCGCCACTGAGCTGTCCTGACTGTCTGGCTTCTTCAAGCTGGAGTGGAAGAGAGGGCAGTGGGACCCCATAATGAAGATCTGAATACCAACTGTGGGTTCCAGTGTGAAGAAAGAAGGGAATCCCCTAAACAAAAGGGACAGCAGAGCTTCCAAGCAGTTGCCAGACAGGCCTCCCAAACAAGCAGGGCTCAAAGAACACCTATAAGGAAACTTTCCATGTCAAGAGCTATGGAGGGGCCGGCCAAATAGCTCAGTGGATTAACATGCCTACAAGCAGGTGCAACGGCCAGGGGTTCAATCCTGGGGCCTTTGGTGCTGGCCCTGCCCCTGGAGCACACTGAGATGGCAATGAGACTGGGCGTGGTGGTGCTCGCCTGTAATCCCAGCACTTGGGACTTGGGAGGCTGTAAACAGGAGAATCACTGCGAGTTCAATCTAGTACTGAGACCCTGTATGTCGGGAGCGAGCGCCCTGCTCCTCAGCCTTGCCCCTCCCACTGGAGCTTCGGCTAAGAGTCTTGTTTCCTGCATAGCCCTGGTCCCTGCTGGCAAGATTTGATTGGTTCGCACAGCCCTG
>NW_004524706.1:5241701-5245157 GCF_000260255.1 Octodon degus
ATTTATTTTTTCTTCTAAAAGGTTTTAATTTAAAAGAGAAAAAAGTACAGAAAATAAACAAGTTGGTGTGGCTAAGTCCAAGGCCACGTGCTGCAGCGCCTGGCACAGGGTGGGTACAGGCCATCTCCCTGGACTCCGCAGTGCCCGCCTCATCACTGCCACCAGCAGTCTTTTCCTACATAACCCAGCTCCCATGCTGGAGTCCAGGTGCGGCTCATTTTCCCTCCCGGAATTCATCTGTAATGATCCGGAGCTCCTGACGCCCAACTGCAATGGTACCTTCATCCCTCCGGGAGGTTCCTAAGGCAGGCCAAATGAGGACTCTCCATGCACTCTAATGCCCACCCCAAACCCCATATTGGCCCCAAGCCCTTGGAGTCACCTGAACTTCCAGGGCACCTGCCTCCATGAGGTTCCCACTGGGCTGCAGAGCTCCACCTCTGCTGCTAGAAAACTGCTCAGGGGTAGGTGATTTCCAGCTGTAGAGAAAATAGCCCCAAGGGTGAAGGTTTTCCTGTCTTTAGAAATATCAGCCAGTGTTGCATCTAATTTTCCAGTCTTTTGCTCAGTCATGTGTGTTTCTCCTTGCCTCCTTGAACCATCCTGTACCAGACTTTCCTGTTGATCATGCTCATGTGCTGAATGAGAATTGCATTTTTTTATTCAGAGAATTAGGGCTGGGACAGTGCTTGCCTGGCGTGCATCAACCCATCCAGAACACATGCAAAATCTTGACAACTGTGATTTGGCATCAAGGAAAACGAGGCAACTGCTCAAGTGGCCACACTGAGCCCTGCACACTGCTGGCCACCCCCAGGTCCAGCTGACCTTTCTCCTGGCCACCTGCACTCTTCTGCCTCCTGCACTGCTTTCCTTTTTCTTCCTCTTCCCCTGCCCCTTCTTATCATTCTGCTCTTCTCCTTTTCCCTCCTCCCCTTCTCCTCCTCCTCTTCTTCTTTGTCTTCTTCGTCAACTCCCCCCCCTACATATCTGTTCCCTCTACCTCCATTTGCTGTGGTCAGTGTGAACTGAGGGCCAGAGCTTCTAGGCCCAATCTTGGGGTCCTTGTCCTAGGAGGAGCATTGAGATACCCTTCAATTCTCTCTACACCTGACAACCATTGCTGTGCCTGCTCCCACCCCAGGTATTACAGCCAGTTCCCAAGCATGGGAAGCTCTACTCAAAATGCAGGTGTGACCAAAGAGTATTTAATATCTTCACCTGCTCTTCTGTTCCAGGATTTCCTCTTTCAAGGCTCTACCTAGAAAAACAGGTGTGATATGCAAATCAACAAATGTAACATACCATATTAACAGAGCCAAGGACCAAAACCACATGATCATTTCAATAGATGAAGAAAAACATTTGACAAAGTCCAGCACCTGTAGGGAAAAAAAAAAAAAAAACCCTACGGAAAACTGCAATAGGAGATCTTTATCTCAATCTGATACAAGGCATCTATCACAAACCAACAGCCTACCTCATACTAAAATTTTGGTCTAAAACTGAAAGCTTCCATTCTAAAATCAGGAACAAGAGTAGGATATCCACTGCCCTCACTTTTATTCAATACAGCCCTGGAAACATTAGCCAGACCAGTTGGACAAGAAAGAAAAATAAAAGAAATACCAATAGGAAAGGAAGAATTTGATCCCTCGCACCACATGCTGTGCCAGCCCCGCCCCCCAGGGCAGGCTGAGTTGGCTACAAAAAATTATCCTTACTTCCAGACTATGATACTCTACATAAAAGATTCCAAAAACTTCAGCAAAAGACTTCTAGATCTAATAACCAAATTCAGTGATATAGTGAGATATAAAGTCAACACTCAAAAATCAGTAGCCTTCCTTACACGAATAAGAAATTCACTGAGGGAGAAATTAGAGAAACAACACCTTTCATAACAGCATCCAAAGAAACAGAACAACTAGGAATCTAATGAAGGAAATAAAAGATAACTTTACATTAAAAATTACAGTGCTCTGAAAGAGGAGATTGAAGAGGATATCAGAAAATGGAAAGCTGTCTGTCCCTTGTTCTTGGGTAGGAAGAGCCAATACAGTGCAAATGGTCACACTTCCAAAATTGTTATACAGTTTTAATGCAATCCCAGTTGAAACACCAATAGTGTATCACAGAATTAGAGAAAACAATCCTAAAATTCATTTGACCTAGAATAGCAAAAGCAATTTTGGGCAACAAAGGCAAGGCAGGGTTCATCACAATCCTTGATTTGAAATTACTCTACAAAGTTACTGTGATAGAAGCAGCATGGTACTGGCAAAGAAACTGGCCCCAAGGATTAACGGAACAGATTAGAAGATACAGAAACAACACTAGGCATGTTCAACCACCGTCCTTATCTGTGACAAAGGGACCAAACACCTTCACTGGTAGAAAGATAGGCTCTTTAATAAATGATGCTAGAAAAACTGGCTTTCCACATGCTGAAGATTGAAACTAGACCCATATCTCTCACAATGCACTAAACTAAAATCAAAATGGGTCAAAGGGGCTAGTGAGATAGATCAGCGGAATAAACGCCTGCTTAGGCAAGCACAGGGATTGTGGTTCAATCCCTGGCACCACACGCTGTGCTGGCCCTTCCCCTAGGGAGTGCTGAGCCAGCCACTCAGACCAGATGTGGTGGCGCACACCTGTAATCCTAGTGCTAGGGAGGGTGAAAACAGGAGGATCACTATGAGTCCGAGCTGAGTAGTGAGACCATGTACCAAAAACAGGGGTGTGTGCGTGTGTGTGTGTGTGTGTGTGTGTGTTTTTAAGGACAAGGTCTACAGGGTCTCCCTACATAGATTGGACTTGTAGTGATCTGCCTGTGTTCAGTCTCCCAAGAACTGTGATTACAGGCACATGCCACCACATCTGGTCTCAATCACCATCTCAGTGTACCCCGGGGGCGGGGCCAGCACGCCCCACAGAGGATCAAACCCAGGCCGCTGTGTCTGTCTAAGCAAGTGCTTTAATCTGCTGAGCTATTTGGCTGGCCCTTCCCAATATAGTTTTTAAAAATGGATCAAAGATCTAAATATTAAAACAGAAACACTAAACCTTCTGGAAGATACAATAGGTAGAATTGTTGAAGACAGGGCCAGCCAGATAGCTCAGCAGATTCAGGCATCTGCTTAGGCAGACACAGGGATGAAGTTTCGATCCCTGACATGCTGTGCATGCCCAGGGGAGGGCTGAGACAGTGACTGAGACTGGGCATGGTGGCACGCGCCTGTAATGCCAGCACTTGGGAGACTGAAAACAGGAGGATGGATTACTATGTGTCTGATCTGTGCAGTGAAACGCCATAGACCCTGTACTAAATAGAGGGAGGGAGGGGGGAGGAGGAGCAGGAGGAGGAGGAGGAGGAGGAGGAGAAAAGAAGAAGAAGAAGAAGAAGAAGAAGAAGAAGAAGAAGAAGAAGAAGAAGAAGAAGAAGAAGAAGAA
>NW_004524706.1:5245257-5250418 GCF_000260255.1 Octodon degus
AAGAAGAAGAAGAAGAAGAAGAAGAAGAAGAAGAAGAAGAAGAAGAAGAAGAAGAAGAAGAAGAAGAAGAAGAAGAAGAGAGAAAGAAAGAAAGAAAGAAAGAAAGAAAGAAAGAAAGAAAGAAAGAAAGAAAGAAAGAAAGAAGAAAGCAGTGTAGGCAGAGATTTTTATGAACAAAACCCCAGCTGCACAGGAACTATGACAGGAATAATACCTGTGATTTAATCTTACTAAAAAGCTTTTGCACAGCAAAAGAAACCACCAACAGAGTGAAGAAACAACCCACACTGTGGGAAAAAAGTTTGCCAGCTGTCCCTCAGACAAAGGAGTAATATGTAGACTATATAAAGAAATAAATCAGACCCCCCAAATTGAAAGATCCAATCCAAAAATAAGCATCTGCAATGAATATATACTTCTCAGATTAAGAAGCAAATAAATATATGAAAAAATGTTCAACATCATTGGTCATTTGAGAGATACAAATTAAAACAATGCTGATTCCATCCCACTCCAAAAAAAAAAAAAAATGGTTATTATCAAGAAATCAAGGGCTGGAAGATAGCTTGGCAGTCTAAGCGCCTGGCGCACAAGCACGAGGACCTGGGTTCGATTTCCAATACCTCATGCTGTGCAGGCCCCGGAATCCTGGGCATGCCATGCTGGCCATTAAAACCAGGCATGGTGGCACACGCCTGTAATCCCAACACTAGCGAGGCTGAGACAGGAAGGTCACTGCAAGTCTGAGCTGCAGAGCAAGACCCTATACCAAATAAGTAAAAATAAATAAATAAATAAATAAATAAATAAATAAAAGATTAAAAACAAGAAGAAGGGCTGGGGAGATAGCTTAGTAGAATAAACGCTTCCCTGGCAAGCTCAAGGGCCTGAGTTCAATCCCTGGTTCCACAAAAACAAACAAACAAACAAAAAAAAGTACCACTCTTTTAAAAAATAAAATAAAATAAAAAATAAAAACAAGAAGAAGAAAATCAACCAATAACAAATGCAGGTGAGGCTGTGAAAAAGAATGAACGCTTCTCTGCTGTTGACGGGAGTGTAGACTGGCACAACCCCTGTGAAAGTCAGTGTGCAGAATCCTCAAAAAACTAAAACTAGAGGTTCCATTTGCCCCAGCTATTCCCCTTCTTGGTATCTTCTGATTTTGAAAAGCATCATACCACAGCGATACGCACACACCCATGTTTACAAGAGCACAGTTTGTAATAGCTAAATCTTGGAAATAGCCCAAATGCCTGTCAATTTATGAATGAATAAAGATGTGGGGGTTTTATACAATAGAGTAGTACTCTGCCACAAAGAAGGATAGACTTGAGACATTTCTAAGTAAATGGACACATCTTGAGACCATACTCTAAAGTGAAATAAATTGGACACATATGTTTAAATATGGCATTGTTGGGCTGGTGAGATGGCTCAGTGGTCTAAAGCACCTACTTAGAACAAGCTTAGCAAAGGGTGAGATGGCTCAGTGGTCTAAAGCACCTACTTAGAACAAGCTTAGCAAAGCACAGGGACTGCGGTTCAATCCCCCAGCACCACATGCCAGCCAGCCCTGCCCCCTGGTGGGCTGAGCTGGCCACACACACACACACACACACACACACACACACAAATAAATAAAATTTAAAAAAAAATAAAAAATAAAAATAAAAATAAATATGGCATTGTTTCTCTGGTGTGAAAAACCAAAAGTGTAAATAAGGACCGAAATGTATAACAGATATCATGGAATAGAAAGAAAATTTCTAAACAGGGTGAGCACCTAGGGAGAGGGGAGAGGGGAAGGAAGGAAGGGAAAAAAAAAAAAAAGCGAGACTAGAAGGAAAAAATAGTAAGAAAGCTTTTGTAAATAAGGAGAGGAAGAGGGGTTGAAGGGAGGGGAGGGGAATAGGAGAAAAAGAATGAAAATATTTCCCATACAGGTACAAATTACCTATGATGAATGTGATCATTATGTATATCTAAAATACAGCAATAAAATTATTTTTTTTTACAAAAAAGAAAAACAGGTCCAATTTGTCTGCTCCTACGAAGGGCTTGTCCTGACAATTTTCTCAAAGCGGGAGGAGGGAGGTATAACTCAAGGTCGTGAGCATCTACACCTCTAAAACTAATCTTGTCTCTAGAAAATTATTCCCAACTGAGCTCCCTGATTAAGGTTAAAAAACAAAATAAAGACTTTCTTCTCCAAATAACCTGCTATAATATCTTAAATTGATGATGGTTTGGGTTGTTTGGGTTTTTTTTTAAAGCTTTACACTTTTTTTGTATCTAACATAACACTAGACTCTCTCATTTGCCTTAACTAATTGTTTTCAGTTAATTTTACTGGATTTTCTAGTTTATGAAAATGATGTCTTATCCAGGCACGATGGTGCACATGTGTAATCCTAGCACTCAGGAGGCTGAGGCAGGAAGAACACTGCCAGTCCGAGCACAGTCAGTGCTGTCTTTTACGGTTTAGTCCTCCCTCCATCCCTCTCCCCATCTCCCCAGCTCTCTGACTCCCTGGCTGTCATGAGTTCAGCATCTGCCTCCCCAGTCCCTTTCCACCACACCTTTGAGCCAGCCCACCAGAGACTAAACTGAAATTCTGAGACAAACCTCTCCCCCTGTGGGTGTCAGCTATTTTGTAGCTGCCAGCAATGAGAAAGTTAATACACCGTCCTTCCCCGTCTTGTTCAGCAGGTGAGCTCCCAGACGTACTTGAAACCACAATGAATAAGTCAGGTACAATAGTGCAGGCCTTTAGCACTTGGGGAGGCTTAAGAAAGGGTGATCACGAGTTCAAGGCCAGCATGGGCTGCATAGGAAGCTCAAGGTTAGCCTGGACCATATCTAAAAAGAAAGAAAGGAAACAAGAAAAAGAATCATAAAATATTTTGATGATTGCCAAAGAGAAGGCTTCCTCCCAGGATTTAAAGGAAGAAGCCTGGGCCAGGTGTGGTGGTGCATGCCTGTAATCCCAGCACTCTGGAGGCTGAGGCAGGAGGAGCATCATGAGTTTGAGGCCAGCATGGACTACACAGTGAGTTTAGGGCCAGCCTGAACTACACGGTGAAACCCTGTCTCAAAAAATAAATAAGTAAATAAGCCTGAATCTTTAGGACCTGTTGGCACCCCGCATGGGCTTCAGGAGCCGAGTTCTGAACTGATCCTGCCCTAAGGTTCATCCTCCCTCTGGCCCTTGGCATCCCCTTGTACTGGGTGAGACCTTTGGGCAGGTGGGAGTCTCCTGCCTCGAAGTCCCAGCTGATCCACTGGGAAAGCGAGGATATTCTTAACAGATGCTCTCATTCTCTGACTATGTATTTGACTGAAAAGAGGTGTGAGGGAGAAAAGTAATTAGAATTCTCAGTTTACAAACATTTCCTAAAATGTGAACTCAAGAGAGAAATTAGCAGGTCTTTTAATTGTCTGCTCCATTTCTGCATTCTCACACTTAATCTACCTGCTCTCTAAATATATTAATTAACATTTCATGAACACTTTTCTGGTTCACAGTGTGACTTCACACATCTCAATGCACGTGGTTCCCAAAACAAAAGCAAGAGGTGGGTGGCAACAGCAACGGCTCAGGTCAGGCAGCTTGCTAGTCCGCAAGGCCGTGTTGATTGCGAGATTTCAGGAGTCCAGCCCTGCTAGTTCAGATGCTAGAAAACCTGTGTATTTGCAGTTCCCTTGAGTCCTAAAGAAATGTTTTGCACTTCTGTCTGCATTGTTGTCACTTGATCAATACAGCCCTCCCCTACTTGTTCACTAGGTGAGCTCCTATTTGAACTTAAGAACCCCATTGTGTGTTTATTTGTTTGTTTAGAATCAAGATCTTGTCATGTAGTCTAGGCTGGCCTTGAGTTCACTAAGTAACCCAGGGTAGACTCAGAATCATGAACCTCCTGCCTCACCTTCCTGAGCACAGTTAAAGCTGTTTCCAATGGGAATACTGTGTCTCTTTCCCCAGGCTGTTATCCTAAGAAGATGCTGCCCATGCTGGTTCTGGTAAGGTAAGCCAGCTAGTTTTCAGGACAAGTGGGGGCTTTGGTCAACTGCTTTGCTGCTTGGCATGAACTCCACCCATCACTAAAGGAAGAATAAAAACCACTCTGCCAGTCCCCTGGCCAAAGGGCAGACTTCAAGCTTGGCCCAGTCTACTCCGGAGCTGTAAGAGCTGAGCGGCCAACGTCAGCACTAGCCTTGGGCCATTTTTACTGGGGTTTTTTTGGATTTTTTTTTTTTTTTCACTACTGACCCTGAGGCAAAGCCAGGCTTCAGGCTGTCAAGCCGGGCTCAAAGAGACTTACAGATGAGACTTCACTAGGAGTGCAAATTGGTCTCCTGGAGACCCCTCAACCAGACCCACCCACAGGTCTCAGAGGGACCCCCTTGGTGGGCACGGACCAGACGCAGACCTACACATGTAAGCCCCCTCCTCCAACTTCCCGTGTTCCCTCAGACGCCCCCATGTCCCCAGGAGCCAGCTGGCACCCCATCCACACCCTGCTGGACTTTGTGCGTCTGGCCCAGCGTGGCTAAGGGTTCTGGGATAGCCATGGAGAACAGCTCAAGCTCCTGCCTCAGATGCACGACTCCGTCTGATGGACGCTCTAGCAGCCGGAGGGGTCTTCTCCGTAGAATCCCAGCACAGAAGGCAGAAAGGCTGGGGAGAAAGCTGCATCCACAGGGCTGACGAGAGAGCTTGGCAGACTAAGTGCCTGCTTAGGCAAGCGCAGGGACCAGAATTTGATCCCTAGCACCACAGGGGTGATGCGCTGAGCCAGCCACTGAGACTGGCATGGTGGCACATGCCTGTAATCCCCAGTGTTGAGGAAGCTTGAAAACAGGAAGATCGCTGTGAGTCTAAGCTGCATAAAGAGACCCATACAAAATACATGAAGAAGAAGAGGAGGAGGAGGAGGAAGAGAGGAAGGGGGAGGGGAGGGGGAGGGGGAAGAAGAAGAGGAAGAGGAAGAAGGAGAAGAAGGAGGAGGAGGAGAAGGAGGAGGAGGAGGAGGAGAAGGAGGAGGAGGAGAAGGAGAAGCAGAAGGAGAAGGAGAAGGAGGAGGAGGAGGAGAAGGAGAAGGAGAAGGAGAAGGAGAAGGAGAAGGAGAAGGAGAAGGAGAAGGAGAAGGAGAAGGAG
>NW_004524706.1:5250573-5259694 GCF_000260255.1 Octodon degus
GGGGGGGGGGGGGGGGACTGATGCCACCATCAGTGGGGAGACTGGGCTGGACCCTTCTTTCCCACCTCCAGTGAGAAGGGCAGGCCCAGTGTGCCATCCTGGCCGGCTCCAGCTCCGTTGCTCCTCCGAGGGCCCCTAATAATAGACGACTCTCTGCCAGCTAGCTCCACAGACCAGCTCACTGCCTTGGCCCCCGGCCTGGGGCCTCCCTCCAGCACGGTGTCGGCGGTCCTGGGGAGGCCCCGCTCCCCATGGGTCTCCTACTGCTGCAGCACCGCAGTCACAACTGTGGAGCACCTGTTGCACCCCCTCCTGGTGCTGTCTGGGCCCAGGGCAAAGCCAGCTCAGGGCCAAGGTCCCGCCTTCATAGCTGTGCCAGAGGCGACCGTCCGATGCCTGTCTGGGTCCCAGAGTCCGAGACCACCCCCTCAGTCTCCAAGCAGGCATCCTGCACACACCCTGTTTCCTCATTCCCAGTGACCTCCCATCAGAACGTGCAGGGCTGAGGGGCACGTGGGTTCCTGGGATGGGGTGGGGGCGAGGAGAGGAAGGGAGCCCAGGACGCGCGTGTGTGCAGAGTCGGTGCCCGCCTAGGTGCCCGGTGCCCCCTCCCCCAGCCCTTCCCAGCCCTTCCCAGCCCTGCACACTCACGGCTCCCGGTGCACTGCGCTCCTGTTGTTTAATTTTGTTGAACACCAAGTCCAACCCCGAGTTAATTGGTTTCACTCCAGCCTTTTGTGCCTCCCATTAAATGAGGAAATGCCACCCATAAAATTTTAATTTTAAAAGCCAACTTGTTTGTTTTATATTGAAATTCCCCGGGCAGCTTCAGCAGAGGGAAACAGACACATTTTCGTTTCATTAAAGCAACTTGCGTGAAGATAAAAAAAAAAAAAAAAGCTGAAAAATTAGATTTAAAAACAGAGAATGAGAAGCATTTAATGGAAATGAGAGGCTAGAGGACAGTGGGGGCCACTGCGCCCTCTCTGCCCTCCCTGAGCCACCTACAGAGACGCAGGCGCCACTGGGCGGGCGCCCCCACCAGGCCAGACCCTGGAGTCTCTCCTTGCTCACCGGATATTCCCGAGGAAGCCGGTCCAGCGAACACCCCTACGCCCACAGGCTCCACCCACTTCTCAGCCACCTGCTGGCTGTGTCATGGCAAATGGTCTCAGTTTTTTCTTATCTGCAAAATGGGAATAATTATAATACTTAGCTAAGAGGCTGTTGTGAGGATTAAATAGATTAATACTTGAAAACGCTTCAAATAGAGCCGGGTCTGCAGTAGCGCTCAAGAGCCGTTAGCTCAAACCCCTTCTACCCTGCTGCCCCCCTCCCGCTCTGTCTTCTAACCCAGCCCTCTGCTGAGTGTGCACACCTTCCCTCTCCCCGTGCTCACTCCCAGTTCCTTTTTATCGGTGTCCCATGCTGAAGACAGCAAAGAGAGCAGGAGCACTGAAGTCCCAGTCTGTGGCACAATTCTCAGGGCTCAAAGTGATTTGTTAAAGTTTCATCTTAATCCTCAGGAAAGCCAAGCTCCTCGGGGTTCAGAGTTCAGCTCCAGTTCTGAGCCACCAGCTGTGTGTTCTTGGGCAGATTCTTCTGGGCCTCAGTCTCCCCACCAGTAACTCACAAGTCAGTCAGCCACACAGGTCACGACCACAGAACAAGCCCTAGGAAGCACTGGGCACAGAGTTACCGGTGTGTGGCCACAGGTCTAAGCCACAGAAAGCCACTGCAGGCATGAAGAAGCTCTGGGTGGGGAGAGATGTGGGGCTTATGACAGGATGGGCCTCATGTTTGCAGTCTCTGCATTGCCTTAGGTAGGGCATCGGCGTGCACTTTTTCATCCTCAAAAGTGCCTTCATCTGAATGAGGAATTTTTTTTTCAGTGCTGGGATTGAACCCCGGGCTGCTGGCTGTGCTAGCTATGCTCTACCACTGAACTACACCCGCAGCCTGGCTGAAGAGCTATAGGGTCACCTACTCGGAATCCACACCCCACACAGGTCTCCTGTGCCAGTCCTCCCCCTGGCAGTAAGTGAATACTGTACTCACTCCTAAAGCTGAGCCAAATCCACTCTGGGCTGGCTGAACTCTTACTTCAATTAGTATTAGAAAGAGGTGGGGTGGGAAGGCCTGAGGAGAGAGGCTGGTACTTGGATTTGCAGTCTCTCCAGAAATTAGGCCTCCACTCTGCAGCTGAGGGCACTTTGTGCATCTCCATCCTCAACTTCCTCTTTCCTGGGGGGAGGAATTAGTAACAGCACACAGCCTTACCACAGGCTGCAAAGATCAGATCACACCAAGCGAGAGTGTGAACGTGCTTCCTGAAGTGTGGTGCACAGTGGGGTGAGTGGCACTGAGAGGATGCGTGACATCTATCCCAGCCACCAAGCAAAATCTCAGTCCTGCACCTGAGGTGACGGTGGAGGGCACAAAGCTGGGGCCTAGAGGGTCACAAATGGAGCTGGATTGATGAGGAGAGGGAGGTGTGGTGTCTTCCCTGACCCTCACATGTGGAAGTCCTCTACCTCACAGCCTGAGTCCCACAGGCCCACATCTCACAAGCCAAGAGGACACCCCAGCACCTACCAGGGTTCCCAGGCCTCCTCAGAGACCCCTCCTTCTCTGGGCAGGAGTGGCCCTTGTCCTCAAGTCCTCACCCATTTGGTGGGGACTGGAGGGGACTGCCTCAGGCTGTTTCTCCTAGAGGCTCGGAGAAGACAGCTCAGTAGCTGCAGAATTCATTGCCCACGTGCCCAGGTTGTACACCAAGAAACCCTAGGACTTAGGGACAGATGACAGTTCTGAGAGGGTAGGACCAATCAGGCAGGCTCAGAACCACTCTCCTGTCTCTTTCATTCCTTTCCCACATCTCTCCTCTCTTCCCCTCTATTCTCTTTTTTACTTCTCTCTCTCTGACTTTCTCCTCTCTTTTCCCTTCTATCTCTTCTTCCTCTCCACCAGTCTTTCCCATTCTCCTCTCTTCTCCTCTCTCTTTCCCACTGTTCTCTCATCCTTTTTTCACTCTCCTTCCAACGAGACAGCTCTATTTTATATAGTCTGTTTGAGACTTTGCTTGCACAAAAATTTCCAATAGTTAAAAATTTTCTTCCAACTGGATATAGTGGCACACATTTGTAGTAGTTCTTAACAAAGCCTGCATACTTACCTTTGTCTAGCTTAGCATATAAGCCCCTTCCCCTTGTCTCTAATCTAGGTATCCTGTGTTGCTGCTGGCTGAGACGGGCTTCTATCCCATCTGTCCATTAAGTTCTTAATAAACTGCATTCTTTGTTTTAAAAAATGTTGTTGTTTTTTTTTTTTTAATTTCTTACCAGGGGATAAGCACCTGCCTCACAAGTGCAAGGTCATGAGTTCGATTCCCATACCAAAAAAAAAAAAAAAAAAATTCTTTCCAGCTGGATGTAGTGACACACACTTGTAATCCCATAATCTCAGCATTCAGTAGGTTGAGGCTGAAGGATTTCAAGTTTTAGGCTATCCTGACCTACACTGTAAGACCTTGTCTCAAATAAATAAATTTTAAGACTCTAAAAACACTGTCCCACTGCTCCATTCCTCTCTTCTACCCTCCTGAACCAAATCACTCAGTCTAAAATCTCACAGGCACCACGGGACAAAGGAGACAGCCTCGTGGGATGGGGATCATGGAAGAAAGGAGGACCACGGTGGTGTTACAGCAGGATGAGAAGGGGTCCCTGTGGGGGTGGCAGCTTGGCCAGGTGTCAGGCTGCATGTGGGAGGCCAGTGGGCATCAGAGCACAGGGGGGAAGGTAAGCAGCGTGAGGGAAGCCGAGCCAGCTGGGAGTAGGCCCAAGCCCCAGGAATTGGGATTGGAGGAAGCCTGGTCACCGAGGGAGAGAGAGCTGCCCAGGCCAGCCATCAGTCAACCTTAGAGCCCGCCCCCTGCGCCTACCCAGACCAATCCTCCCCACCCCAACACCCATTTGAACACTTAGGCCTTTCCACTAAAGTATATTCTTTCTTTCTTTCTTTTTTTTTTTTTTTTTTTTTCTCTTATTTTGAGACAAGCGCTCACTAAGTTGCCCAGGCTGGACTCAAATTTAGGATCCTACTGGCTCAGCCTCCCCCAGACTGTAGGAATTACACCCATGTGCCAACATGTTCAACCCAGTTCTGCTGAGTCCTTTCTAAAGCTAAACTGAACAGACCTAGGAAAGTTCGGGAGCCCACAGCCAGGTCAGTGATGTCATAAATGTGCACTGAAACCAGGGCTGTGTTGACCACGCACTGGGTGCCAGGGTAGAGCCAGCTTGGAGCAAGACAGCTAGAACTCAGCCTGCACATAGGGCACAGCCCAGCAGGCCAAACAGCCAGGGGTCTGCCATGATGAGCACACGTGGGCAGGACAGGTCTTGGGGCTCACAGGGGGAGCAGCGCGGCTTCTCACGGGCAGATGTGTGCAGAGGAGGCAAGTGGAGAGGGGAGGAGAGTTGCTGCTGCTAAGTGAGCAGGGCCAGGCGGCCAGGACTCCGGGCCTCAGTTTCTCCGGCTAGCATTCGTCACCTGCCCAGATTCACCCCACCTGCCAAGGCCACCGCTACCAAGCACTTCACAGGAGGCACAGGATCGAGGTCTACACCCAAGTGCAGGCCCCTGCAGACAGGGGAATCCAGGGGCCACCACACCCCTCCACCTATACCTCCCTGGCACCCTCCCAGGGGAAGTTCCCTCCTCTGCACCCCAAGATGGAAATGCTTTGCTTTGTCTTTTCTCAAGGGAAGGGTTAGCTGTAAGGCCTACACAGCGGCAGAGCTGGAAGTTGGGTGGACCTGCCTGGTGGAGGAGAGCAGAAGCCCACCCCAGGGGAGGCAGGGACACTGACATCTGTCCTGCAGCTGGACCTCTGCAAACACTTAACCTATGTCCTTCACCTGGGGGTCCCCCTGTGCTTCTGCGCATAGGAGATAACCCCCCCCATTCATGCACCCCACCCTCACAATCCCAGGCCTATCCCCAAGGCCTTCTTTCCATAGACAACCTGTCCAGAGGACGCCCCTACCCACATGGGCCTCAAGATGGCCTTGCTATCAAAAAGCACTTCCTGGCCTCTGAAAGAGATATTTTGGGTGGTTGTGATTTGTTGTTTTTCTATCACTACTGGAAATTAAGCCCAGGGCCTTTCTACTGAGCTATCTTCCCAGCGGTTTGTATTTTGAGACGTCTTGGTCAGTTCTAGGTTGCCCAGACTGTGCTCAAACTCGTGATCCTCCTGACTCAGCCTCCCAGACAGCAGGATCACAGGCTGATCTTAGAAGCTGCAGGATCCAAGACGAAGCGGACAGCAAGCTGGCTGCCCCGGCCCCAGCAGGATCAAACGGCCCTCGAAAGTGGGGGTCAGACCTAGAGGGATTTCCTCTGCTCGACGGAGCCACCTTCCCGCGGTCACCCAAAGGTGGCGCCATAGGCCAGCCCCGGAACGCGCGATCGGCGCTCGGGCCAGGGCTCAGGGAGGGAACACAGCCGCGCAGCTGGCGCGGAAAGGGAGTGGCGGTTCCTGGCCGAGTCACGGCCTGCGAAGGCTCGCGTCACCTCTGATGTCAGGGCCCCAGGGCCTTCGCTCCAGCTGGGGCTCCAGGAAGGGCGTCGTGGGGCCCTGAGCTTGCACAACTTCCTCCAGGTCGCGGTTTAGGTGGCCTGCAGAGCGGGGACTGATTGGTCCCCGGCGCGGCCCACACCCCCGCGGGGACGCCAAGGCGGCGTTGGCCTGGCTCCTTTCCAACGCCCAGCTGGCTCTCAGACTCACTTCTCCTCTGCAGCTTTAGAATTGAAGAGAGCCCCGAGAACACGAATGCGCTCCATGAATGCAGGGCGGCGCCACTCCCGGCCCGAGGGAGGCGAGGATGCGAGCGCGGGCACTCGCCGGCAGCATCTGCCAGTCCTTATACCCTCAGTGCTTTGAGTTGGCCCATTAGGCTGCTTCTCCTTTGAAACGGACGCATTCAAATCCAGATGCTGTCCCCACAGAACAAAAGCTGCCTCCAACTTCTCCAATTGAAGTGGGTTCTCATCCTTCGAGGAAACAACACATCTTGATAAGTGGAAATTTTCCCCCAGCCAGGGACCTGCTGCTCAGAATTTGTTAAATGCTGCTTGGTTTAACAGCCTGTCTCCCTTCTATTTCAGATGCTGAGATGAGGGCGACAGGTGGACAGTCACCGTCTGACAGATTCAATAGCATGTGGCTTGGCTAAGGAAAGAGTGCTGGGTCTTTTAAATACGTTTTTAATTTAGTTCTATACATTTTTAAAAATTCAAGATGTACATTCAAATGGCTCAAGTGTAAAATGAATGAGATTGTCAAATCTCCCGAAAAACATTTTGTTTTGTTGATTCAAATAACAACTTTTCAGGAAAGAAGAGTGTATTAAACATACACATTGGTTGTAAGATATTCCCCATTCCAGCAATACTCATTTTTAAAGTATACCGTAGACAGGGGAGATATGCATACCATATTGGTTGGCTATAGTATGTGTACATCGTCCAGGATTAACCCCCCAAGAATGGAGAAACGGGAATCCTGTCCTCACCCCTCTTGCCCACTGCTGCTGGCGGGGAGCTTATTCCCAGGGCCATCCATTCTTTACACTGAGAACTCTGGCAGCCAGCATTGATCCTCAGCCCCGGCTTCCGTCCATGGGAAGCCAGGCAGAGCTGTTCTACAGCTCTGGCCTCTGCCCTTCTCAGTCTTCTTTCTTTGAGACCAAACTTCCTCTAACCCCTTCACCCTTCCCCCAAACTTGGACTCTGGTCTCTCCCTGCTTCCTCAAATGTGTGGCCAGCAGACACAAATAGATGCAGCCTGGGAACCCAGGGCTTGGAGCGGCCATTTTAACACGTTGTACCCTTCAAGCTTCAGCCAAAGCCTTTTCCATAAAATATGCCCTAGTCCATTCTAAAAGACCTCTGGCTTTGGATTCATTGTTCCTAGATCTTTGTGCCTTTCTCCTCTGCTGATGGAAATATAGGATGGTGATCGTGCCCCCACCAGCCAGTGTGTGGAACCTCAGTTACCCTGTCTAGTAATGAACAAGGGCATAGGGACAAGCTCAGTGGCTAAGCCTCATGCTCTATGTGCCCAGCACTAAGCTAAGCCCTTTGCAAACATTGTGACATTTACATCTTCACACCAATTTTTGAGGGAGGTACTTTTATCTTTCTCCCCATTCTGCAGATAAAAAAGCAAAGTGAGCCCAAAAGGCATGGTACAAAATCTGACACTTTCCACCAGGAAAGGGATAAGGCTCACTGTCCCCACCTGAGAAACCAGTGGCCTAGAATAGAGGCGCTGTGCCCACCAAGAAAGAGCTCCTCAAGGAGCGAGCACACCCCTTGGGGACCCTTCTAGGGTCCCACACATCCTGTGCCTGGCTCAGAAGGACAGAAGAGCTGAAGGTTGGAAGGGACCTTCGGAAAGGGACCCCAGATGCTTCGGCCGTGACCTGGGTGAGCAAACACTCACAGAGAAATACAGATCCAAGGAGGCGACCTGTGCCCTCACCCCAGTCCTGGACTCTTTTTTGGAGCAATGCGGATTGAAAATGTCACAGATGACTGAAGAGAAGGTGTCTGCCAGCTCAGTGAAATAGGGGCCAGGAAGCAGAGCACAGGCAGGCCGTATGTTTTGAACTGGGTGTGGTGGTGCATACCTGTAATCCCAGTGTTATGGGAGGCTGAGGCAGGAGAATTTTAAGTTTGAGTCCAGCCTAGGCCACTTAGCAGTTTAATGAGGCCTTGTCTCAAAAAAAAGGAAACTTAAAAAAGGATGGGGATGTAGCTCAATGCAAAGGCTCCAGGTTCAACCTCCATTATGGCAGAAAAAGAAAAGAGAGGGAGTGTTTAACTTGATGCTTTCTGTTTTAGTTTGGGTTTGGTTTTTGTTGCTGGTTGTTTTCACAGAGCTGGAGTTCAAGCCCAGGGCCGTGGGCACCCCGTCTCTGCAATTAGAAGCTGCCTTCCCTCCTTGCAGAAGCTTCAGGCCCTATGCAGACCTTCCCTGACTTTATCCCTGCCAGATACAACAGAGAAAGGTGGCAGAGAGACTGAGCAAGGTACTCAGGGTGGCAGGGCTGGGAGGGGTGAAGCCAGGAAGGAAATTCCTAACCTTCTCCAACGAACCCCCGAAACTTTTCTGGGGCTTCATGTCTTCAAAGGCAGATCCAGCATCTATTTCTATATTGCAACCAATTAACAATGACTTATTAATTTTTGAAATAGAACACTTTGAGAGACTTGGTGTTTGTCAAAGGGGTATGCATGTTGTTCAGTGCTTTTATCACTCAACAGAACACAGCCAGCCCCTGGGGGAGTTATGCCTGTTAAGCAGTTCTAAATCATTTGTATTATGGTAACAAATGTTTAGTGTACACCTACCATAGATTATTGGTAAAAGACAAAAATTCCAAAAACGGCTTATTCTGAACTACAAGTTAATAGGGAGTGATTTTGAATGAAAATGTTTCAGCAAATATTTTCCCACATCTATACACCGCTTATATCTGATCACAGTTCTAAAACATTAGTTAATACATGCTGTTAGGACCACCAAGTATCCAAAGTTGGGTCCTTTTCTTATGCCTTACACCAAAATGCATTTCAAAGGAGCAAAAAGCTCGATATAAGAATTATACATACATTAGAAAAACATGGGCGAGTGGGTGACATAACCCTGGAGTGAAAAGACTAAAAATAATAGAAACCCCATTGCTGAGGGCAGCACCTCATCGGCCAGTCGCCTCTCTTGCCTCCCCTCAAGAGAGAGCCGCATGGGGCCCAAGCCCTTGGTGCACAAGGCTTTGGGGGACACTTCCTAATTAAGTGCTTAACAGTGTGCAGCTCATGAACTTGAAAGACAAGAAACATCTCCAAAACCATAAAAGAAAACCATTTTTTAAAAAAAGGCCCATTAGTCAACACAAAGCTGAACCTTTTCCTGGGTAAAAGAAGGGGCTGGGGATACAGGTCAGCGATATAGCACTTGCCTAACAGGTACAAGGGTTCCCCTTGGCTCCAAATTGAAGGAGGAGAGGGGAGGGCAGAGCAGGGAGGGGAAGGGGAGGGCAGAGGAGGG
>NW_004524706.1:5261124-5265029 GCF_000260255.1 Octodon degus
AAAGAAAGAAAGAAAGAAAGAAAGAAAGAAAGAAAGAAAGAAGAAAGAAAAGCAAAAAGGAAATAAGATATTTAAAAATGAATAAATTGGCAGAAAGCTAACGGCCTATTGGCCCACCTTGTTGGCAGAGCTGTGCCATGTGACACAGGTCACTGTCATCATTGCCCGTAGGAAGGTAATCTCTGTGAAGAGTAATTTAGCAATATTTTCCTAAAAATAAATGCTTGCTGTGGGGTAAATATTATCCCTCCAAATTTTATATAGTGAGAAAAGCTAAAAGAGCAAAAACAGGGCTGGGGAGATGGCTCAGTAGAATAAGCACTTCCCTGGCAAGTGCAAGGGTCTGAGTTCAATCCCTGGTTCCACAAAAAAAAAAAAAAAAAAAAAATCCACACAGTGAAATCCCAATCCCCAAGACCTCCAACTGTGACCTGCTATGGAAATACGGCCTGTGCGCATGGGATTAGTGGTGATGAAGTCATACGGGAGTGGAAAGATTCCCTAATTCAGTATGACTGGTGTCTTTATAATAAAAGAGGAAATGTGGCCACACACACACACACACACACACACACACACGTAAACTGCAAGGCAGAGCCCTGGAGGTGCTGCCACAGGAAACACTAAAGACAGCCAGCAAGCACTGGAAGCCACCAAGAGGCCTCGACCGAATTTCCCTCAGCCTCGGAAGGAACCAGCCCTGCCCACAGCTTGGTCTTGGATTTCCAGCCTGCACAGCTGTTTGTCTTGCCTAAGCTTCCCGGACTGTAGCACTTTGTTATAACAGCTCTAGCAAACCAAGACACTCTTTCACTGAACAAGAGAACCTGTCTTGTTGCTGTAGTTTGTGTCTGAAATGCCCCCAGAGTTGTACGTGCTAAAGGCTGTGTCCCAGCCTGTGGCTGTACTGGGGGAAGGCAGTGGAACCTTTAGGAAGTGAGGCCTGGTGGAAGAGTTAGGTCATGGAGGGGCATGCCCTTGAAAAGGATATTGGGGCCTCACCTCGCCCTGTCTTTCTGCTTCCCCGCCATCATGGTGTGGAGCTCCCTCTACCATGAGTTCCTGCCATGACATTCTGCCTTTCCACAGGTTCAAAGATGTGACAAAACAACCATGGACTGAAATTTCTGAAACCGTGAGCCTAATAAACTTTCTCCACTACCCACTCCCAATTTTGGAGATCAGACCCAGGGCCTTCACACTGAACTAATCCCCAGCTGTGCTGGGATTGCAAGCATGGACCAGTACACCAGCTACCTTCCCTCCTGATAAGCTACTGATTTGGCTCTAGTGTTTTGTCATAGTGATGGGAAGCCGACTAAGGTTATGTATTGCTACAGTTCCAAAGTGATGAATGGACAGGAGTACACAGTACAGTACTGTTTGCAAGAGCCACACATCAGAAACAGCCTAAAGGGGCCAGATAAGGTGGCGCACTCCTGTAATCCAGGCACTTGAGAGGCCAGCCTAAACTACATACCGAGATCCTATCTCCAGCACGGGCTCCACAGTGAGCTCAGGGCCAGCCTGAACACATAGCAAGACCCTGGCTCAAAAACCAAAAACCAAAACAATAGTAATGCAATAGGATTATGTATTATGACTAGAATTATCTCAGAAACGCACTTTCAAATAAGAAAACAAACTGTAGTTAGCTGTATAGAAGACCTACCTCATCTGTATAAAAATAAGGAAAGGAGGGGACTGGGGCTGGAGTTCAGTGGCAGAGGGCTTGCCAGTGCGTACAAGGCCCTGGGTCTGATTCCCACGCTGCATAAAATAGAAAATAAAAATCAATATCAAGAATGTGTCTGGGCAGATATTTTCTCACAGGTGCATAGATTTCATCTAGAAAGATACAAGAGAAACTGCTGACTTCATTGTCCTAGGAGAGCTGAACCACTTTAAAGACCAACGGAAAAAAAGCTCTGCTCCTACCGTGGATCCACCTGCACGCCCCCCTCACACCTTTACACTGTTAATGCATCACTTGTTTAAAAAAAAAAACAAAAAACTAATGTAGGACATCAAATATCTCCCATACTTCAAACCCAGCCACTAAAAAGGAGAAAATGTAGCCATTCTGGCTTTTCATCTTTTGGAAATAACAGCTCTTGAGAACTAACACGGGTTATTTGAAAAAGTGGTGTCTTCCCTCTTATCTCTTCATTTAGAACCAAAACATCATTTGTTTTAAAAAACAACTGAATAAATAACAAAAATGAAATACAAAGTGTAAGAATTCTAAACCCCCATGTCTTAAAAGCAAATATATTTTTTTAAATTCATAACATGTAAGATTTCAATCTATAATGATAATTTCAGTACACATTCAGTACTCAAATTGAGCCTAACAAATTATTTTTAATTCATTTGTCTATAAATCTTGCTTTTCCTCATAAAATTAATTTAATTCTATTATACAATAAGCTTCACTTATTAAATAGAAAACAATCAAAAGTGGCATTTAAAAATAATGAATCTTTTAGAAGTAAACTTTCTAGTACAATCTTTGGGATCAGACTGATCTAAAATAAATTTCCAGCATATTTTTATGTCTTGCAAAAATGATGAAATTATTTTTTTCTTATGCAAAAGCAGGGGTTGCATAAGAAAGAGGGGTGCTAGAAAATGACTAGAGGGGCCGGGGAGATAGCTCAGCAGAATAAGCGCTTGCCTGGCAAGCACAAGGACCTGAGTTCAATCCCCGGTTCCACCAAAAAAAAAAAAGAAAGAAAGAAAGAAAGAAAATGACTAGAGCATCCAGCTATGCTGAGGAAAGCAGCAAAGGCTTGCTATGTGTGACTGTGCAAGCTGTAAACTGCACAGTTCCAGGCCCTTCTTTTTTTTTTTTTTTTTTTTTCAGGAATCAAACACACAACCTCACACTTGCCAAGCAGGAGCTGTGTCACTGAGCTATATCCCTGGCACATGGTTAAACCGAGGAGGGTCAACTCTACCACTACCTTCCTGTGACTTTTTTTTTTTTTTTCATTTTATGTATTTGGTACAGGGTCTCACTGTGCAGCTTGGACTCGTAGTGATCCTCCTCCCCAATGCTGGGATTACAGGTGTGTACCGCCATGCCCAGACTCGGTTGCTGGCTCAACACGCCCTCGGGGCATAGTGTGGGGAATCGAACCCTGGTCCTTCTGCTTCCCTAAGCAGGTGCTTCATCCACTGAGCTATCTTGCCAGCCCTCTTGCTGTGACTTCTGACAGCTAACCATGAACTGAAACCACAAGCCAAAATAAATCCCTCCTTCTTCAACTGGAGGGGTGCACTGGGACCAAAAACCTGACCAACACATCTCTTCCTCTAAAGAGGAATGGTTTGATTCTCAGTTAGCTCAAAAAAGACAGAGATACAAGAAAAGAGAAAAAACCATGTAGTAACGATTCCAATTATAAACATCAAGAGCTAGTGAAGTGAGTCAGGAGAACTTACTAAGCAGCTGTACAACCTTGAGCAAATCTCATGACTTCTCTGGGCCTTCCTCAGTTTAATCATGTGCCAAACATTCACCTTAAATATACCAGCAGTTCACTGACCATTTCAGCCCTATGTCTTCTATTCTTTCCAAACATCAGCTTCACTGTTCGTAAGAGCTACATTAAGGTATTGATACATAATAATTATTGTTGTATTGTTACATAAGTAATTACTGTTACTATTATAAAAGACAATTTTGGTTATAACAGTATTTATGGGCTTATATAACCAAAAAGCCTAGAATTAGTGATTCAGGCAGGGCTTAATTCAACAGCTGTTATCAAGGACCTGTGTTCCTTCAGGCTTTTGACGTTGCTTCCTATGCTGTGGCCCAAGGTAGCTGCTAGGAACTCCTGGCACAGCCTGCTTTTCTGTTGGTAATTAGCAAGAAATAGTTTGATTCCCAGTTAGCT
>NW_004524706.1:5265229-5271748 GCF_000260255.1 Octodon degus
GAGGAGGAGGAGGAGGAGGAGGAGGTGGTGGTGGTTCAGGGATTCACTGAGTCTAATCAGCCTAAATTGGGCTAGTTGTCTTGTCCAGACCAACTACTGCATCCAGAAAATGGAATATTATAATTCTCTCAAGCCAGCTGGTCCGAGCTGCTGGAATGGTGTTATCTCTGTGCAAATCACATGGCTAGGAAATCCCCAGTCCTGTTAGGAAGGGACCATGGAGCAAAGGGTACTGGAGAAACAATCAACCAGTCTCTTCAGCATGTTTATTGGCTAGCAATTTCTGTACCTGCAGTCAGAACCTCTGACCAGCCTGTGACTGCACACTGGTGACCTCCAGGTCCTTGTGAGACATTCTCTACGACCATGCATCTGTGTGTGACCACAATGGCCACGTGAGCCTGGGGTAGCCAACTCCAAGGCCCAGTCAGATGTAGCCTTGGTTGCCTCTGCTCCACGTGAGTCTTTGAAAATGGCTCAGTTGGACACCCCGGGTGAGCCTGGAGCTCCCTCCCAGGCCTGGGTCCCAGGCTTATGACTGCCCTTTTAGATGTAAGGAGAAACCCAAGAGCCGGACTTGAAGGGCAGCTGCAACAGAGATGGACACAGCAGAGCAGTCCACAACTGTTCTGGCTCACAGGTACATGAGTTAGCCAGCACTCACAGGCCCATGCCGGGGCTTGTGCAGGGGATGACAAGGGCAGACGGCCCCTGTGGGACGGGAGATGGCAGGACCTCTGCTGGTGACTGCTCAGTGCAGACACACGGTAAGGAAGACATTTTGCCACCCAGGCCAGAAAGCATGCATGTGCCTCTGTCCTGCCACCATGCACCAGGCCCTAGGAACAGCCAGGGGATTCTAGCAACTTCCAGTATGTCACCCAAGTCATGTCCCCTGGTGCAGATTAAACAATGTCCCACCCAGGAAGGGGCCCAACCCTCTTCCCACTCTCAGGGCTCTGCAGAATCCTCTGGTCCCTTCATCTACCTCAGTGCCTTTAGGGTGGCAGGCAGAATACAGATGTGCAAATGTTTGGCTACTGTCAAGCCCCACCTCTTTCTGCAGCTTCAAAAGGACTCACCTGGGAAAGGAGAGCAGAATGAAAGCAAAGGAAGAACTGCTCCTGCCAATCAGGACCTGGGGCTACACCCTCCCTTCCAGTTAAGCAGGTCCCCAGTGAGTCACCTCCGTGGGTCTGATCCCCATCTCTGTGCAAATGGGGCCCAAGATGCTGAAATGGAGAAAGCTTGGCCAATGCCATTCTCAGCGTGACCTAAACTGACTTGGCAAGGAGCTGGAGAAATGCCATTTCCTCTCCCCTCCCCGTCTCCCTGTCCATAAAACAGTTGCAAGTTAATCAGTCTCTAGGGGCTTTCCAACTCCAGCAGTCTGATTCAACGTTCACCCAAGAGGGACCAGGAGTCGTTAAATGGGAGGGAGGGGGCAGCAGGAGGATGGGGCCAAAGGGGACATCTACCAGGGCCTCCAGACCAAAGGCCTTAAGTCTAGACTTAGGGTGTTCTCTCCTAGTGGAATTATACCCGGGTCCAGGAAGCCACCCACAGCATTGAATGGAAGACACGAGGCCCCATCATCAAAACAAGCTGCCAGGGAAATGGCTCAGTGGAATAAACATTTGCCTGGCAAATGCAAGGGTCTGAGTTCAATCCCCGGTTCCACACACACAAAAAAAAAAAACACACAAAACAAGCTAAGTGGCAGGCCCATGAACTTGTAGCTATGTGACTTTTCTAAGTGAACTTTCTGGTTTGGGAGTAGCTGTAGGTTTGCTGAAGAGCTTTGAAGGTGGTGCAGAGACTTCCTGTAGACCCTCCTGCAGGCTCAGTCCTCTGAATATCTCCCTCTTACATTCATACAAACTCAAAATTCCCACATTGGTACATCACTAGTCACTAAACTGTAGGCCTTATTTGGATTTTGCCGGCTTTTCCATTCCTACATCCTCTGTCCCAGGGTCCAACCCAAACCCGGGACACCGGAATGCACGCAGTCAGCATGTTTTCAGAGTCCTCTGGTCGATGACCAGGCCTATCTTTCTGGGCTTTTCATGACCCTGATATTTTTGACAAATCCCAGGCAGGTATTTTATAGAATGTCTTTTAATTTGCGCTTGTCTAATGTTTCCTCTGAGATTATGGTCATTTAGAAAGAACGCCACAGAAGTAAAGAGCCCTCCGGTCACATTGTGTCACAAGAGAAAAGGCACAGGCATGTGATAGCCATTATCACTGATGGTGTTGATTCCCATCCTCTGGTTAAAGTGCTGTCTGCTGGATTTTTCCACTGCAAAGTTATTTAGTGTTGTCCCCTCTTCAGGTCTGCTGATTACAGCAAGTCACTAAGTCCGTGGCTCACACAAACTCCACCTCGTACGTAGGAGAGTAATTTAATGGGGAATTCTGCGGTACTGAAGACCCTCCCCTGCTTCCTCAGTCATTCACTTATTTCCAGCAGCATGGCCTTTTATGCTTTGGGTTATAATCCAACTCTATGCTCTGCATTCTGTGGCTCACACAGCCCCAGCTTGGCCACTGGGGCTTTTCTGGCTCTGGGGTCCCTCTGACAGGTTCCTGTGATTTTGTGTTTGGAGCACTGCTTATTTCTCAGGCACCACCAGATACCCTGGGCTCACTTATTCCCTGGCTGCAGTCCTGGAATCAACATTCCTCCAAGGAAATAAGTACTTTCAAAATAACTCCTTCACTTATCTTGTCAGTAACTCAAGTGTATTGTACCATATTCAACTGTATTTTTTTTCTGTATTTTAGAGAAGGGTCTATAGGGTGTTCAGGGTCTCACTACTAGATCGGACTTGTAGCGATTCTCCTGTTTACAGCCTCTCAAGTGCTGGGGAAAAGTGTATTATTTTTAAAGGGTTAATTTTCTCAGTTATTATTTAAAATGTACATCAGTCCAGGTGTCGTGACATGTGCATATAATCCCAGCATTCAGGAAGCTGAGGCAAGAGGACCATGTGAGTTCAAGGCCAACCTGACTCACATGAGACACTGTCAAAACAAGCAAAAGCAAAATAAGTTGGAGTCCAGGTAGGCCCTATTTCAAACAAAAACATTTTTTTTAAAGTTCTGAGGATATAGCTCAAAGGTCTGAGGTTTTATTTCCAAAACAGGAAAAAAAAAAAAAAAAAGAAGAAGAAGAAGAAGAAGGAAGGAAGGAAGGAAGGAAGGAAGGAAGGAAGGAAGGAAAGAAAGAAGAAAGGAAAGGAAAGGAAAGGAAAGGAAAGGAAAGGAAAGGAAAGGAAAGGAAAGGAAAGGAAAGGAAAGGAAAGGAAAGGAAAAGAAAGGAGATAAGAAAAGAAAATGTACCAATATACCAAAAGCCCTGGAAGGACATGTTTCTTTCTCCACACCCCTGCAGCCACTCTGCTTAGGCTTGGGAGCTTTTGCCCAGCCTTCCTGGAGGTACCAGTTCCTGTGACCTCCCCAAGGACATTTCTGGGACCTTTCCTTCTCTAGCCTCTGCTGCCCACCCTAAGGGATGACAGGAGCTGAAGTTTCCGAGAGCTCACCCAGTCTGGCTGGGCACAGGCAGGGACTTGGAGCGCAGGCAGCCTCCAGGGAGGAAATGGGGAGAAGAACCTCTGAGAAGGAAGTGTAAGAGGCAGAGCGGGACGAGGGCTCCGGCACTGCAGCAAAGGTTTGCAAAATCCAGCTGTAAGTGGAGCAGGGGTTCCCCAGAGCAGCCCAGGGTTCTGCAGAAGAGAGTCAGCTTCTACGGAAGGAGCCACTCTCACAAGCCGGAAAAGAGCAAGACCACAGCTCACTCTGGGAGGGCAGGGAGCTGAGGGACTGACTCACTGACAGTCCTGCTGCTCTAACTCGACATGAGGCCAGGGAGCCCAGGTGGAGCCCCCAGCCAATCCTGGCCAGTCGAGGCTCTGGGCTGGCAGTGACAAGCCAGCACTTAGGGAGGACAGAGAAAGGGTGCAGGGGACAGCTGAGGAGGAAGCTACTCAGCATCTGCAGGGTCAGGGCAGGCTGCATGGTGGAGGTGGCACTGCTACCATGCCATCAAGATGAATGGGACTGGCCAGGCACTAGTCAGAGGGGACAAGGAGATGCTCCCAGCCCAGGAAAGAGCTGAAGCAGAGGCTCAGATGTGTCTGGCATTTGCTGGCACAGGGTCCATTGCCAGGCAATTACACCCTAATGTGAGGCATTATTGCTGTGGTGGATTATTAGTATCATTACAATATTAATGCCACTTAATATTTTTCCTGTCTAAAAGGTACTTCCTGCAATGAATGATACCTACCAGCCCCAAGCACTCCTCATCTGCAAGACAGATACAGAAAGAAGAGAGTACAGCACACCTTAGAGTGACAGAAAGCACAGGGGATGGTCAGCATCCTCAATCTTGAGCCGGCATGAAGGGCTAGAGGCCCAGCGTTGCCTCTCTCCACAGCTAGCCCTGGAGTTTCTGTGCTTGGGGGACACAGAGATGACCAAGCACTAAGACAGAACTGATAAGGTGGGTGCAGAGCAGCTCAGATTAACAGTCTCAGGGCCTGCTTAACGCACTCCTTCCACCCTGCAAACTGATGCAGCCTCCCCATGAGCAGACTGCAAGGGAAAGATGAACTGCGTGGGCAGGGCCGGGTGAATTCCAGCTCCACTCATTCCCGGACACTGGGCTAGCGACTCACCAGTCTAAGTGTCCATGTCCACAATTCTATGAGGGCATAAAGATATGTACAAGCATACACAATGCACACTTTTCAGTAGGAAAAAAAATAGAAACACAGGGTATGGTGCTGCACACTTGTAATCCCTGCACTGTGAGAAGCTGAGGTGGGAGGATCTTAAATTCAAGCCCAGACTGGACAACTTGGCAAGGTCCTGTTTCAAAATAAAAAAATCATTTTAAAAAAAGGACTAGGAAGTAGCTTAGTGCAAAGGTGCTGGGTTCAATTCTCAGCATGGCACAAGCATCCGCATGTTCACATGTACACACACACACACACACACACACACACACACACACAGAGGAAATATCCAACAGGTAAAAAGACATAAACAAGAGTATTTTCACAATAAGTAAATTATAGATACACAGACAATAGACGTGGGTTTCAAAAAACATGTGTGTGATAAAGGCCACACAATTATAGAATGATTCTGTTTACCTGGAGTTTTTAAAAAGGCAAAACTGAACTATCTAGCTATCCATACAAAAACTGAACTATCTAGCTATCCATACAAAAGTACTAAGAACTTGGGCGTGGAAACAACTAATACAAGTTCAGGAATGCAGTTCCTCAGGATAAGGGAAGGCACTTACGATGTACTGTTTTTTTAAATCTGATGAAAGATATACAGGTCTTTAAAAAGTTCCTATTTTCTTTTTTTAAATACTGGGGATGATACTTAGGAGCACTCTACCATGAGCTACTTCCTGCCCCCATTTAGAAGATGTCTCACTAAATGGCACACACTGGTCCCAAATTTGCTATCTTCCTGCCTCAGCCTCTCAGATACCTGGGATTACAGGCATGTGCCACCACGCCTGGCTAACTGCTATTATTCTTTAAGCTGTACATGTACCTATGGTATCTTTTATAATAAGTAATTTTTTACTGTAACACAAATAGTACCTTTACAGGACACAAGCTTTCGATAATGTAGTGATGCAGTAATTAAAGTACCAGCACACAGTAATAAGCCCTTTGAGCTTCTCGGTTCCCGGGGCCTCGGTTTCCCCACCAACGAAGTGAGCTGTGGCACTAGAGCCTTTGTCCTCTAGCTGGTGGGTGGGTTCTGAGTTCCCCATTTCCCTCTCTGCTCCCTTGTTCACACCGAAAGCCAGACGCCCCTCTGCCCTGGGTCACTAGTGATTTCCAAAATGGCAGAGGTGGCCTCTGATTCCCTGGAAATGGAATTGTGGTTCTGAGTCTTTCCAGCTGGGACAATTGGCCTTTTCTGAATTTCTCAAGGGGAAACTGCACAAGCATGTCTGTCCACCTCCTCATGCCCAACCTGGGAACCTACAAGCACCCTAGTGGAGAGGTGGGTGCTGATGAGGCGGGTAAGTTCTGCAGCCCGGCGACAGTACTCTCAAACGAGGATGGGCACCAATGCCCTGCCTTCCGGTTTCTCTCCTCTGCCACTGGGCATCTGCTGGCTGTACCTGTCTTTCTATTTTGAGAACGTTTTTATTTCAGAGAAAGAGTGCCAGGCCCTGGGTGACGGCCCCACCTCTGGGTAACCGCTTCAACCCTAGCCCGTTGGGTGTTCCAGCTCCATCTGAGAAGAGCCTGTCTCGGGCACTTGGCTTTGCGGCGCCACCTCCAATGTGGACCAACTTCTGGGTGGCTGATAGGTTCAGGGCGCAAATTACTGAGAGTCGGGTTCTCGAGTCTAAACGGTCGCAGCCGTCCGCGCTCGGTCGCGCTGTACCTGGCAGGTGCACGCACCTGGCGCCGCCCACCACCTGGCGCGGCCCGCGGGTGCTCGCTCCCGCTGCGGCGCGCGGAAGGG